>NC_136688.1:12189061-12499061 GCF_903797595.1 Erithacus rubecula
AAGCTCCTCAGTGAAAAAAAAAAAAAAAAAAAAAGAAAAAAATAAAGACTTGCTAGCTTAACTGATGTGGTCAAATACCTTTAAGACACAGTGAACATGATCAGACTCCAGGGTCAGATAGGAAAGGAAACAAACAACAAAAAAGGAACTGCTAGAAAATCCTTTGTTCCTGCCTGACCCATTCTGGATAACAAGCACATGTTTGAAGGTGCCTCTGAGAAGGGGCAGGCAGGAGGCGAATTCCAATGCACTAACAGACAGCATGGAGACCCAATCTAATCTAGTTTAGCAAATTTCTGGCCTGGAAATGAATGTCAGGTAAAATTCCATCTATTTGGATAATGGGGTCAAGAACAGAATGATGGAAGACAGCCCAAGACTTCTAATTGTGATTATCTGACTTCTAATTACCCCTGATCAAAGGCAAAATGGGCAATTGGACTCCTACCAACATATAAACATGAACCATAAAGGAATTCCAATCAGGTGATATTCATTTTACTTTAGATTCAGATTTCTTTGAGACTAAAGGTAAAAAAGCATAATTATGTAACCTGAAATCCAACAGACATGCTGCTCCAGCTAACAGATCATCAGGGGGAACACCAGCCCTGGTCTTAACATTCCAAGGCTATCCAATATAAAACGTTCCCTGAAATGAGGAGCCATCACTGGGGCATAACACACTTCATACAAATCCTAGTGAAATGGGATGGCAGGAATGGCATTTGGTACCATGGGTTATACAGATAGGTATTTTGGGAAAGTCTCCCTAAAGGGGAATCATGCTCTATATGAAACCAAGCAGATTCCTCTCTCAGAACAACTGCAGTGGAAGTTACTGTTCCCTTATTCCACTCCAAATAAAACAATATACCTGTACATACACAGAACTTTGTGATACTTATTTTCTGCAGCAATCCATACAAAATCCTTATTTCTACCTAACAGGTGAATATTTTTAGCACTGGAAGCTGGAAGGGAGTTACTTCCTTTTCAAGCTTTTAACTAAGCCCAGATCAAACAGATTGTGGCCTTGCAGTGACTCAGGACAATTAAAATGAAATGAAAAATCCTCTTTCTTGCTAAAGCAATTTTGTTTTCTTTTTCAAGAGCTCTGTCATCAACTAAGTCAAGTCAAATAAGAACTTGCTGTTGTTCTGCATGATGTAAGAGAATCCACTTCAGTGCCCAGTACCAGGAATGGTTAAATCATCTTTTTTGATTCAAGATGCTGCCTGAACACATAGCAAGTATTTTCCCTTGGTACCTGCTTCAAACATCTCACGCCAGCCACACACTGGAATTACCTGCATTGTTCACAAACTGACTAAAAGCATCACACATGCATACCAAACTGAGCAGCCCATTATTTCAGCATTTCTTAAGAGTATTCAGCATTTCAGGTTCTTAAAGTATTTAACACTTCCACACTGTGTTACCTCAGCTGCAGTGATATAAGTGGCAAAAATAACCTGCTCAATACTGAGGCACTGTTCAGGTGATCAAAATAATAAGCTGAGATACTGCGTTTTTCAGCAATTGTTTTACATAGTCTATCAAAAGTAAAATATTACTTTACGAATAATTAATTGCAAAGAAATTGCTCTATGCTGTCAACAAAGCCCAATCACACAAACTCAGTTTTGCAGCAGCTGGACTGGTATATTTTTCTATGAATTTAAATTATTAACATGTAAAATAATTTAACAGCATCTCCAAAATTCTGCCCCTAACCACAGAGTTGTCTTTATTTGACTCATTGTAAAACGCTTGGAGATCTCACAATATGCTTTTTAAAGCATCTATTTATTGGTCTTCCACATTGTTACAAAACAAAGATCAACTCTGCCCCAACTTCACACACCATTATGACATGGATCATTGACTTTAGGTCTTCCTTGTAGGCTCCCTTCCTGGCCCATTCATTCATGAAAGGTTTATTGCTCACTAGTTACTGATGTGCATCTCCTGGAAGCTGCAGGGCAAAATGAAGAGTCCTTTGAGGACCATCTACCTTGTCAGAAAGTCGTGGGACAAGCATTTTTTCCAAAACGGAATTAAATACCAGCTACTGTGCAGGTCTAGCATATAATAAACCAAATTAGATCATTAGAACTCTTTTAAGAAGAGTTTTTTCACACCACTTGGCACAATAAAAGGCCTCAAGAATGGTCAAAGATAAGGTCAGAGATACCACAAGGTCTCAGTAACTGTTTCCTGGTCTTATTCCCCAAGTTTTGTCTTACAGGGACTCCTGGTTTAATTACCCCCAGCCAAAGCCAGTTTCTGCCACGTCCTGAGTTGGTGCAGGGCTTCCTCCTCTCCCAAACACCACAGCTGGATGTGCCATTCCCATCCAGGAACTGCAGCAGCATCATCACAGATTATCAGTGGGCATCATGACAGCCAAACAAGCAGGCTGGGCACAAGAGAACACATTGAGAACTCCCACTCTGAGGCTTGACCTTTCCCAAGATTTTCTGTCAGATTAGCTCATGTGCAGTAATCAGGCATTCATTCTTAAAAACCCTTAATGCAGGAGATCAACCGAGAGAAAGAGTCACTTACCGGATCACATTTGATAACTTGTGATAGGAAATGTGTGAGGCATTGATAGGAGAGGAAAGTGTTAGTGTTCCCCAGATGCAGGCCTTGCACAGCTGCTACCACGCTGCCAGCTGCGATCATGGAGGGTGGGTTTGAAATAAATTTAATATCTGCATGAAGAAAGAAGAGAAAAAGAAAAAAAAAGACTGAAATGATTGCTTTGGGAGAAGCAAATCCATACACATACACTCTTTGTACTAGCATGGCTTTCAGCTGCCAACTATTGCATCCGAAAAGGCTGGGAAAATGGTGAGCAGAAAGGTGCCTCCTACTCTAAAACTCTTACAGGTCCAAACCTGCACACAAGCAACTGCCCTGCAGAGAGCGGCCTTTCCTAGCCTGGGCCTAGGAGGCCATTCATCACTTCGAGGTACTTTTATCATTAGCATTAGCCCCCATTCTTCCAGTGTTAAAATACCCTGCTCCTGTGAATAATGCCACGGGGGTCAATGGCACTGCACATCTGAGAAAACCTGTTCACATCCTGCAGTGTTTTGCATGGTCAGATCCAAGGTGCATTCCAACGAGTCCTGGGGCCCTTTAAAGCAGAAACCTTTGCTCTAACACTCAAAGGAATATTGCTTTAATGAACAACAACATCAACAAAAAGAAAGAAAAGAGAAAGACTGCTTAACCCTGTCAGGAGGCAGATAATCCATATTTAAATTAAGGTTTCATCTTAAAAATGCTTTGTCTCAACTGAGTCTCTTGTCAGTGGCTGCCATCTATCCTGGCAACAGGGATTTAATGTAAATGTGGCATAACTAAGTGACGGGGGTCCCAAGAATTGGCGGACAATCAGTTACATTCTGATGTGACACCATGCTGACAAGAGGCTGGGCCCCCTTCCAGACTGCATTGCTGTAGGTCTTTCCACAAAGCCACTCCCAGGATCCCTTAAGGGGCTATCTCTGCCATTTAGCATGTTTTTCCTTTGGGTTTGTTTGGTTTGGTTTGAGTTTTTCTAATTTTTTTTTTTTTTAATAATAATAGTCCACTAATAAGACTTTTCTACTGAACAGGAATGCATTTGATCTGTGGCAGTAAACACCTTGGAGGAAAATCAGGAACAAAGGAAGCAAGTGGCACAAGTCAAGGTCCAATTTTGTGAGGAAGAAAGGGAAACGCCACAACCTGAGATTCATTCCTTCAGTTTTTATCAGAATACAACTTCCTCTGGGTTGGAAAAATATAAACCATCTGTCAAACCCCTGAATGAAATCAAAGGAATGGACAGCTTAGAGGGCTCAGTGGAACAGTTTAAGTATTAAATCATGCATCTCCTTTATTATGATAAAATAACTTTTGTGTAAATGTTTTACCAGTGGAACTAAAGCCTTCAGGACTCCGTGGAAGTCCTGGCTCTGAATCTGTTTATTCAGACACCTCTGACACTGTGGTCCTGACCAATACCCACCTTCAAAGGGGCACTTTGCCCAGCATCCTGTGAACCTCCAAAAATTAAACTGATACATGAAATTCTGGCCAAGCTTTGAGGATGCACTGCCAGCAAAAAGGCAAACTCAAGGTACAGTCATCTTGTTTATGTTAAAATAAACATATGAAAATAAATTTGGTTTGCCCCTTTTCCTAAGCTGCCCATTTCTGAGTGGATATAAACACACTCACCCTTCCAGCAAGCTGCTGTCATTCCCCCACCAAAGAAATGCAGCAGTCCAGACTGCTTATTGGCACTGTACTCATTCCAAAGCTAGTCCTGAACTGAAATACTGACACAAAGCTGCAGGTGGACTTGGGAAACGGGATTCCCAGCATGGATCACACCAGGACAAGGTTGCTCAGAGGGGTAGGGTGACAGTGCCTTCCTGACACTGTTTATGGAGCTCCATAAATGAGACATGACCAAAATGTGTCACTTTAATGAGCCCGTTCTGACTGGTTCACGTTTGGGATTAATATTTGTGTTCTTCTTTTAAATGGAGCAGTAAACAAGAACATGAATTCATAGTCACACCCTCATTCTTTCCAAGGTGGAAAAGTGATAATGAAGTTTAAATGACCAGTTTGTGTCTGTCCCTATAACCACTCCAGACAAGCAGCATGGACTGCCTTTTTGTTGCAACTCAACAAGGAATTATTTGTGACAGAGGCCACTAATTTCAGCATATTAATCAGGGGGCCCCTCTCGCCTGTAATTGGATGCCCCGAAGTGAAGAGTGTGGCATCATTGTCAGCCTCCATCGCCTCATCTTGCGCTATTGAGCGCTCAGGAACAAGGGGGCTTCGGTGAGATGAATTAGACCTGACACAGCCACAATGGGGTAGGGGGCCCCATCAATTGAAGCACACATCCCCAGTAGCCTATCTGAGACTTCATCCAAAAAGAATAAACAACTTCAGCGTTGTTAAAAAGAGAGAGAGGGAGAGAGAGAGGAGGGGGAGGAGAGAGAAGAATGCCAGCCACCCTGAAGGGAGGACAAAGCAGGCATATAGGCGCTGCAGCACTTTAAAAAAAATTCCTAACAAGGCGAGTCACCCCTTTTCCTTTTTAAATGGAGCAGCAATTCCATCCGTCTGGAGAGCTGGGGGCTATGAATGAAAATCTTTTCATTGAGGCAAATCAAAACTGTGAACATAAATCACTTGCTGCAAGATGCAACAGGTTCCAACTGGTCACATACCTTGAGACTTCCAATTTTATAAAGGCCACAGAATGGGAGAATTGTAACACGCTCATTTCAAAGGGGGATCTTTCTTTCTCCTTCAGAAAGGAGCAAAGCAACAAAAATATTAACAAATAATAGTAATAATAATAAAAAATAAAAAGGAGCCTGGTATGTTTTGATAACCAGAGGAACATAATGAAATGCTGAAGCTCCAATATTTGTTGCTATTCATTGTTATGCTTGTATAGAGCTGCAGTTCTCCTTCAACACTGGTCTTAACTTGGGCCAAAAGAGGCCCAAGCCTCTTTTTGAGCTCTCCCTGCCTTGCTTGGCCATGCCAAAGCCCCATTCATTAAGCTCAATTATGTGCTAACTTCAAACAACCCCTGGTAATTTTTTTTTCTTTTTCACTTTTAGTCCCGAACCTACCACAGCACAAAGGCATCCTTTGGTGAAAATGGATTTTTCAAAACCAAATCAAATCAAACAAACCCACTTCGTCTACTAGCCAGACAAGGCTAGTAGAGGAGAGGAGAGCTTCGGAGGAAATCCCCTCAGCTTCACCTTGCAGTGTAACCTTCTTTTTCTGGAGCAAACACATACACACTCATCTACAAACACTTCCACAGCCTTCACCTTGGTAAGCCAACTAGCCAAGGGTTTGTTTTCTAAGCAAGCATTATTTTGTAGTCTCTTCTTAGGAGAACCTCCTTTACAGAAGAGGACACAGGCAAAGGAGAAACTGCACTTGCCCCTGAGGCCACTTAATTGAGCTGTCAGTGTTTCCAGTGGACTTTGGATCAGACCCCACAGCATCCAGGCAGCACAAGGCATTTGCAGTCCATCTAGGTTCGTTTTGGCAAGGGAAAATGTAGTATAACCCAGCAACAGCAAAGCAAAGTCCAGATGCTGCTTAAGCCACATGTGATCTTCACTAGCCAACAAAGAAGTCATGAGAAAAGCAAAAGGTAGAGAAACCCCTGACATCCAGAAATAACAATAAAAACACAGAGTCTGTGGCAGCCTTCCTGAGCGCTCCGTCCCCAGGCAATATTCCCAACTTCAACAGGGAGCTGAAGAGGCCCCAACTCTGGTGAGCTCAGCACTGTTTTTTTTAAAAGCTCAGTAAAACTCCAAGAATATGGTTCTCATTTACTGATTCATTCTCCAGCTGTGGTGTGTAGCAGTGTTAAATAAAGGCTCTGAATGTGCTTCCTAAAAGAAACATAACAACACCAATAGTAGATCAAAGTACTGGACTCTTAGCAAGTCTCCAACCTTTGAACTACTCTTGCTTTCATTCCTGTCATTGCCAACACAACAACCTAGGTTAAACATCCCACATCCAAAGGGGAGTCCGGGTGGCCATTCTTTTTAGCTTCAAACTTAGCAAATCTCGCCTCCAGAATCACAGCAGCCTCGTATCTGGTAGAGCCTGGCATGGAGGCACACACTGGACTTTCCCAAAATGTTGCTGCCAGTGGTTTGAAGCTTGTGGCACTCCCAACACCAAGCATTACTCCAGGCAATCTCACCTACAAGCTGTCCTTCATGCTGATGTTAGGCCCAAGATGAAGAGCAATACCAGTGTTTATAAATTTCTCTTTAATGGTTTGGTTGTTCTATCTTTAGGCCTTGCAGCAGGGCCAGTTCTGTGAAATAAAACTTTTTTTTTTTCCTCCCTTCTGAGCGCCTGCCATTTTCCTTCAACCTTTTTACACTAGATCCAACCTCTGGAAAACAAGCTACATGGCGTTAACGGGTCCCACCGAGGTTTTGGAGCGTGGATACCACTTTGGCATCTTTGGAGGCCGCCCCGCTCATTGCTCCAGCATAGCACGTGGTCACGAGGGTGCAGATGGCAGCGGCTGGGTCCGGTGCCAGGAAAAGCCTCTGTGCCGCGTGGCCCTCCTCCAATCCACCAGCCACCGAGGAGGGCGGAAGAGGCAACTTGAAGAGGGAAGGTTTAAACCCCCCCCCACAGTGCTATTCACAGGGAAAATCCCCCTCTACCTTTAAAAACTCATCCTAAAGAATGAATCCACACGGGCAGTAAGCCTTTTGCAGCCCCTACATAAACCCGGGATGGGGAGGTGAGGAAATCGTGCCACGCTGAGCTATAGAGAGCAGGGGGAGTGGTCCCTCTCCCTCCCTGACAACCACACAAAACTCCGACTCAGAAGCGAAATATCTTCTGAAAAGAAAAACTTACCTCTGGCAAAGTAATCCACCTTCTGCAAACAAGGGGCAATAATCGGGGCTTAAACTACCTCCCCGCAGCTCTGCGAGCGTGCCTGAGACCAACAGCTACGGGAAGCTTTAAAAGCCGGGGGGCGGGCGCGTGTCGGGGAGCAACGCGCTTTGCGCAACGTGCAGGGCTCATACCTGTAGCGCACAGAGCCACAAAAGTCTGAGCATGTTTACGGATGATCTGCTTGGTGTCCTCTGCCAGAGGCATTTTAGTAAGGAAATGTTCAATGAAATCGTGGGGGGTCATTGCAGCCAGATTCCATTTCAGCTTATTCACCAGCAGCAGCTCCATTTGCTGCAAAGAGAAGAGGGAGGGGAAAGGGGAAGAAAAGAGGGATAAGAGGGGGGCGCGTGGTTAGAGCCGCTCGCAGGCGGTGCCGGGGGCACAGCGCTGCCCTGGGGTCGGGCGGGGTGCGGGGGTTCCCCCGCGCCGGGGCAGCGCCCGCCGGGGCCGGCAGGGGGAGCCCGCAGGCCGGGCAGCGCGGCGGGCCGGACAGCGCGGGGGGGTCCCGCTCCCCATCCTGATCCCATCCCGGCCCCATCCCGGCCCTATCCCGGCCCTATCCCAGCCCGCCGCCGCACCCACAACTCTCGCCCGCCGCCAGCAGACCCGCAGTCGCGGTCGGCGCTTCGCAACGTGCGGGGTTGCCATTCTATTTATTTTTTCTGGGTTTTGGTTTAGTTTGGTTTTTTGTTGGTTTTTTTGGGTGGTTTTTTTTTTTTTTTTTTTGGTTTTTTGGTTGTTTTTTTGTTTTTTTGTTTTTTGGTTTTTTGTTGTTTTTTTTTTTTAGCTTTTTGTTTTTGGGGCTTTTTCCCCCCACGCATATATATATATATAGATATATATGTGTGTGTGTGTGTATATATATATATGTGTGTGTGTGTATATATACATATATATATTTGTTTCGATTTTGGTTTTGTTTTCTTTTTAATTCTTGAAGTGATGGAAACGTGAAATTACCAGTAATTCGTCGGGTCGAATGGAGTTATCTGTATAAATGCACAGTTTTTCTGCGGTCAGAGGAATAGTTTCCTTCATTTTTGAAGCCACAAACATGCAGGTAGCTCCCAGCAATTGCAATCGGCTTTTCTTGAGGGGTTCAAACGACAAAAATCTGTCCAAATAATTCATAGCCAAGGGGAAAACTTCCTCTTCGCACTTCTGCTCCTCGCAAACCTGCAAGAAGGAGAGAGATCGTTGAAGAGTAATTTAATTGAGGAGAAAGCCAGGCTTGTCCCGCTGCTCTCGCCCTCCCTCCTCACCCCCAGGCTTTGCAGGGCAAGGTTGAAGGAGACCAGGGGGAAAGGCAGTTAGGGAAAATGGATAAATACGGGGAAACGCAGCGACATCAAAGAAAATGAAAGTCACGAGTGACAAAGTGGGGGGAAATGTTGCGTTATAAACCCGCAGGCTATTCATGGCAAAAGGGAAGGGAGGAATCGAAGAAGAGTCTGTGCCCAGTTTCCCAGTCCCTAAGAACAAATTTTTAAAAAGGGAAGAAAACGGAAAGCAGAGAAAAAGGCGAACCCCCGTGGTTGGTAACGGGGTTCAGAGCCAGGCTCGGCCTCGGATTTATTTATTTCACTTTTATTTTTTCATCTAATTTGCCGTTGTGCTGCCGATTCCCTTCTCTGGTCGAGACACAAAGGTGGCGTCCAGCCTTATTTCCCCAGACGTCATATTTTCAAAAAATATTTAAAAATATTTAAAAAATTTTTCGAGCTCTAAAAAAAAGCTGAAAATGAAGCGGAGGGGGTCCTTTACCGACCCCCGTGCCTCTGGTCCTGCTGGGGGACTCCAGGGGGATCCCCCGAAGTGAAATTCACCGCCTCCCTCTCTCGCCCTGCAGCACAGCCAGGCGCGATATTTCCCAGTGCAAGGCAGGGAGCTGCGGTTTCAAAAATTAATTAAAAATACATCGCGGGCACCCAGGGCTTCCTAAAAGGCATGAAAATGTAGCCCAGTTCCTGGGGCTCCCGGTGGGAGCTCCCCTAGACGTGTCCCGCCAGGGACGAGGCCCTTCCCAACTGGCTTTTCCCAAGCGACCTTGCCGCTCGCCGCCGCAGCACAAGCGTGCCTTTGAGGGGTGACCGCAGCTCCAGCCTCTCTTCGCGCTGAACAAAGAAACTTTCACCCTGCAACTCCCCCCAGAAACAACGGAGCCCCTCCGGACTGTCCCCCTGCCCGCAGCCCCAGCGGGGTCCCCCGGCCCCCGACCTTCCTCCCCCGGCCCCTTCCCCCGCTCCCCCCCGCCACACACACACCCTTGGCTTTGCTCCCCGGGACTTTCTTCGTTTTTCTCCCGATTAATAAACACTTTTGCTTTGCAAATAAAAGAACAAAGATGGCGCATAATACTGGCACGGGCAGCCGCTTGCATACGTGTACAAGGATATTAATTTAAAATAAAATCCCCAGAAAACACGAGCTGGCAGGGGCTGGCGGCGGCCCCGCGCGGCCGGGGGCTCGGCGGCCGGGCCGAGGCCGCTCCGAGCCGGGCCGGGGGAGCCCCGAGCCATCTCTGCCCCGGCTCCCCGCGCCGGCACTGCCTCGCCCCGACGGCCGTAAAAAATGCCGGGCACCCCCCGACCCCCGGGGGCACCGGGCGGGGGTGAGGGGGGGCGGGGGGGCTCGTCCGCCGCCCCTCGGCGCCGGGACCCGGCTGCGGCAGCGGGGACACGGAGCCGGCGACAGCAGCGGCGGCCACCGCCACCTCGGGCCGCTTCCCCTTGCTCCACGCGGGCATCTCCGAGCGCAGGCAACGTGTGCTGCGCCGGGGAAGCGATCCCGGGGGAACCGGGGGGGGGGGGGGGGGGGGGGCGCTGCGCCGGGAGACGGGGCAGCAGCTCCCCGGATTAATTTGTTTCGGTGCCGGAGTTGCAAGAAGTCCCCGAAAGATACAAACCTCCAGCATCCAAGTGGCAACTATTTTCCTCATATATGGCAAGATTTCTTTCTGCACACACTTGAAGTAGGAGACGGAAGGCGAGCAGGTCTCCTCCGCCTTCAGCATTGTCTGCAGCACTCTGTCATTTAGGAGGTTCGCATCCAGGTAGGCTCGTCGGATGGTCTCCACCTCGCAGCACAGCAGCTGATGTTCCATGTCTGCCTTCGTCGCCTCGAGTCAGTTCTCTGCAGCAGGACTGAATCGCTCGCTCGCTCTTTCTCTTCCCCTTCCAGGAGTCCCTTCGATGCTGCTTCTGCTACTGCCGCTACAGCCCTCTGGAGGCTGCAAAACTTTCTAACTTCCAACAAAACTCTCCTGGTGTAGTCCCTGTGACGTTACTGTTGTTAAGCAGAGATCAAAGCACGAGAGAGAATGAGAAAGAGAGAGAGCCAAAAGCAAGGGGCAGAGCCCTAAAGCCATCCCATGGGCTTCAAGTCCTTCCCCTTTGCTTAGCTTATAGAGAGCAGGGTTTTAATGCAAATGAGACAAGGGCTCGCTTTCTTCAAGGGCAAGGGAGAGGTGGGGGAAACCCAAATTGTCTCTTCAGTGGATCATGCATAATTTTAAAAATGGAGCGAGTTCTGTACTGGGAGCCAAATGATGAATGGGGCTAAGGCCACACACAGACACCAGGGAGAGAAATGCAAGGAGACTTAGTATTATTTTACAGGGGCGCAGGGGAGGGGAGCAGGCAGCACCAGTGCCTTGCTGTTTGCTATCAATATTAGTATAATAATTATTATTATTAGTGTTGTCACCGGCATGTACCTGCCATACTGTCCTTCAAAAAGGCGCACTACAAACCTTTACGCCTACCCTTTGTAGCTGATCGTAAAGGAAAACCTTTCTCTAATTTCCTCAGTCCTGTTTTTTCCCAGCCGGGATGGTTTCGCTGCACACCAAAATTTTTGAACAATTGGGGTGTCCACCTTTCTGCCAAGATTGTTCTTTTTCTAATACTTGGGTTTTTTGGGGTTTTTTTAAAGTCTTTCCCTTTACTTTAAAGGTTTCACCTTCCCAGAGGGACATGGAGGTGGCAGGGAACAGGGCGAGAGCTAATCTGAGGCACAGCCGATGGCAGCACACACCACAGAAGGCCATGGCTGGCACTCTACTCCTACTGCTCACCACCACCCAGGAAAAATATCCCAGCGGAGCAGCGAAATGGTGGCCAGGGCTCCCTCCAGCACCTATGGGGAGACAAGTTGGTGGGTGGGAGGGAGGCGTTGGCAGCCACCAGAGCCAGCAGGGGCCTCATCTGCATCTCCAGGGCATTCTGTCCATGCGTGATGGGGCCCTGCCATAAATAACTTCCGCTCCCTGGCTGAGCTGCCTGTACCTGAAAGCGCTCTGCTTCATGCTGTTTCTGTTAAAAAAGGGCATCTTCTAAAGTCTCGCTTTCTGAGGGGCTGACAGAGCAGCTTGAGGCCCACTGAGGGACACTGGAGGCGAGGCTGGTGCATGGGAGAAGAGATTTGTCCTGCACCAAAGTGGTGTAGGGAGAAGTGGGAAGGCTGTAAATTGGGGTGCATGGACTAACCTCAGCTTCGATGCTTTAGCATCTCCCAGGTGCTGCACGGGTATCTGGAATACCTACTGGTGGTACAACACCAATGGCAGAAACTCCAGTTGGTGGCAGGGGCTGCTGGCCATGGAGGTCACAGCATCTCTCCTGCGTGACCCTCGGGGAGAGCAGTGCCAAAGATCACAGGACATGTTGTTGCACAGTTGTGTGTTTATGTAATCTCTTTGCATGCACTGTCTGCCCATCTTTTCTTGTTTACTTGTTTGCTTGACCATTTGTCTCCATTTTGTCTCCGTCTGTCAGGAGGAGGAGGAGGATGTTGGAGGCCCCGTGCTCTCAGTTTCCCTTGCACACTGCAGCCTGTCGGGCAACTCCAGAGGGTCTTTCAGCGAGGAAGCTGTCCCTCCGCCTATTATATTCATGCACAGGACGTGCACTTCTGTTTACACAACTTTAGTTGGCCAGGAAGGTTTTAATATAAAATGAAGAAACACACACGACCCTGTATTCTAAGGTCGAAATTGGACGCGCCTCCGATGCACATCCGGGGGGATCCTATTTAATTAACAACCCTGCACCCCCAACACCCTCCTGGTGAGCGGCTGGTTTGGGGAAGCAGGGAGAGCCCTTGGGGCAGCCAGTCGCATTCCCTTGGGTCGTGCCAGCTCTTTCCTTCCAAACATTTGTTCCGGGCCACGCTGCCCAGGCACACGGGTCCCTCTCCCTGCGCGGCGCAGCACCCACTCCCCGGCAGCCCGCCGGCCGCTGTCGGTCGGAGCGGACTCCCCCAGGTGCCTTTCTCCCCCTCCGAGCACGCGGCCGCCGCTCCATTCATAAAAGCAGCGCAGCGGGGCTGCGGGGCTGCGCGGCGGGCGGGCGGTGCCGGCGGCGGGCGGGGCTGGCGCGGGGCCTCTGGAGCCCCCGCAGGGCGGTGCGGCCGCAGGAAGCGGCGGCGCGGGAGCCAATGGGGGCGCGGGGCTGTTACCGGGCGGGACGGGCAGATCTCGGCCGGGGCTCGCCCGGTCCCGCCGACACAAAGGGGACGGGCCGGGCGGCAGCTCCAGAGCAGTCGCCGCGCCGCCCCTGCTAGCCCCGGCGGCAGCACCGGGGTGCCCCGCACCTGCCGGGGCCGGTGGGCGGTGCCGCCCGCCCGAGCCGCCGGGATCGCCGCGCCGCTGTCTGCCTGAGCCGCCGTACCCTCAGCGGAGCCCTGGGGTGCGCTCCCTGCGCCCACCTCGCTCCCGAGCCGCCCATCCTTGGATACGGGATGAGCGCTGCGGCCGCTTCCGCCGCTTTCGCCCCCGGGGGCTTCCGACGGCGCTTCCTTCCTGCTCTCCCTCCCTCGCTCGCTCGCTCGCTGCCTGCCCGGCGCTCCCCTCCCCGCGGCGCCCGCCCGCTGCTGGCGATGCCGAGGCCGGCCCCACTTTCTCATGATGTCATCCCGCCCCCGCCGCGCCGCGCGGCCCCGCCGCGGGAGCGCGCATTCCTGGCTCGCTGCCGCCGCCGGCACCCGCCGTAATGTCGCCAAGAGCCGCGCAGCAGGGGCGCCGCCGCGGAAGAGAGCACCTGGTTCCCAAAAAACCCCACTCCTGGTCCGGGCTCCTCTGGACAAGAAGGAGAAGGAGCTGCTGGAGTGGGTCCGACAGACGATGACGGATCGGGAGCGGTTCTCCTGTGAGGAGAGATTGAGGGAGCCGGGGTTGGTCTGGGGAAGACTGCGAGGGCATCTCATCAATGCCTATGAAAATCTCCAAGGGATACCAACAGGAAGGTGCCGGACTCCTCAGTGGTGCCCAGCAACAGAATGAGGAGCAATGGCCGTAAACACAAAACACAAGAAATTTCACCTCAGCGGGAGGAAGAACTTTGCATTGAGGGTGTCAGAGCCCTGGAACAGCTGTCTAAGGAGGGCGAGGGGTCTCCCTCTCTGGAGACATCCCAAACCCACCTGGAGGTGTTCTCGTGTCACCTGCGGTGCCGAAACCCCCAGGCCAGCCGAGTGGGGCCCGTGAAATGAGGGATTTGATGGAGCAAGGCTCACAGAGGGTTTCTGTAGGGGAATCATCACTAGAGTGGGGAGAGGCACGAGTCCGAGTGGGAGGGAAGACAGGGATGGCTGGGGTGTCCTGAGATGAAGAGGTGTCCCTGATGGGACCAAACAGGCAGGAACAGACCCAGAGCGAATGGAATTCATCCCAGATTTATCCTGCGGGTAAGAACACGCAAAAGGGCTCAGTGAGGGGGGCCGGGGGCGGGGGGGAGGGGGGGGTGGTGTGGAAAGAAGCAGGGAGCAAGATTTTGTTTCTTTCTTCATTGAGGGAAACTGTTAGGCCATGCCAGAAGTGAGCCAGTGGAGGGAGAGGCACCAGAGGAAGCCTGGCAGACAGTAACAATGTATTAAGCACTAGCATCCTTAAAGTGACATAGTGTTTTAGTGGAGAATATTTTGAGATGGCCAACACTGGGGTTTGATATGGATATGTGAGGTAGGCAAAAGCACATCTTGGCCATATAGAACATTTGCAGTTGATTTACAAGGTAAAGAAACATTTTCTCTATTCCCCAAACTGGCACTTGCTCTCATAGCATGCAAGGCATCTCAACGGCACATAGTAAACACCACTGGAAATTTGTTATTGGATTGCCTGTTCAGAAGGTTTTGAAGCACGTTATTATTTTTCTTTTAAAAAACAGAAAAACAAAACCACCCCAAAACTAAACAAAAAACAACCCACAACACAGGGAGATATTTTGTAGCGATTTTAGGCACCACTCCCAGTAAGTGACAGTAAATCAACAGGGATCACATGCTGCAGAAATACTCTCTCAGAAAGGGTGGTCTCTCGTCCTTTTTGTTAAAGTGAGGTGCTGTCGTTGGGAAGACCCTGGAAGCTGGGGTTGCTGTGGTCACCTGCAAGATATTTGCACCCTTCAGACCATCCTGAGATCCTCAACCATACTGCTTTTTGGTTGTAAAGAGGGTTGGCACCTCTCTGAAGGACAAGTATATGTTCTTTGAACCTTTAGTAAAAATTATTTGTCTCAGAACAAGTCTAAAACACTGGATTATAGTTTTGACCTGAAGCATAGATGACAAAAGGATAAATTTGCAAAACTCAGGAATTTTTCAGAGCACATGAATTCAATGGGACCAGTACCACCAACTTCAAAGGGAGCAGGATTGAACCCGTAATGTATAGCACTAATGACTACAATCAAATAAACTCACTTTGCCTAGGCTTTCTACCACCTTTAACCTCGTGTGTCTGTGCACTTTTATGTGTGTTCCAAAGGAGTGTAGTCGCGGTGCTGCCATTTCAAATCTGCAGCACCTGTGCTAGATTGGTGAAAATATAAATAATGATGCAGGGTGATATGATTTGGGGAATCTGGTCCACCTACTTCCAGAAATCAGTAAAGAAAGTGAAGAATTGAGAACCTTGAAGAGATGAGATTAGTCTTAGTGAAGCCTCCAGAAATATTTATATTTAATTTGAGCTGTTTGTGGCAACTGGTATTTTCCTATTTACTGGACATGCAGCCTGATTTGGTTAGAAATTATATGGAATAGCATATTTTTGGGGAAACATATAAACCTAGAATTACATATTTGTATTCTATTTATTTTATATTCTTTTTGCTGTGTCTGGAAGACTACACAGTGTCAGCAGGAGCAGCTTGGTCTCCTCTGGTTGTTTCTTAACGTGACTCACTCTCCATGGAGTTACAGAAGAGGATATGATGTATGATAATACGTATAACCATAACCTCCTATTTAACTCAAAGAAATTTCTCTTGTTGGCTAATTTTAATTTGTGTTTACATTATTGACCAAATCACTCAAATTTGCAACCTTGGACTGTGCATTCTTCTCTTTTCTGAGAAGAAAAATAAAGAGGAATCATCTTTCTGAGTGTGTATTCCATTTCAGAGGGATTGAAGTTTAAAAAAAAAGTCAAAATAAAATATGAATGTCAGTTTTGATCAACAACTACATCAACCCAACATATACACAGAGGTCTCCTCCAGCCACAAGCTGGTGGTATCATGGTGTGTGCTGGCCACCTGAATACCTTGAAATTGACAGGCAATATCCCAGAATACTGAGCTGGGGAAAAGGAAGATCTGGAAAAGGGAAGTGGCTGCATTTTTGCTTGAAATAGTAAAGCTATGCTCCCATCTTATCTCTCCTCTTTAAAATCTGTGTATTGTTAGAGCTTATTCCCTTAACAACCAAAGTATTTCATCAAATCCCAGCTTTGCCTTTGAGTTCAGGCTGGAGAAGAAAACTGGTTAAAAAAGCTGAACCCCCCAGAAAAATGTAGGAATAAAAGGAGATTTTTCTTAAGAAATTACCAAGAATATTTTTCTTACTTCTACAGTAATCAAATGATGTAGCACAATGATTTGCACTGATGGAAATGAGGCTAAATTGTGAATGGTTTAGAAGACAATTCACGAAAAGACTGAAACATGCCTAAATTTAAATAAGTAAGTACACCAGAATTACTCATATGCCTAAAAATTAAATATATGTTTAAATACATTGCTAAACTGGAGCCTAAGGGTATGGTTGAAAGTTGAGGCTAAACTAATTTAGACGGCAGCTGTTGCTGAAAGTGAATATTCTTCTCCTGGTTGACATCCATCAAATGCCTATCCTGAAGTAAAACAAATACAGCTTATTGACAATAATAGCTTTGAAAAGCATCAATTTCTCATAAAAATGAAAGTAAAAATCTCAATAATGCTAAAATCCATGGAGATGGGTTGGTGTCAGCTTTTGTGCAACCATGCAGCCCCTGTTTGATTTCACAAGCTCCAGCCTGTTGGAGACAGAATGGAGGGGAGCAGTTCTCACTCTGACTGGGATGCTTTTATTTCCTGTACTTCTGGGCTCTTCCATCCTGCCAGGGATATCCAGGATGAAGGGAACAGCTGAGAAAATGTGTCAGTGAAACTCAGCTGGATGCAAAGCGCGTAGTGGGAGGAGACAGGGTGCTTTGAGATGCTCATCCCTCTCAGGGTGATGCAGGAGATGCTGGAGTTTTGGATGCTTGTCCCTGTCTCCTGAAAGACTAACTGGAATTTTTCTGGAATAAAACCACAGAGGTTGAAGGGTGTTGACCTGACACAAAGGCACATGGCCTCTTGGAAAGGTTGAGGCTTCCTGGACACAACCCAAGAGGTCATGAGGTGGGGCAGATGATGCTTGCAGAGCTGTCTGTATTTTTGAGGGTGGTGATAGCAGATCTCAGTCTCTCACTGCAGATACTGAAAGATGGCAGAGGTCTGAGGACCCCAGGTATCCTTCAGGCAAGCTTTGTGAAAGGACTTGGGGGCCTGTGGATTTCCATCATGGACCATTTGTGCTGCTGCTTAGCACTTGGCTGCCTGCCTGTGAGGGCTTTGGGATAAGGCCCTGAGCAAAGATCTAGCAGGCTTTTAATCAGATGTTTCCATTGGTTTTAATATGTTGTACCCATCAGATTAGAGTCACTCAGCAGAGCTCCAGCCTTCCACACAGTGTCTCATTTATCATTGTTCCTGCCATGTGCCCAGCTCCACTCTGCTGACTTTGGTTCTGGTTGTGCAGTCTTGTTGTGAGGTTTTTTGGGTGGGGGAGTGGTGCAATTAGCCTGGTTGAAGCAACTAGGCCAAGGAATATCGAGCAGTAAAATAAAGTCTTGATGACATATTTGAACTCCTGGAGACCATGGGTTATCTGATCTGCAAGGTCACTGCTATTCTCTGGGAAAGTTTAAAAGAATCTGCTCCAGTTTCAAGCTTAAGGGGCCCTTCTTGATAATTGTGGGATGCACAAATTCAGTTTTTCTGTAAGTATATGCAGTTGGTGAGTGTTTCAGACTATTTAGTACCTGAGTTTTTATTTCCTTTTCTTTTAACTGTTCATCAAAAGCTAAAAGAATAGAATTAGTTTTAACACACAGAAAGAAAAAGTGACTCCAGTAAGACTCCTTTTGCTACCAGAACTGAATGAAATGCAGGAAGGAAAATAACAATAATATGAAAACAAGAAACCTACAAAGAACTTTAAAATTCTTTTTTATAATTTAAGCTGTCATCAGTAGTAGAAATAAGGAATTATATTTCAGACATGACTTATACCAGGCATGCCTTAAAAACAACAAAAAAAAATTGATAGTGCCTTATGAATCTGTGCTTGGGAATAAAAAAGTGCAGAATTAGGCCCTTGGAAGCCAAATGCCTTTTCCACTATTCTGTCTGTAGAAGAAAAGAAATTATGGCCCTTGATCTTTAGCAGCTCTAACAGATGGACTTGGGGAAGCAGGGGGAAAATAACATCAGTGACAGTTTTGTCTTTCTGTATTTTTGAAAAGTCAAAATGTTAGAAGCTATTCTATTACAAAGATTCATTATGGGTATGATTAGCTTAACAGTGTTCTCCTGTAATACAGATCATAAAATCCCTTCAGAACAGAATCGAATGCTAAAAGCATTGCATAATATCTTTCGCAGACCATTAAGCTTTAAGGCTACAGCGTCAGAGTTTGTTACAAAGAGACCATCTTACAGCAGCAGATACTTTAAGTGAGAGGTATTTCCCACCCTGGGCTTTATTTGCTGCCAAGTCTGATTTCCGGCTGGGTTTATGTTCCTGTACGGGCTGGATTAGCTTGGCAGTGGGGTTGCTGCAGTGGCACGAGGAGAGCTGTAGGAAAGGATTGGGCAGGCTGTTATTTTCATTCCATGGGAAGCTGAGTATGTAAACTCCTGGCCGTTTTATCCTTGCTGGCTGTGGCAAAGTATCCCCCTGTTGTTTTCCTCCTATTATAGTATCAACATTATTCAGCAGGATGAGGTTCCCGGTGCCTTTCATGCCACTCTCTATGCTTTTGGGAACAAGGACAATGCACTCCCTTGCCTCAGGTATTATGAATTCAGTGTCCTTAAGGAATATGCAGTTTATCTACAAAGCAATGCACTGCTAATGCCATAAAAATCCCTTATCACCCAGTAGAAGTATGGATTCAGAGCCATTTGTTTTGGCTCTCTGTAGGTATCAGGGTTTAAGAAAGGAATCCTATTACCTTGCCATTATCTCATTGGGCTGGTTTTACCCCGGTATAATTCCATGAAGCTGCTTCTGACTCATGTTGGGCAGGTGGGAAATGATTGAGGATGGATTTGATGAAGTTACAGTGGTTACAGTGATAGCAGAGATACAGTGAGAGCAGGAGTCTCTGGCAGGGAAAATCTTTCATTTTCCATTGATAAAAAGTTTATGATTAATCAGTGGCTTGATTACATTACCATTTAATTAAGTTTGTAAGTGCCGAAGAGTGGGAACTTTGGTGTGCTTTTCCTTTGCTATCTCCTGATCATGGCTCTGCTGGTGTGATTTTATAGAACCATAGGTTCCTTTAGGCTGGAAAAGATCATCAAGTCCAACTGTTACAAAAGGTCTTGCAGTGATTTCCTCTTAGTGTAAGACTTCCTAGGAATTTAAGTCATATTACTCCCTGATGATGCTTCCACAGTTGGGACGACCTCAGTGGAAAGCAAAAATGTAGGTGAAAAAATGTGTTGATTTGAAATATTGGGATTTTCTTCCACAGAAAACTGCTGATTCTAAGCATGGATCTACAGCCCAGGCAGCTGATCTCAGCAGTTTATGGTAAACTTCCTCCACAAGATCCCACTGCACCTCACAAACTCACCAAAAGCACCACCACTGACTGCAGGAGAGCCAGGGCTGACTGTGGCAGCTCCTCAGCACAGATTGTGTGGATCGGGATAGATCCATCCCGAGTCACAGGAGCCAGTTCTATTTCTGATGAGACGTCCTAGGAAGATCAAGAGACACAATGTCAAAGGGAGAATTTAGTTCTGCAGGTAGGAACCAAAGGAAAGGCTGGGTGCTGTGCTTCGGGAGGGCTCCTTCGCAGAACTGAAGGAGCCTCAACTGCTTTTGTGCTGGGGAGGATTTGGAGGCTGGGCTCAGTTAGGAATGGCCATGGGACAGGATGATGGAAAGGGAGTAAACCCCCTCAGGTCTGGGTGCCATCACAGTGCCTCTACATTCCTAAAAAATGCAAACTTTACCCATTTTCACAAGTCATTCACTGCCTAGAGGGACAATCAATTCTGAACCAAGAGAGACTGAGACCTTCGATGGTATCAGCCTGAAGATAAGGAGGACACTTGCCAAGGCAGAGGTTGGTTTCACTACATGCCTTGCATGCAGCCCTTGAGACATCCACCCTTTTACCAAGTCACCAAGTCACCCTCAGGAAAAGTCACTGCTAAGATTTACCCATTGGAAAGTGCAGGCAGGAGTTGGAAGAGGTAACACAAGTGTGTTACCCTACTCTGAGTTCAGCATTTTGTCACTGGCAGTGACCATTGTGGGGCTGCTTCAGATAGCACTGTTAAACTCACAGTCCTCACCCCAGTGGAGCTGGCTGGAAACATCAATCAGACACAGGTCTCTTCTGCTCCAGTGAATCTTAGAAGGAAAACCATATTCTCAGCTTAGGCTGGATCTTCTTTCCTGCTCTTCTGACAGAAGAGTGTTTAGAAACCCTCTCTGCCACCTTTGCTCCCAAGCTGAGGGAGCCCAACCAGCTCAGGGCCCTGGCTCCATCCATGGCACAGTTATCTCATATGTCTGGCTCAGCTGACCAGGAGAGAGATGCAATTACACTCAGGTATGTAATTTTGGACTAGTTAAAATGATATCGTGCAGTAATAGTAATGATTATGATGATAATATGCCATATGTGAGAAAAATTAGCTAATGTCTCAGTACCTGACAAGTGGCACAAATGCAGTGTTCTGTACTCAAGAGGGAGAATTCAAGTTACTTCACTCATTTTCATCCCAGCGGAAGGCTTAAATCTGAGACAGAATCATCTACATGAGAGGTGTGGCATGAAGCATCAGCCTGGGCTGATAGGAGCTGCAGGCTCCCACACAGCCTACAGAATGATAGCACTATCAGATGAAAAGGGGTTATACACAATGTGTAGCCTTGCAGTCTCAGCTGAGTATCTTCGCAATGGTTTCCCATACCACTTAACAGCTTGTTTAACCTATCATGATTAACCAGCAGGCTCTGCAAGAATTTCCCACAATCAGTAAAAATGCTTCAGTAGGCCTGAAGGACCACAGTGGAGAGCAAGCATAGTGATGGATAGTCAATGCATGTTCATGCCTCTCCTGAAAAGTACCCACAGCTGTCTGGGTTCCAAAGTGCTGTAAATTCATTGCTAATACTTTAGTTTCAATCCTTTCCACATATATTGCAGTTAGGTTTAGGAAAAGAGCAGAAATCTTGATCATCGAGGTCCTGTTATGTGTGTGGTGGAACTCTGCAAAGCCACAGTTTTTTCTCAGGCTGCACAATTAATCAATTATCTCTGTGATTCTCAGAAAAAGACTTGATCATTAAGTGATTGCAGGGAGGTCTTTTACTTGAGTCTGAAAAGGCTTCTATAAAATATGACAGTGGGAAAACGTCTTATCTGGTATTACTTTATATTGAGATCACCTACAGAAAGACAGTATGTTTGTTTCATGATGCTTTTCACCTCCTTTTTGCCGTGGATATTTACTATTATTATTAACCTTTGGCTATTTACTCCTTTGCAAAGTTTGGCAGTTGGTAATGGATGTGGAACTATGCAAACTGGAAAGTTTTCCCTCTCTGTTGTTAAGACAAACAGTTTCTTCTCATTCTTATCGCAAATCACTTTCTTTAACATGAAAATTTTAAATTTCCATAAATAGCCATTCTGAAGTCTAAGTGAATACTAAACACAACTGAAAAACAAAGTGAGAGGAAGTACAATGTGCAGAAATAACCCAAATGCATAGCCTGAATTCTTTCAGGAGGTGCTGAGCACCCCTGAGAGCTGCTTGCATTGATAAAATTCAGCAGCAGAGGTGCAAAAGTATCCCACAAGGCCTCTTTAAAACAGCCCCGGTGAAGCCTGCTTTCTTAGATCAAAGTCCAAAGCTATGCTTTATCAATGGAACTTTAGTCACAGAGATGCAGGAAGGAAGGGCTGGCAGATGAAGGTGACAGATAGCGGAAGTGTGTCTTAGATGAGAACTCTAGTTACTTAAATGCTGTTCAGCTTAAATACTGCCTTTCCACAACTTAGCTCCTCAAAACCCAAAAATATTATTCTACTCAGAGAGCTGGCATAGAGTACATCAGCAGTGATGTAATATTGACAGACAAATACAACCATTGTATTCACAAATGTTCTCCTTTCAGAGCAGAGAGCATTGTGACAGGTATACTTACTGCCAGCATGGTAGACTGCAATGTAATCAGTGCCTTGGATGCATTGGGAACACAAACAAAAATAGATTAGCTAACAACCAAATTGTATTTATCTTTCTTGACAGGGCTCGCTAAATAGTGAGTCACTTTCTGATCTAATAGTGCTGCCATCACGGTGCTGTGGGCAATGGTTGCTGCTGGGAGGAGGAGATGGAGCAGCCCAGATGCTGCAGAGCCAGGAGTGTTGGCCTGTCTGAGTCAGCAGCGTGAGCACTGACCCCCAGGGGATGCAGTGCCACATGCCCTGAGCTGGGAATGCCAGGTGCTTGGCCTCCTGGGCTCCTTACAGATCTCATGGGGTTTTTGGGTGCAGAATTGTTTTTCCAGGCAGGATCACAGCTGACAGCTGACAGAGCCTAAGCCTCCTCCTTATGCTGTCCACGCTCTGCTCACTACAGCATCCCTCACCTCCAGAGCACAGTCCGTGCTGTGCTGACCCCAGGAGCACTGGGAGCCCTGGGATGAAGTCGGTCAGCCTCAGCCGCTCTTCTGAACCCTGGCTTTGTCTGCCTGGAGGTAAGGGCCTCCCAAATGCCACCACAGGTATCGATAGCAGCATCACCAGAGCTCGGGACAGCCCAGTATCCTGGGATTTCTCCAGGAGCCTGGCTGGTTTTGCTGGCCACATTCTGCTCCACCCAACGAGCTCAGACACATCTCCATGGCCGGCATTTCTTTGGGATCCGATCCGCAGCATTGACAGATTTATTTGTTGGTAATCAATGGGGATGTGCAGGAAATCGTATCTCCCAGCACCACTTCTTTGAGCATTAAAAGCGCCTCGGCGTTCATAATGAGAGTAATTAACTTGTTTGAGAATAGTTGTCAACTTAATGTTAAATAAGAAAACTTTGGCTGAGGTTCCAGGTGAAAACCTGCTATGGAAGACAAATATTCGAAGCAAGAATGGGCATGAATGTGATTTGGCTTGGTTCTGATCAAGTTTACATGTGTTTAAAGACCCAGCCCAAAGC
The DNA here is from genome assembly GCF_903797595.1 of Erithacus rubecula. NCBI lineage: Eukaryota > Metazoa > Chordata > Aves > Passeriformes > Muscicapidae > Erithacus > Erithacus rubecula. Next base: position 12,212,335 of record NC_136688.1, read on the forward strand.
CTGTGAAAGTAATTTGGAATAAATCAGCTGGAGTCAATGGGATTACCCTACTGCCAGGCCCTTATGGGTGAGATCAAACCCCAGATCATTATCTTTTTGTGGTTTTCCTTTCCTCACACTGAGAAGGAGCCGGTGAGAAGGGCCATCGATTGTTTTGTAAAACATCCTTTGTATTCAGGGGGAGCCTGTCTGCCTACAGGATATGGCCCATAAAGCCACCGGGATGATGAGGATTCCTCCCTTTGGATGTGCTGCATCTGCTCGGCTTTGCTGCCTGAGGTAATCAGAGAGTTAACAGAGAGCCAATTGACTGTGCGCTACGAAGAGCCCAGCCAGGCATTGAAACACAACAAAAAGGATGGGTTAAACCACCACATTCTTCAGGGAAAGTTGATGGGAGACAGTTGTCTCTTGCCACCTTGGTCTTCTACTCTTTCATCAGAACCAATTACTTAATTTCTCTTTTTGTGCGTGACGGTAGGTTAATGGAAAATGAGTCTATGGAAATCCTGAATACCAGTAAGTCAGAAGAAGGGAAGGATGCAAACCTGCAGTTTTCCCATGGCCAGAAAATGCCCCCCTCCCTGGTTTAGGGCAGCCACAGGTATGCTGTTAATTTTAAGTCCTCGCGCCAGAAGGCTATATAATGTCTTTTCATCTTATGTTATGTAAGTGTCCAACAAATAAGAAGACTGTTATTACAAAGGCAACCACACCGAAAAAACGGTTGCATTTACTCTGAAAACCTGCATTAAAGACTTCTGATGTCTCTGGAACTTGCTGAACACTGTTGGAGAGGAAAATCCATTGGGTTTATTTTCTCCAAAAAAAGAAGTAAGTTTGATGCAGCATCAGATTGGAATGTTGTGAGGAACCAACGGTGTGATAAATCTACTGTTAATCATGGTGATAATTTGCTCTCAAAGATGATGAGCTTCTATATTCCTCCAGCTTAACAGGCAGCATTCTGGAAAACAGTGCTAATATCAAGCACTCTCTTATTAAACATATCAGTGATGCTTTGGAACTAGACAGAAAAGTTTGATGTATGTCAGGACTGCAATCTGCGAGGTGTTAAGCACATCTTAAGACACAAACTTAGTCTGACAATGCTCAGGAGATAAAGTGCTCAGCAGGTACAAGAAGGGTCTTCAAAATCTTTATGTGCCTTGTCATCAAGGAAATAATTCTGCTTGGCTTCACCGGGTGCTGAATGGTTGCTTTGCACTTTGACCCGATTTTTTCCAGGATAATAAAGTGTTTCTGTGCCAGTGAGGCAGACGTTGGGACAGTGAAGTAAGGCACAAGAGGATGCTTCTGTGGACGCGATTCAGCACACATTCAACATACCTTCCAGCAATTCAGGCGTTTTTCCTGAAGTTGTTTAGTTGAGTTATACCGTTCTACATCTTCACAAATTGATTAGCATCAGGTATACTTAAAATATGTCCTAAGTCACTTAACTTTCAGGCAGTAAGGCATCCTCACCTGCTCATTTCACAGGGGAAAAAAAGCCCCAAACAATAGAAAGGTCCACATGTGTGTTGACATCCTGTTTGTGAACCAATATTGTCACAAGCAATAGGCTTGGAGAGAACAGCCCAATGAATGAATATGAACTGATTTACACCTGGCTAAAATTAGATCCATTATCCCGACTGAAGTTATTACAATTAGCTAAATAAACACACAAGCTCAGATAATTAATTTTGTAGTACCATGGTGCTTAGAGGCCACATCTCAGACTGAGAGACATCTATGCTTAGCACTGAAAATAAGATGCAACCCTGATTCTGAACAGCTGCTCATACAGATACAGACCAAAGGAACAAAGGACTGGGGGCAGAAATCATTCTTTATTGCCTGTGTGTCAGAAAAACTGGCCCAGAGAAATTGAGTTGCCTTGCCCAACACTATAAGAATTATTTGGCAAGAATGAGAAGCAAATGGGGAACATCAGTATCCACTTCAAAGGTCTGCCCACCCTTTCTCTAGCACAAACTCTTTTTTTTTGCTGGTTTTTTTTTTTTTGGTTGTTTTGTTTTTGTTTTTGTTTTTGTTTTGTTATTTTTTTTAACCAGGAGGCTGCTAAGCACAAGACAGCTCTGGATACATGTTCCTTTATGTTACATTACTACTCATTTCAAGCACAACAGGAGCTTTTGGTTTCCGAGGTCTTTGATGAGCCTGTGTCCTGTGCACCTCACTAGAGTGAAACATACCTGTGCTCCCTATTAGACAATTATGTTTCTTCAGTAAAATTTCAAGGCCTCAAATGCACAAATCCAAGCATTCACATCTCTGCTGACTGTTTTCACTTGGTTCAAGAACTTCTACATATTCTTCCTTAAACCTGGGAGTCCAGCTTTCTCTCCTTTGTGTACATTTTGAAATCAGCTCTGTAGAGAAATCTTCACAAATCTCACTAAAAGGGGAGCAAGGGTTTCTTGCAAATCTTATAGTGGCATCTTCAAGTGTTACAGATCTAAACCCAAGACATTTACTTTGACCTTTCTCCCTCTACTGTCTCTCAACCTTTCAAGATCAATGATAAAATGGTGGTGGCTTTAATTTAATCTAGAATTTAATCTTCTTCTCCAGAAAAGCAGTGCATGGTTCTCAAAGTTTCTTTCCCCTTTTTTCTGCAGAGAATAAAACTGAGAAGAAAATCTGAGGTTTCAAAAATACTATTCCTATGTCTTTAACCTCAGTTTTATGTTCCAGGCTTTGATAGGTTCATTTTGCAGTCAATAAATTATTGTTTGAGTTTGAGGAGGTTTGAAAAATTGGCTTAAAAGTAATTGTCTGTTCTTCTTGTAATCTTAACTATGGAGGTATTTGTGGTGATTCTGTATTAAAGATTTATGTTTCCAGCAGTTTAGCTATAAAATATGACTTTATGTGAATCATTGAGTCCATCTGGAGCTCCAACAAGTCGATGCCCATGCCATCTTCCTGGCCATTAAATTATTTTCTGCCTCTTTGTTAGGTTAAAAGTTCTAGGAAAGGGCCTGTTGACAAGCTACAGAACAGTACATCAACAATATTTTTTTTTTCCCCAGATAGTCACATGTCTGAAACAAAATTTTCCTTTGGTTCGCATGGAGATATAATTTGAATGCATGCTTATTTCCTAGTTCTGGAATATTTATTTACCTGAAATCCTGCAGCTGTAAGAACCATATTGAGAGCTGAAGACAAAGATGGCCTGGACATCTCCCTTTTTGATGCCTCCTGCCTGACAGAGTGAAGAAAAAAATATTCCTCTGATGCAAGAATGAGATTTCCGACCATGGAAAAGCTTTTAGAGACACAAGTGAGGTTTTGATCCCCAGCCCCAGTGTCATCCATCTTGGAAAACTTTCTGGTTTTACTATTTCAAACAGGTCAGTGAGGGGTGAGGTAGGAAACTGCAGTTTCAAAACAAGGCACCACTGCAGTGTTTTCAGCAAAACAGCCTGTGATTTCAAAGGGAAATCTATTATTGATCCTGGACCCCTTGTAAATTCCTTCAGGTCCCAACACCTCTGCCTGTCCCAGTGGTTTCATGCTCAGACCTGGAGCATGCATCCGCCTCACAGGTTGCACATGGCCACGGTAACCCTAAAGCCAGGGTACCACTGTGAAGACAAGTCCTCAGCCATGAATGAGAGATATTTTTCACTTTCAACTCTGTGTCATACGAATGGAAATTATGCAACTTGTTCAGGCTGGTGCAGTTTGGGGCTGTGCATTTGCTGGTGTGAACAGGAACACGGGAGCTGTTTTCTGTTTCCTGTGTTTGAAAGCGGTGGAAACACAATCTGGGCCTTCTGTAGTGCTGCTCGCTGAGACACTCTTTATTTAGGAAAGCAATTTGGGAAGAACAACAAAGAATTCTCCTTCATAGAAAAGATTGTGGTTGCCTCGCCAGCTCTCAAAATTAAAACTATGTTCCAGTCAAAAATGCCTATTCAGGCTGACATCAAAGAGAAAAATGCAAGCAGGTCAGGGAGTTTAATTTCCATGGCACTCACATTTGTGATTCACATGTCAGGCGCAGTAATGACTTACATGCCCGTTGGCAATAATGGTCCAGCACAAAGGGAAAGGATCCTGAGGTGGCAGTGACGGGAGGATCCCGTGCAGGGTGGGACGCCAGAGCCCCTTGAAGTCCAGTGGTGTCACTCAGAGCACGGGCTGCTGGTCTTTCACTGTGGCATTCCCATCAATGAGAACCTTGTGGAGCCCACTGGCGTGGGTTGAGGCTTTTGGGAATGGTGCTTATGGGGAGCCTGATGCCAGATGGCTCCTTTTCATTGTCGAGAGACCAGGTCCTTTTAAATACACTGAGCACAGCGGGTGACTCCTGAAAATCTGGGTCTCAGGGCATATTTCCTGAATCCTTTTGAGGTGTGTTTTCATCCTAACTTTGTAGCTTCTCAAAATCTCCAGTCCAGTTGAAGGGCTGTGTCATGAGGTTTGAAAGCAGGAGGTATGTAAACTTTTTAACAGTGTCTGTATATTCTCCTACTACTCCTTATTTGCTTTTCTCATGGGATGATCCAAGTAGGCATTACAAACTGTTGATAACTAGATTTTCAGCCCATTTAATTTAACCATTACTGCATTTCCATATCAAAGATTTTACACTTGGCATGCCTGAGCCTATTTTATTTGTAATCTGTTCACAAATGAGGAGTTTGTAAATTTTTTTCATTATGTGTTTCATCTGCAATGTACTGCCCTCGTGTTATTTTTTAAGATGAGATCTTACATGCTACTTCAAGTCGTTCTACAACTCATTGGCTCTTATTTATTCTGGCCTCCTAATCTAACACCATTTCTGTGTTGAAACTTGTTGCTATTTTTTTCCAAGGGTATACACCATAGGATGTTAAGCATGTGCTCTATATCAAAGTGCAAATATAAACCAGTTGATAGTCTCTAGTCACACCCTGGATAGGTGTGGCATTTGGGAATTTTTCACTTGCTGGCTGGAGATCAGAATGTGCTTAACATGGTTCCACACACAGGATCTTGATTGGGAGAGAATTTGTCGGGACTTTTTGGGGTTTGGGTTTTGGGGTGGCTTTTTTTTTTTTTTTTTTTTTTTTTTTTTTTGGTGCATGCTGTTTGAAGAGTTGGGAGCTATAATAGTTGTACTGTTTCCAAAAACAGATTTTTACATGTTTAGCTATATTTAGAGCTGCAATTGGGAGATTTGAGGGTACGATAATTCAGTGCCTCATTGTCTCTGCTTTTCTCTTTGTATCACTTTGTGATGGACAAGCTTGATTCTAATGTCAGCCTAAGGCATGGTGCAGGGCTGCACCACTCTAAGAGAAACTCCGAGGAGGAAGTATGACTCAGAGAGCTGCAATTCCTTCCACAGTTTCTCCTTGTTTCAGCCAAGAAAGTAAGTTACTTCAGTGTTTGAGATGCTAGACTAAAGCTTTCTTCTCCCCTAGTGCTCACAAGTCTCAGCTTGCAGGACAGAAAGAAGAGGCATGAAAAGGGTCGGTGCCAGGACGAAGTGCCACCAGCCTGTGAAATGGTTAAGCCTCACTGAGGCTTAACTGGTGAGGGCAGTTCCCTCCCAGCCACCCACCTTTAATACCAAGAGCAAACCATCCATTTTCCGTACTTAGAGACTGGCAGTGAATTTTCAGGCAATAATTTTCTCACCAAAACAGAAGCATTAATTAGGGCATTCCTGATGAAAATGTTCAAAATCAGTATTTCCTCACTGGTAGTGCAACTCGGAGGCCTGAGGACATCAGCTGATGTAGGATCTGTTTGCAAATTGTGCACGTGACTCTTTCACCTGCCTGACATTCTGCTCAGCATTAACATGCTTTGGGGAAAAACATAAAATAATATTAACAACAATCAACAATTGTGAAATTCAAAGCCTTGTTTTGAATATGCTTTTTCATGGGTGGCAGAAATGCTGTACTATGAAGGGACCTTCAACTGAGTGCTATTTTAGAAGAATTTTTAATATGGCAGTAAAATGTTGTGGTAACTGAGACAGTGTCAACTGAGAGCAGACTAAAAACTGAAAGATAAAAGGGGGCAGGAAAACAAGAGAGAAATTTATCCATATGCACAACAGCTAGATGATCCAGTTAGGCACAAAACCTTGTTATTAAACCCTCTAGAATTACCAGGGATAAGTTTTCAGGAAGTATTTTACAGTTAAAAAAAACAAAAACCAAAAGATAAAGCCAAAAAACAACCCCAAAAAACCTCCAGAACAGCAACAACAACAAACCCCAACCAAAACCAACAACAAAAAACAATGAAACAAAACCAGGAGCAAGAATCAACTTCAGAAAACAGATCTGGCTCTTGTGTGGTGTTCAGCAGCACAGCGACACACTGACACTTCCTGCCCAAGTTATATCAGTTTCAAAAATAGCCTGTGGAAGAAGATTCAGACTATTGAAACAACTTCTGCTTTCAGTAAACTGGACTGAAACATGGAGCTGAATTTATACCTCCACGTGTGATTTGAGGCACCGACATAAAAGGGATAAGGATAAAGATCATCCTTCTGCTGTGAGTTCTGAATGGCATCAATGCTAATTCACCTGGGTACCTGACAGAGATCTCCAGAGAGATATAGGAAGAGAAACACCACTTACTTTAGCTGAACACTTTATTCCTACACTGAAAATAAACGATGTAAAGGAAGCCTGCAGTTCAAACCTGCAAGAGTTGCTTTTGTTTTGTATCAGTTTATTCAGGTATTTTAAACAGGCTTATTTAAAATAATCAATTCAGCTTTTCTGACAACTTTGTAAGAAAACCTTATGTGGCTAATTCTTAAATATCATCAGACAGCAGGCTAATTGTGTCCAAGTGCACACTGCTACCCCAGGGTGCAGATAACTTCATGTGTTGAAACGATGACTTGAGAGTGATATCCCTGTAGACAAGGAAATATCATCTTCCAGTCCTGCTGGGTCTTAAAGTAATCTGTGAGAAACCCCTTCAGCTGTCTGCCTGTGCTTAGCCAAGTTATTAGGCACATTCATGACGCATTAAACTCATCATACGCCTTCTAAACTTCTGGATGGTTTTGAGTTCACATAGCCAGCTGATTTAATCATACCTCTGATGCTAACAAAAACTGAATACCCTGACCTGCCAGGAATGTTGCCTGTATAGGTAAGTAATAAATGTACTTGGTTGTGTTTAATCATACAGATGTGCAATGGGCACCTTTACCACCTTCTGTAGCACCTATCCTGTTCTTTATGTTTAGCCATATCCCTTTTGAAAGGGGATAACACTTTGGAAGAGCAAACATTCACATTTCTGAGCACATAATCAATCAAAAATATGGCAACAGAACTGTAAGTGGACCAAGATATGAACCCTTTTGAACAGAAGGAAGTACAGAATAATTCCATGAAGCCAAGTCAGGGGAGAGCTTACTCTCCCTGATAAGTAATAGAATAAAACTGGATGGATGATTCACTGTGAATAGTTCAGTGAAATTATTATCTGTTTTGTATAGCCTTTCTTTTTCTTTTCTCCATATTCCTCTTTCTCTTCCTCATCCGCTTTTTAGCCTTTTCCGTCTTGTGATGCCATTCAGAGCAGAGTAAGAACCAGAGTGAGACAGAGTGGCTGGTTTGGAAAGGACAAAAACAAACCACTGCTGGAAGTGCAGGAGATGGTGAAATACCAATAAACCGTATTGATATCTGACATGGCTGACAAAGGAAAGTCTCGTTCCTTGTGTTGTCTGGGTTCCTGAGAGTGCCCCTTGCCTGCTCTGTTGTACAATACAGTCAGGATAAATACAGCTGCAAGAGGGAAAAGGTGACACTGATCCTGCTCTAAATAGGAGTCGATACTGTGCTCATCACTGCAGTATCTGAATGCAAGACATACTATTGCTGGTGCAGGACAAAGTTCATGGAATATCAAGTGTTGATAGTCTGCACTCAAAGTCTGTAAATATATGTACAAATGGGTCACATCCACAGCTGGCATCTGTCTGGCTCCAGATCTGGTCCAGTAAGTTTCTAAAGAGTAGTTCACGACTACTCTTTAGTAGTTTAGACCATTAAAAACTTTCAAAGAAAGTCCCAGAGCACATGACAGAAATGGCCAAGTGGGACAGCACAGTAAAAGAAAGAAATCCTGTGGGTTCATTTCTTTAAAGCATAGGAGTCATTAATCATTTGTATTCCATTCCATTTGAAACAGCTGCCTGCCTGCATTTGTTAAGTAACTGCTTTCCTAACCACAAAGCAACTAAGTTGTGGGCCCCAGAACTCTTATGCTTCCAGATATTAATAAACAATTTCCCTGTTCACTATGTAAATAAAAGCATGTTAACATTCTTAGCATCTGGTTTTGGTAGGGAAATAAAAGGCTGAGGTCCCACACTTTATGAATTCCTTCCCCCAAATAATCTTTCTTACTGCTTATCTACTCAGGTGAGGCTCCAGAAGCTCAAAAGCTTGGTGTGAAAAATCTCAGTGGCTTCCCAGATATCACCTGCGATGCAGGATGTTGCTCATTATGAAACTAAGAAAATGATCTCTCCTGTCGCGCTTGTCTGCTCATCTCCTTGTGGAACCGAGGAGCATTTCCCACGTCAGCCCGTTTCTTCCAGCGGTCCGCTGTGATCCCGGCGGGGCTGCAATTAGCGGAATGCCAGCCAGCAGGTGGAGACGCATGAAAGCAATCCCAGTGCATGGACAGCCTACCTCGATAGCGCATTCCCATAGCCCCGGCCAAGCGCTCCGGCGGGCCACAGCCAGAAATATTGCGATTGGCTCCACGGAAAAGTTCAGAACTCAAATCTTGGATTGCTGACAGACCATGTGACGGAGCAGCCCCAGCTGAGGAGCCGTCCAGCACCTTTCATGTCTCAGCGAGTTGTAGAGGGAGCGAGGGGGGCGCTGGGGGGATGACTCTGGCCTGACCTTGATTCATTCGGTTTGTTCAACAGTTTAGAGCTGTCTGTCAGCATCAGCTGTGCTGAGTGATGCAGGAGCCACACGCATGTGCTCCTGGCTGGGCATACTCCCTGCCAGCCCTGCGCTGCACATCCATGGCTCCTCAGACTCCGGAGTCCCAAATGCATTTCCACCCAGGACTCTGCAGCCTCCAGAGCCCCACATCCATTTCCACTCCACCTGTTCGCTGCAAAAGCACAGCCTAGGATGGAGTGGAAGCAGCTCCACTTCCTCTGCTCGCTTCATAACTCTTCCCTCCCCGTGTTTCCTCTTTCAGAGTGGAAACCCATTGTGATGGCTATTTCTGAAATGTGCCTGCCAAGATCAGGAAGTGCAGAGGGGTACAGAAGTGTGAGGAAGTGTGAAGGTAGTTTGAGTGTTATTTTGGGAGGGGGGGAACTGTTTACATGAGTTTGGGAGCAAATCCAAGGATAATTCTGTGTCATCAAGCCAGTGGTTAAGTTTCTAGCTCTAATCTAGAAAATTATATGAAACTGCAGTGCTGGGTCTGCAGAATACCTCATGTAACCTGTTTGCCTTCAGTGGAAATATGCACATAGTGGGAGCCAAGCCTAAATGCCATGCCACAGAATGCTGGCAAACCCTTCCCATACGCCAAAAATGATTGTTCAGGGTGTGAAAGAGAAATTTTAGTGACAGCATATGTCAGCATCCACATGGAGGTATGGAAAGAGGGAAGAGGATGGTGTAAAATTAGGAGAGCTTTGAAAATTACAAAAATCACCTGCAGACATTTTGAGGGATTTCAGTGTTTCAACATATAATGTTCTGTTAAATTATGTTAATTGTGGAGATACCTGAAAGCACAGTGTCTTGTTTTTCAGCTCCAGACCCCCCCAACACTTAATAATTTGTGGTAAGTTTATTGGAGTTTAGTATTTTTCCTTTAAATGAGAAAGGCTCTTCAGGTCTTGAAAATCCAGTTTCACTGTCCCAAAAGAAATGTATTTCGCAGCCTTTCCATCCTTTTGGATCCTTCTCCTCCCCCTCCCCACTGCCTCTTGCACTCTTTTCTTTGGACAGCAGAGTTTAACATGCCATTGAGGAGATAGCCTGCATGCAAAGTCCCTCAAACATAAACACTTCAGGAACAGATTCACCCCAGTGTACTTCCAAATGTGGAAACCACATTCCATTTGCACCCTTATCAGCTGGTCAATAGGTGGCATGTTGAATGGACATTCCTTAAAGTGAAGATTATGAAAACATACACTGCTGCTTGGCAGTCATTCACCAGCTTCCTAATTCTCTCTGCCCAAGAGCAGTTGAGCTCAGAGTGGCTCAGTCTGGGGACTTTGAGAATGCTGTGCAGGAATTTGCCACACGGAGCTGCAAAAGTCTCTTCAAGTGACTTCTCTGATGGTTAAGAAACCCTGTATTCATTCAACTCAGGTACTATTCTGCATTTGCTGTCCATTTAAAAGTTTGTTACCTTTTGTTTTTTATCTTACCTTATAAATTATACATAATTATAAGAGGTGTTATTTAAAAATCTTTCTCTGGTTTTCCACTCAGGTTTGCAGCACTGAGACATCACTGACTCCTGGGCTGTCACCCCAAGAAAAAAATCAGGCAACGTGAGCAAGCTTGTCACACACCCTGCCTAGGGTAATGTTAATGATAAGGCAAGTTATCACCATTTTTCTTTAACCTATTTTTTGGCTTGTAAATGGCTAGGTCTAAATTCCCAGCCAGAGACTGAAGATATTGTTTATTGATCTATTGTATAGGATTGCCTTGAAAGACTTAGCCTTTGTCTTAGGTGACTCACAGATTGCTCTGATGGTGGATGTGTGCTTTGGTTTGCTCTCAGTACATGTCTCTTGCTCTCTTTGTGCATATATATCCATAAATATATTACACACACACAAAAGAAATGGGGTGCTTTCATGACATACCCTTTGGAGTCTTGATTTCTTTGGGGGATTGTTTTTTAAAGAACCACTACTAGTCAAGCAAAAGTTACTGAGACAGACAGAAAGAAATTACCAAAAGTATTTGAAATAGAGTACAGATTATTATTTAGGATGGCATAAGGGTGCAGGAGAGTGGAAATTCAAGTGCTGAATTATGTGGACATACTTAGTATGCAGTTGGTAAATTGTTAACCTACATGGTGACTCAGTTCCTTGTTTATGACAGGAGGACGAAGCTTAACAGCCTTGTTAATAAAATAAAATCTATGAATCCATTTGAATGAATATGGACTGTGGACATGAAGGTGGTGGCAACTTATTCAGAATTTACCCAGTTTATCCCTCCCAGCCAGACCTTTATGCTGGATTCTGCCTTAAACAATATTCTGTTGAAGATCTCTTAAAATGTTGGTCTCTGTTTTCAAACTGAATTAAGATCCTCACTGGCTTGTGACATAAGACAGTGAAATTAAACTAAAGACATAACTCCAAATGTACAGTTTTTTGGCAAAACACCAAAGTAGTTGTCTCAGGACAAAATAGGTGTTCCAGGACAAAATTCTAACCGAGAAGTGTTTGAACCAATCAAATATATTAATGAAGGAATACAATTTTTTGAAGGATCAGTTTGAAAGATATTTTGGAAGAACCTAATTTTGCTATACAAGTACTGTTCAGCTGCAGGCTGTGAATCCTCAAGATCTATTTCCAAAGAGTATCAGGGACTATTTAACATGAAATAAGGGTTTTCTTTAAATCTGAAGCTCAATTGCCCATATTTTCTCTATGTGCCATACTTAGTTCCCTGAGCCATGAGAATGTATCTTGTACCTGTATATTAATGGCAACATTTGGTTTATGCTACAAACCTCTCTTCCCACAAGTACGTGGTGGTGTTGTGTAGAACACACATTCCCATAATAATTTCATATGTTTTCGGTCTTAAAAATAAAGTTTATATAATGAAACTGCAATATAATTATACACATGGGAATTCTGGTTTTGGAAGAGGTTCAGCAGAATTCTTTGATAAAACAAGCCCCTGACCACAAAAGCTGCATGCAGTGATTTGACAGTCAAACATGTATAATCACTTACTCTAAATTAAAGGCAGTGTCACCATGGTAAGAGCACCACACTGAAATCCCTCCTGTGACTTTTGGCCGACAAGTGACAAATACTGTAAACCTAAAGAAAATGCATCCTTGAATAAACTGTGAGGAACTTTTTAAAAAGATGCTTAGTGGCGGTGAGTTATATAAGGAAACTAGAATACAAAAGATGTTTTTATACAGGGTTATTTTATTATACTAATTGTGCTCTCATCAGCCTGGTCCTTTTTTTTTTTTTTTGCTCTGCACCAATTTCTAGTACCCAGAAATGGACAATATGAGGATTGTCAGAGGGAAAAATAATCTCATTAGACTGACCAGAGATGTCAAAATCTGTGAAGTTCTACACCTTATGGTTTAGGTGAGATTTGCAATTTGGTGCTCCTGCCAGCATCTCTCCCCAAAACACATGAACCCTTTTTCACTCTGCCGAAACTGCCCCTTTGAGCAGAAAGTTCATGGGCAAGATGCTCCATGGGTGCAGCATTTTGCAGATCCACTGATAGCAGCAGAATGATGCTGATTTACTCTAGATACGGATTTGTTTCACTGCATGTCTCAGTATAAATTCACAAAGCATGGAGTAATGTGAAACAAAGAAGTGACTTTTGGGAAAAGCATTTTGGAAAGGAAAACCAAAAATGATGGATGTACCACTGGGCACAGGAAGTGGAGCTCGCCTCAAAGAAGGCCTTTTAGAGCTGCCAACCTTCCCACAAAATGTGATGATGCCCTCAGAGAGGAGGGGGTTTCTCCAGGACAAATGCAGCCACACTAAGCAACCTAATAACCACTTTGTAGATATTTTTATATATCATCACATCAAAACCAGACAGAACTTCCAAAACATTTGAATTTGACCCATCACTGATTAATGGAAGAAGGAGAAGGAGAATTTGTGGGAAGAATAGTCGTTGTGAACTGCCGTACCACTGGGCAGCATGCCATGCTATTCAACAAATAAGACAATACATTAAAAAACAAAACTCTCTTTTCAGAGGCCTTCTATATATATCAAGAGCTTGATTCACAGACCACTGAAGTTAATGGGAATCTTTCCTATAACTTTAACCAGCTACTGGCCTTGCTATTACAAAAGAGAGGTTAATACAACTTTGCACTTACTTCTTGCTTGCCTCAAGAATAGAAAATTGCAAGGTTGAATAAAACATCAATAGTTAGTTGCTAATTGAAACTAATTAGTTGGAATGGACACTCATGTTGCCCACCTGCCTGTAGTATATTTTACTATTGGAACTGTTAGCATGAGCCAATATCAGAGAAAAGATTTAGCAGAAGACCAAAAATGCACATGATGACAAGAAAAATAGTTAATAATTTGTGTTTCACCTGATATTTAGAGATCTACAAACATAATTAGTTGGGAGGTTGGAGGGGAAAATCTGATTTTCAAATATTGGACATACTTCTTTCTATTTCTTTCCCTCTGGAAGCAATTAGCTCAATCATGTTACAAACCTTATGTCTTCAGCTATGCAAGTGACCATATTGCCATTCCAGTTAAATGTACAACAGTCCTTTGTGAGGAACAGGATTGTTCATTTCAATAGGAGTTTAGGATGAGGAGAGTAAATCATCCTGTTCCTGATCCGACCATGCAAATGTAAAAGGTGATCCTCCTCCTTTTGCCATGACTCGGCTGGAGCTCCTGCCTCCACCATTTGACCAGCAGAGAAGGCAGTATGAAACTTTCCAAATTACTTAGCTGTGCAAAGTTAAATTCTCAGTTTGATTAGGAGATTAGGAGATTCTGATTAGGATTTCTCCTGGGGGCTGTAAAAATTTTACCCAAGTTAGCTCATCAAAGAAAGACCAAGCTGTGAGGACACCTGGGACAACTCACTGGTTCCACAGGCAAAGAGGTGCAGTCACCAGGGAAATGGCAAACAATTCCTCATGTCTACTTTAAGGGATTTCCTCCAAGATGTTCTTTAACCAAACTTCTGTAAATACACAAGACAGTCATTAGATCCTTAGACCTGTTCAGCAAAGCTCTCTTGATCAAGCTTAAAGTAATAATTTTAACTATGCACTTCCATTTTGCCAAGGGCCGCCCTAGTATGGAGGATATGGGAGTGTATTCCACAGTATTGCTCTCTGACTTTGGGAATTTGAAGGTGCAGCTACATTGATTCCACCAGATCAGCAGAAATACTTGTGTTTTCCTTCACTGGCCACTTCTTTTCCCTCATATATTTGTGACCTTATTAATAGAAAATCAATATTTAATATGACTAAGGGTCAGGGCGAAATATATTTGTGGAGCAGAACTTTGTCAGCAAGCCAGTCACAGCTCAACTGAAATGATATTCTGGTGTTTCTGCAGTACAGAAAATGTTTGTATCACTTTTCCCCTTCCTCTCATATGTAAATGCAAGCATATTTAATATCCTAGATACTTCCATTTGGTAATGTTGGCAGAAGTGACACTGCTGACCTGAAGTGATCGGTTGGGAGTGGGAAATAAAATGGCAGCAGCAAACTAAGGTGGCATTGAAGTTGCTGTAAATATTGCCATTCCTTCTGTGGAACAATGTGCCAGCAAAGAAAAAAAAAAATTCTCCTCATCATACTTAATGTAAATATCACAAGGATAAGGCCAGATTCAGCAATTTCACTGTAGAAGACAGGAACAGTTCACATCCATTGAATTCTACACTTATGTAACCCTGAAATACTGCAGATGTAGATATTGTCACTTTTTAGTCTTGATGGCAAAAAAGGTTTTTTCTTTTATCTTGACTATTCCGTGTTTCTAAAAGGATTTTTCCTCTTATTTTTTTAATTAAAGAAATGTTTAATATGTTTAATCTTTTTGTTTAGGGCCAGCAGTAGCTCCTTGTCCAAAAGCCAGTGGAGAGGTGCTCACTATATGCAATTGATTTTTTTTCTCTTATTCAAGTAAAGGTCTCAGCATGTACTGAAGTTTAAATACAAACTTTAGTTCAAATTGGGGTACTTTCCAAAGCAAAATCCTAAATTATTCCTGCTAAAAATTTTGGGGAAAAAAAATGTAAGGAGAAGCTCAGATAATTGCTGGGAAAAGTAGATCCCTGGAGAAAGGTAAACAACCTGGGTCTCTGTTGACTTTTCCTAGGTCAAAGGGAAAAGTTGAGTCACTGGCCTCTGCTTACATTTTTTCTTTCATCTTATTGATAGCAGGAATATGAATCCAGCTCTCCAAGGCTTTCTGTCAGAGTTCCTCCCTTTGCTTACCCGCCTACCCAAGATCAGTCCATTTCCTCTCTTTTATCTTACACTACGACTTTAAACTTTACGCAGAGTCAGCTCAAGCCTCTTCAACATGCAGAGGTAATGGCAGGTTGAAAGAAGAGCTAGATGTTCATTTATAAAAGCATTTTGGCACAAGATTAGGTAAAAAGGCTCCAGCTACATTGCAGGAAAGCAGGCATTTTCATTCTTCCTGTTCTTCAGTAAGTCCTTGAAATAAATTATTTGATATTTGGAAAATAAAGAGGCACCTACATCTCTATTTCAAAAAATGCCTGGATGGGAATAGTTGCTGATGAGCTTCCCTGGAAGTGTAGAAGTTTCATGATTGCCTTATACAACTTGGCCTCATAATTGCTAATAATGGTCTGAGTTCCCATGCAGGAGGAAATGTTCCAGGTATCAGAAGGACTGTGGCTGAAGACCTGGTGCCAAAGCCAGGACCTTCAAACTCAGCACAGTTCCACTGTGATGTTCCAGCAGGATCTCTGTGGCTTTCCCTGGGAAGTACAAGGGGCTGTCGGATGTGGAACCACTGGTGGAGGTGAGAGAAGCTGCTAATCCTGAGCAACCCCACACATATGCACTGCACACCCAGACAGACTGAACCTGAGTCCTCAACCTTCTCCATCTGCTCTGTCAATCCCTTTTGACTTACCTCCTTTTTAAAGGCAACGATTATGCGCAAATCAAATGAGTCTGTTTCTTTAGGTACATTAATTACTACATTCCATTTACATTTTCTGTTTACTTTTTCCCTTCTCTATGGAAGCTATTGAAGGTCTGATGATTCAGAATGCTCTGGGAACACTATGTGGCTTTCCTTCTTGTTTGCCCATTGAAACAGAGCTCATTTTTCAGTGGAGGTTTCCCATTATTTCCAGGAAAAATATGGTCAAACCCATGTACTCCCAAATCTTTTGATCTTCTGAATCTTCTTCATATCCTAGATAAAAAAGTCAGTGATTAAGACAGAGTTCCTAAAAGGACACATAGTCAGTTTTCTCTTTGACCAAAATGGTTTCCCTGTGAATCAAATCTTTCTCAGCTCAGGAGGGGCTTGACAATAGACCCTGAAAAGATGGATAGAGCAATTGTCCTGCTTAGTGATCCACAAAAGGAAAGGGGTCCTTAGTGAAGGGAGACCTACACTAAGTCTGACCTGGCACTGCAGGAGTAAGACAATGAAAGGTCAAGGAAACTAAGGAGAGGAAAAATGCAGACAATGGATGCCACAGCCAGCACACAGCTCCTGCCATGCAGACTATGGGGCAGCAGCGTTAACTACCTCAGACATGTGAAGGGCAACTGAAGCGGAAAGAACTTGAAGTTTCCTTCTTAAGAATTGTAGCCCAGCATCTCCAGGATTTACCCAGGCCTCATAGAGAGGTCAAAGTGATGCAGCTAGGCCTGAGGTGAATGAAAAATAAAGATTATCTAATCAGGGAGGAGAAAAATATAGACATATTTTAGAATGAACAAAAAGGGCAACTACTTGTCAGTTGGGATCTGCAGAAAGTTCCCAAGGCATTTTGTGGGAGGATCCAGAGAAAGCTTTTGCCTAATTATTTGAAAAAAAAAAAACCCAACAACTTGATATTGATGTGGGACTTGCAACCATCATATTTTTCTTCTGCATGAACAAAAGATTCGTAGTTTACAGTATCTGGGGCTCAACTGAATTTCCTTCAAGCACCCTCAATTGTTTCTTTTTGTGTGTGAAAGAATCCTGGTCCTTGTCATCTGTCTGGAGACAAAAGGAGGAATCTCTGTGGCTTCTGCAGGCATCCCTGTCCTCAAAAGAATCTCCATTATTGCTTCTTTGTAGCTGGGTCTTGTCCTCCTGAAACAGCTCTTTCCTCCTTAGGTCAGACCAAAGTACTGCTTTTAAATTTATACACCAACAAGACACTCTTTAGTTAACAAATAACATTTAAAAAGCTTCATCAGAGGACTCAGAAAGAAAGTCCACCTCAATTATATTTGTCATAATAACTAAATGTTTTTCCATTCTAAACCACATTTTTCATCTTTTCAGTGACCAGATTTTTGACAGCACACACGAGCATTGAGGTTTGTCACAGTTATCATTTCTGTGGCAGGAAGTGACAGGTGGAATAGACACATTCTTACTCATTAAAAGCAAAATAAAACAGTGCTTTAATATTTGACAGGTTCAGATAAGACAACTTGCTCTTCTTCGGAACCTTGCACAAAAATTGCATTATTCCAGCATTGCTAAAATCAGATATAGCTGTACAGAGAAGGAATTGGGATGGTGATGTTGGTTAAAGGATGGCACATGGAAGTTAAACAGTTCACCTGCATTTTACACCCAGGTCAATTGCTGGCTTGATGTGTGATCCCAGACAAAGCCCTATAGCTCCTTCTGACTCATCTTCACTGCCTGGAAATTAAATCCAGTTTCTTAAGGAACTTTTTAGATTATCAAAGGAAGTGAAAATTTAAGAAGCATGTGTTGCGTTGAGGAATGGTGTGAATCTCAACTGGCATTAGGCAACTAATGAAAATTACAATTGAAGAGTAAAAATTCTGAGTTGATGACTGAATCAAACCCAAATTCTTTTTAAAGCCATCTCAATTGGAAACTATTAGGTAATTTCTTTGGAGAATGGAGAAGGGGGTAGACAATATTCCTTCTACAATTACTGAGCCTTCTATAAATTAAATGATCTCTTTGCATTCCAGTGATGACCCCAGCCATGGAAGAAAGCTGTGTTTCCCATCTGACCTCTTGTTTTATGTTTCCACCTGTGTAACTCTGCATTGTAGTTATTAACTCTCTAGGGCCTGTAGGTGAGCATAACACTGAGGGAAAATGAAAGATGGAGCTCTCCTTTAATGAACTTGAAGTTTAAGGAATGTTATTCCCGGGGTTAACTCCATTTGTGCTGGAAGGAATTCCCCTTGAGTTCAAATTTTAAAATGATAACTGCTTACAAAATCTCTGGGGTTACAAAAACCCAGGCAGGGAGGGAAGTAGGTATTTGTGGCATGCTGGAGGGGATACTTTGTCTGAAGAAAGAGAAACTAGTGCCCTTGTATGTATGGTTGAGCCAAGACAACCTGGTCGGGGCTCTTGAGGTTCACACCAAGCAGATGCCCCAACAGCTGAGCCCTTGCTCGGAAGGCAGCACCTAAACCAGGTGGGAAACCCAAGCAGATCCCTCAGGGCAGGCACTGGTGTCAGGCTCTGTCCCCAGACACTCCACTCCGGATCTTGTAGAGCATTTTCCATCAGGTAGAGCTGTTCCATCCAGCCCTTTCCTGGTTGCTCAGCACCAGAACCAGGATTCAAATTTTAACTGCCACACATATTTCAAATGTGATTCATGCCTCCAAACACAAGGTAGGTGGATAATGAAGATCCAGTGAATCATGTTGGAAAGTGCCTGTGTTTTTCCAGTGACTTTAGCTCAGATAGAGGAATGATGACCAGCTCAAGCCTAGTAGAACTGCTCCCACAGCACATGCCTATTCTCTCCATTTTTCAGATTATGTTTAGACACCTCACAAGGTCTGGAAGGGGATGGTAACTCTTCCAATCATTCTGCTGGCCAGGGTTTTACAGTGTGTTTTTGTATTAAAAAAAAGTGGCATCACAGAGGTGCAATTGACCTGTAAAAATCAAATTAATCTGGGCTCCTTCTCTGTAGTTGATAAGGACCCCTGTGAAGCTCCTTTTTGATCATCACAGGTTTTTAATTGAGTTTAATTAGCCCCCAAAATAATTTCCCAACGTTTATAGCCTATTTTCCCTTACTAGAACATTTTAAATCAAGATGATATATTTTTTCCAAAAAATATGCTCCAAATCAAACAGGGATTGATTCCAGGGGACTCAGGAGGCTGATGCGCTCACACCCATCCCTTGCAGCCTTCTCACTTCCAAGCAGGTAATGGGAATCGCTGTGGTTTTTCCATGCAGGATGCTGGGGTGAAGGAACAGGGTAGGATGAAGTGGGAGGCTCCAGTGCTCCCAGACTGGCAGGATCACAATTCCTCTAGGGGTTGGTGTCAAGGAATACTATCAAATATTTGCCAGAAGTTCAGAAATCCTTAAAATCAATGTACCAGAATTTTCTTTCTTCATTCAATGTTCATTTTTCTTATATCCAAATTCTTCCAAGGCATATCATGCATGAAATTAAGACCCACTAAATTATTTTTTGGAGGTGAAGAGCTACAATCTTTAATACATTCCAAAAACTTGGCTTAATTTCCCACCAGGAAAGATTTTTTGTTAACCAAAGTGGAAATTTACTACATGAAGCCCCAGTTGTAATGTTTAAAACCAGCTGGATCTGAAGGTACTGAACATTTTACTGTATTAAGTCATAAATTTGGGCCAGATACTGCAATCAGTCTGCTCTAGACTCCTAATGATGTCAGTGTGAGTGCCATATCTAGGCCAGCTACAAAATTAGGAAATTTTTTACAGGAAATGTATTCTCTCAGAATGCGTTTTGATTTGCAGGGCTCCCAAAAGGCCGTACCCCAAATCTAATTGTGTTTCATCCAGAAAGGAGGAAGCAATGGCAGCCACAGAACTGACTTTGCAGTTCTGTTCTGGTGTGTCAGGAAACAAAGAGTGCATGTTTCTCTCCAACTGAGCGCAGCTACAATAATTGCTTCAATAACACAATGTTCTGCACCAGCTTTTGGCCAATACCTGGCATTAATAACCCTGTCAGGATTAACCTGAGTAATGAAGAATAATTCATGCCAATCAGACAGTTTGTGAGGTGGTGTATGCCATATTAACCAGCTCAGTTCTCAAATATCTCCTGACACTGTGACCCTTTGTGAAAGGACAAGACCAAGCAGGACAGTAAAAAATGCTGTATAAAGGCTAATTACTCACATGCCTGCTCATTCTCACTGTTACCATTTGGTTCTCTTTCATCTCCCTGCTTGAATTTGCTGTTTTCTTTGCTCAGTTCTCAATTTGCCCCTTCACTTGCTTTTTTTTTTTCACTTGAGTACAGATCACCTCTCATTACTGATCTACCACTGCTGATATCTTAGAATTCTTTAGCACCTTCCACATACTTATTTTTATATTTTTTCCTGTGTAATAACAAACAAAATGCCTCAATAACCTCTCTGAGCAAGGATGGCTCTGTCTGCTTTTCCATGTAGGTCAGCTCCACTAAGCTAGGTTACAGTTCATGACTTGCCCAAGGTCACACAGGAAATGTGTGGCAGAACTCAGAATGGAAACCAGATTTCGCGCTCTCCTGCCTTAACAACAAGGTTATCCTTTCTCTTTGTGACACTTTTGGACAGTTCATATGGATCTACACATATGTTTCAAATGAATTAAATTTCCATGAACTTGGTGCTTCGAACAAAAGTGGGTGGATAAACAACAAAGGGCTAAATTATTGGAAAATGGCAAGAGCTGCTCAGAGATTTGCTTACCTGGTCACAGTAGCTGTGCACATAAATAACTAATTGATTACATGCATAATCATAGGAATAGTGCATGCCATTTTCTGAAAATTTAGACCCAAAATCATAGAAGGGTAACTGGAGAAAAGAAGTTAACAGTATAATTAGATTCACATGCCTGGTGCGCATGAGCTCGAGCCACAGAGGATGATGTAACTGGGCTGGGGTCTGGTGTGTGCAGCTCACAGACCTTGCTGAGCACATGGTCACCTTGTGCTGGATAAACTACCTTAAAATGTGTTTTAATTTGCATTTTCATACACCGAGCTAGTGATTTGCCTCTCATGCCCTTTAAGAAACAGGTATGTTCACCACTCTCTTTTGCGTGATTTGTTCATCTTGTCTTTTTAAAGCAAACATTATTAGAAATTCTGGGGATTTTTAAGAATCTTTCCCTTTGCTAGTGGCTTGAAAACTGAATGCGATGATGGAAACTGAACCCCAGGATGAAAACTGAACCTCGTGATGATTAGAAATTTATTGAGTAAAAGTACTAGGAGGTGAGATGCTGAGCAGTGGCACAAAGAGATGCTCAGTTAGAGCATCCTCTGAAGAACTCCACACTGAACTCCACATTCTGCTTGCCAAAATAAAAAGGTGATTCCTGTCTGAGGGGCAGTTTCACAGACAGCTCTTCCCCCAGCTAGAGAGTAGACAGAGTAATTGCCAAATACTCAGCTGGTGTAAATCAGGAAATGTGTGTGTCCCAAAACCTGGTGCTTTACACCCAGGGAGGATCTGGCCTGTAGATTCCAAGGTGGAAAGAGACCATGTTTTCATTTGCAGTATGTCTAGGACAGACAGAAATTTCTTTAAGCCTGAAGGTCTTCAGTGCTGGGTTTGTTTTTTGGCTTCACTGAGCCTGTTCCTCACTGATTTGATAATGAGAGAAAAGTGTGCTGTTAACAGCTCTGGAGCAACATGCTGCAAATTAGGGAAATGAAAAATCTTTAACAAGAATTGAAAGGAAATCATTGATTTATGGCAGGAGCTTCAGCTAACCATGGATTAATTAAAAAGCAATGCAAAGATGAGCATGGGTCAAGAAATGAGCAAAGATTGAATTTTGCCAGGAGCAGGACTGTGAGAGTACATGGGTGGGGTGATAACAATACCTGGCCATCGCCAGAGAGGGTGAAAAAAATCCTGTTGGTAAATGTTGAAATGTTACAAGTGAAATGCAACCAGCAAAGTGTCAGCAGCTGGTCTGGAGATGTTGCTCAGAGGGAAACATCGACATTCTCTTACATCATCCCCATAGGTGTGCTTTTGTCCTATTTATAGGTCTAAGGTAATCAGGCAGCACTCCACAGCCAACATATTTTGGGAGTTATAACAGATATCTTCTGGCACATGGTAGGAAAACACACAGGCAGGGATCTGTCTCCAGCTCCATGGCAGCAGCAAAGGGCAGCTCCTGGCAGTCCCCAGGCACCTACAGCACTGCTGAGTGGCAGTGGCAGGGTGTGTTCATGCATACACACAGCTCCCAGTGGGATAGATAGGGAGCAAGGAGGCGTGAATCATGCATTCCCACACCAGGGAATGAAAAGGTTACCATCTTTGAAAATGTGGGTTCATTGTCATGTTACAGTGATGGTGGTTTCACTTTGTGGATTAAATATAGGCTGTCTTAATTATCCAATCTGCTTAATTTGTGAAGTGGGGGATTTTATGAAGGCTGATATTGTGGCTGTGCTGGTGAGGCAGTAATAATTCAGAGCCACGGTTATGAATTGATGTTTAGTAGTTGTGGGGTTAGACTTTTGGTTACGGTGTGCATTTATTTTTCTTTATGGTTTTGTAATTATTTAGATTGGTAACAGAGAGTTACCAATCTACATTGGTACAACTCCATTGTTGTGTTCATATGAAAGAACGATATTGTTTGCAGAACAATTATTTGGAATTTTTTTTTCCTCTAAGCTACCTTGTCATTCAAACGTAAACATGTAGGTTGATTACAATGGGAAAATAGGGAATTGCAATTATTAATTAAGGACAAGGAATCGTATTTTACAGGGGGGAAAGAGAGATGGTGTGTTCCAGCTGTTCACCCAGATGTCCATGCACTATCTCTTCTCCAGTAGAAATTTGGCATCCTAAGTCCCTCTGCAAGTCCAGCAAAAAATGTAATTCTTGCATTTCCAACCCTGTGCACCCTGTTAACTTATCCCCATGCCAATTCTCAGTAGCTCCTGGTAGCTACTGCAGTGTTACAAACTTTGCAGAGAAATGCCAGGAAAAACAACTAGAGGCAAAATATTAAAATCTCCTAAAAGGTGTAGAAGTGCAAGTCCTGGTGAAAATCACTGGGATTCAAAACACCATCCATTAACTGCCATGGAGAGATCCAATTCTGGATCCCCAGAAGAGGGACATTTTTATTAAGGCAACACATTCCTGGAGGGGAGCAGACCTGCCCTGTGGCTCCTCTGCTTTAATTAAACAGAATTAGCTTTCAGAAAGTTCAGGTTTCCCTTTGCCATGTCTTGCTGCAGACATTCTCCTTGGTGTTCTTAAAAATATCTTCTTTTACCCATTAGTCTTTTGGAACTATGAAGAATTGCAATGTTCTTCCTCCCCTGTCCACAATCATAAAGAACCAGAATTAGGGCTCTCAGAGACTATTTTGGAGAGTATCATAATGGTGGGAATTGAGATAAAAAATGAAAGTGGAACTTTTTGTGATCAGTTTAACTCGACTAGCAAAAAAAAAGAAAATCATTACTCACTGAACTCATCTTGAACATTTTATCCTTGAGTGGAGGATCGCAGCAGAGGAAAAAAGGCACTTTTGTAAGCAGTGGAGGGAAATTTACACAGATGGTGTGAGAAAACTGGCATTGTGCTTGGAGATGTAGTGGGTCAGAGAAAAAGCCGTCCTAAATAGAAGGGAAAAGATGCTGGATTTAATTTAGAAATGATATTGACATTTTTGTTACTGGAATGAAGGGAGCCACAAGTCTGCAAATGAAACAACCCAAACCCTTCACCACAACCATGGAGTGTAGCAAAAGTGCATTAGCTTGGCATTTGCAGGCTTTGATATTTTTCCTTTTTCTTGCCAGCTTCTGGAGTGCTCTCTCATCTATATAGTTGCTTAAAGACAGCTTTTAAAGTACAAAATGTCAGCCTGGGCTGACACTGTAAAGATTTTTCCAGAATTCCAGCCATTCCTTTGGTTTAGCAACTGTAAAGCTCTTGCAACTGTTATCATTTGTGATGGTCACAAGGAAGAGACATTCTCCTATAAAATCCCCACCACAAGTCAAGCTACTTAGCAAGAACATAATTTAGACCTTGGTTTGACAGCTTTTTTCCTACTCCATGTGAATTGACCAAGTTCAGTTGTTTGTTAGATGCATTTGGAGCTGTTTGAGGTTTTCTAGCAGTACAAGAGAAACTGGTCCCCAATATGCCATCCTTTTTGCTTATGAAAACTCACTCTCAGAAAACTACTAGAAGAACAGAGAAATATGGTTAGTGACTCCTTGATAAAACTGGATTAAGATTTTGTTTTATTTATGTTAGCAATAATCATTGTGGTTTAGTGGCATTTGAAACAGCTGAAACCTTCTGTTTCAGCTGGTGTTTTGATGTGTCATTTTTGCTTGGACTTTGGTCCTGATTTTCTGGTCTATGTGAAACAGGCAAACCATTTATGTACCTCACATGAGTGCTTTTAATTTAGGAATTTAGAGAATTATCAAGGGTGGTTATTTTAATCTCTACCACTCAGTCACTAAAGGCTAGGTCAGAAAGCAGATTTAGGAATATAAATTGGTAAAGAAGTAAAATTCAGGTACTATTCCTGTAAACTGAAACTAAACCCCAAAAACCTTGTTTGAAGTCTCTGCATTTTTAAGTCCTGCACATGTCCAAAGGCACCCGAAGCTTGATAAAATTCAGTGAGTAGATCATGTGTATGTCCAAGTCCTCCCCTGGTGGAGCAATCCAGCTGGGAAGGGGATCCTCCGTGCCAATGCCATTGTCATCTGAGTTTATTGCCCAGGGCTGAGTGAATGCCTGTATGTGCAAAACTGAAAAACATGTAGATGGAACATCTTTAGCTCCAGTAGATTGTAGCTGCTGTACAATATTCAGGGAAAAGCACTGGGAGGGCTGCAGGGAATGCAGTGGCAGATTAGTTTAGATTACTGGGTGTGTTATAGACCCAAGCAACAGATTAGATGTCAAGTTTATTGTACAGTGGGATAAGTTCCCAAACTTTTCACACTAGTCCTTATCTCCCGAAAGCACCTGCCCTCTGGGCAGGGCTTCCAGGGTAATTTGAGTGAAAGGAATAACAGCAGAAGCTGGGGCAAGGACTAACAAAACTAATCCTCTGTGTTGGGTTCCAGGTTGCAGAGCCCAGAAAACTGCAGATTTCATAGCCAATGGTAAAATTTATGAGGTTAAAATCTCTGAAGGTTGTTTTGTGGGGCAAAATTTCCTCTGAATCTCCAGAGGATCTGAGAAAGTCTGAAAAGAGAGTTTGGAGAAAAGCAAGTATGACTTTATCTGGCCCTATGCAGCAGAATATTGATCACAGTCTGTGATTTTGAAGTTAAATTAGCTGGGAAAATGGGCTTCAGGGGTGCAAGCAGTAGTAGGAGATTCTATGCATGCTATATCATCATAAATGCAGGGCTTAATATTCATCATATTTTGTTTTCATTTTGTTCTGTGTCTCTGTAATATGCTCTTCCCCACCCTTTCTGTATAAGGGCTGTCAGAGGAAAAAGAGACTGAAATCTCATCTCTGTTGCATGCAAAGGATGTGAGGCATCCAATAAACCAGATAAATAATAAATGAAAGTAAAAATCCAAAATAAAAACAATAGCAATAACAACAACAATAATAATATTTGGGACATTCAAAAGCGATAAGGTCTTAGTCCTACAAGGAAGCAAGTTGGGATTCAAGCATATGCAGAGGTTTCCATTGAGAAATACGGGTTGAAACACACAAAAAGCTCTAGGACTACAAAGAAATACATCTTTACTTGCTTTATGTGTTCTCAAGTTATTACAGAGGATTTACATGAAGCATTAAAAAGCTCAGCCCTGACCAGGCCAGACTGGCAGAGAGGGAAGCAACCAAAAGGAAGTGCAGATAATGTCTCTCACCACTGATACTTGAGTCTGGATAGATAATTAATAGATAACGGCCGTGGAGATAAGTGCTCCCAAACCAACAGAATTCCTTCTTTTCGTGCCCTGCAAATGGTTTCCTTTGTTCGGGTCCTTACAGCAGCTCTTGACCACATCAGTGCTGTGTAGGGGAAGTGGATCCCCTCTCTCCTTGGTGCATTTTAGGGGACTCTGCTCTCTCTCTCCCAGCCTGAAGCCCATAGCTCCCAGCATGTAGGTTTGGTTCCTGGAGGTGGTGCTTGTCTTTCAGATGCAAAGTGGGAGCTGTTGCCCAAGACACATTGAGATTTGGCTGCAGTGAAGCAATCCAAAGCAGGGCAAAGCCTGCGGAATGCACTGGGCAGTGCAAATGGAAGAATGGCTACTCGACTGTCTTTTCATGTTGGGAGCCTTAGGTCCAGTGGTAATTTATGTCTGTCCAACCCCAAACACAGATAATGAACATATGTTACATTTATTGTGTGAATGCCAAGCTTTTAAAGAACAGCAGGCAGTAATAAAACTCCAGGAAAAGTCATATCCTGCTGTCATTTCATAATGGGCATGAGGTTTGACCACAGCACAATGTGAGATGTGTGGCAACTTTTGCACAGGACTAGCTTGGAGGCACTTTATGGATAATGCACTGAGAGCATCTTCAGAAAGTGAAGCGAATGAAAAAATGCTCTAACCAAAGCCCCGTGAGATCAGATTTTTCCTTCTCAGGGAATGTCCTATGGTTGAGTTTTATTTCCATTCCTAATGAAAGCAACAAAACAATACAGCAAGCTATTACAAAGCATGATTATGAATACAGTAATTGTTGGTCAATCAAGTGATTTGTTTGAATAAAAGCAAAATATTTAATTTAGATGTCAACTTGAAATAGTATGGAAAACAGGGGGAAATATTTTGCAATGTAAAATTGAAAATGTCATTTTGAAAACACAGTAACATTCATTTTTCAGCAAGCCAATTCTTTTGCTTTTCTCTTCAAAAGGAACATTAGTCAAGCTCATCACTGTTAGGCAGATGTTTTGTTTTCTTGAATTGGCAGTTTCTGAGAGTTTAAGTGTAACTGACTTGTATGTAAAATATCAAAAGATATGTTAAAAAGTAATATTATCCTGAGGTCTTAAAGAGTTGCTGAGAACCTAAGTTGTCCAAAAATGCGAGAAGGAATCCTACAGGTAAAGGTTTAAATTTTTTTCTTGTCCAGAAATTTCTGTATGGATGGAATGATAATAAGTATTAAACAATTACACTCATTTTTCCCTGGGTCTAGAACTTCTGCTTATCAGATATATTTTTTTTTTTTTTTTTTTTTTACCGAAGTGGAACCAGCCAGAATACTGTGTCACTTTCATTTTCACAGGCTAAGTCTAAGAAAAGCCCTACAATATTTTCTGAAGTGGTATCCTATAGGAGCAGGCAGGTTTTGGTGAAGTAAATAGTGTTTTCTGGTCAAGTCCAGTTGCAGCTGTTTGGGTTTTTAGCCATTGATTTGCATGGCAGCCTCGTGTAGCACTGCTCCCTAGCGCTTGGCAGCAGGAGAGAAATCAGCCCCAACGACACCTGTGGAAAGCTGTACTTCTTGGGGTGGCAATTAAGCTTTACAGTAGCTTTTGGGAATCAATGGGAATTAAATGCAGATAACACGCATTAATGGAGCATTTATTGGAAATAATTTAAATTATGCTTAGTGGTGGGTTAATTAATGGAAATTAATGACTAACTATGGTTTGGGTACAGGCAGAACTGCTGGAAAGTGGCGAAAGTCAATACAGGCAGTTTCAAATGGCAGAGATAAGGAAGTGCTTATTGACATTAGTGATCTTCAATATTTTCCATTGAAACTATAATCTGGTTTAGGCCATTTTGCTGTGGACTTTACCCAGAGCATAGGGAAAACAAATTGTTAATTATATTGTAAATGCAAAGTGTCACTAATCTAGTAACTATGCTGGGTATTGAAATAATTAATGCAGTAGATAATTCTTAATTATAGTCTTGTACTTACAGACAAGCTAAAACTGAGGCTGGTATTAATTAAAAGAGGTGCCATATTGCAGACTTTTCTAACTCTGTAACTATATTGTTCTTGAATTTCATACAGTGTAGCTTAGATTTTTACATCTGATTTGAATTACTTGAATGTCTTAAAGATCTGTGTTCCAACCAGATGTGAGAAACAGCTTTGGTTTGGAAAGTTTCAAGGAAGGACCACTAAATAATGAGGGAAAAAACAACTCTCTATTATTTCCCCCCTATACCTCAAGTGGAAAATATTTTTTAAAAAGTATCCCAATTTATTAATATGAGTTGGGATCCCATTACCTGCAAAGTTTCTTTATCTTTCTTTCCACCCCAAGATTATATACTGGACTTGTTAGACCTCTGTAACTGAGAGAAGTAAACATTTCTACACATAGTAATACTATTTACTGTGCTTTATGCATGTTCTGTCACACAGCCAACACTTTAACTAGGCAGAACTTCTCTAGTTAAGCACTACTGGCTTAACTACCATAACTGGCTGTACTGAGAGAATACATATAGTCCAGTTAGCTGTACTAAAGTCACAGACTTTTTTCTCTTTTTTCTTGTCATTAAACTTCTAGGTATTTTAAAACCTTAGTTATGTTTTTAGAAAACAACTAAGTATTCACTTTAATATGAAGACATTACCTCTTTAACAGGAAGGTTTGTATATAATTTCCTGAAAGGAATCAAATCATGTGCTACTTCTGTACCACATTTTGTTTTGTTGTCTCTATTTGAGGGAAGTACTTTATCTCTCAGAATCGATTTTCTTCTGCAAAGTTATGTGATAAAGATTAGAGACATTATGGTTTCCAAACTTTTCTGTGGCACGTATGGAAAACCCTCCATTTCTGTGAAATTCCCATTGGTGAACCAGGAATGACTGCTAGAAACTGACCACAAAAAGAATGTGAGTAAAGCAAAATGAAATTCTCTACAAAGGGTAAATAAAGGTTGGAAATTTCTTTGGAAATACTTCTAGAGCTATGTTGAACATGCCACTGAAAAACTGGAATAATTACCTGCTTTGTTATGCTATATACAATGTTTAATAATGGCATGAATTTCAAGCTAGTGGTAAAAACAAATGAACTGTAATATGCAGGTTAATATTACCTCACAAAGATACCATCCATACTTCTCTGAGAGAAGTCCAAGGAGTACAGAGACCACATTTCAAGAAAATGGCTGGAGAATATAATTGGCATTATTCCTTTCCATTATATCTGGTGATTTGTTCCAGGATTTACAGTCCTGACCTTGATGTGCCATAAACAGAGCCTTCATTTAAAAGGGATTAAGGCTGGTTATGTGTGATAACCTACCTTAACACAAATGCTGTCTTTTAGAGGATGCCAAGTTATGGAACACCTCCTTCCCATTCCATTGCCATTGGCTACCACGCTGCTTTGGAGAGCTCCTTCTGCCACCCAGGGAAAACAGAACATCCTATGGACAAGTCTTCCCAGAGTACAAACTCTGGTCATATGAAGGCCATCCACAGCAACATTATTTGGAATTGACACATATGACAGTCTTTTCTGCATTACTGAAGTTCTTGGGGCAAAGCATGGGTCAAGAGATCCCTTTCAAGAGTGATTCAACCTCCCTGAATTCCAGAGTCTCATGAAGGCAGAACTTAGGCTTGTGATTTGGGCAAGGTCCATCCCAGAACTGGGACCCAACTTCACACCAAATGTTGTCTCCCTGGCTCTCAAACTGGTGCTCAGGTCAGGTCAGCTCAGACTAAAAAGCTGGAACTGCCTGTACATCTATTCCCTGAAGTCTGAAGTACAAACCATAAGGGCAAACAAATGCTAAGAGTTAAACCTTTTTCCTACACACAGCTATCAACTGAACCTAGCTGCCAGCATCCTGGTCCTGATTGTTGCTCCTCTCCAGTAGGATATTTGGGGAAAGATGGCCATTTCTCTGCAAATTCCTTCCCACATGCCACACACTCACACAGAGATGGTTGTGAAATTGCACCTTTACCAAGGGTTTTGTTACAGGCTTGGTTAAGCCCGGTTGAAAATGGTAAGTTTAACCACCGCCCTTTTCTTCAGTGCTAGAGGAGACAGTTCAACACATGTTCCTGCCCAAAACAAAGGCATATATAAGGTTGCCCAGAAATTCCAAAGATCTGGGTGGGGAGCCTTGCGGAGCTTGTTTTGGGCAGGGATGCGTGTGGAAAAAAGACAGAGCAGGCTGAGCAGCAGACATGGGGCTCCGGAGGAAGGTGGGCAGCTTGCAGGAGAGAGGGATTTCAGTCCCCGAGGTTTCCTGAGGAACACGACCATGGAAACCTTCTCCCTTTTCATGAGGAAGGAAATGTGATTTAGCAATGGTTCAAAAGTGGGCAACTGTGTATTCAGGCCTGTTCAAAGCTGTACGCGATTGTAATTGTCTCAAGTAACATAAAAATGGAATAAGCTCACATGAAAGTGGAATCAAAAGATTTGCTTGCCTATGTTCCTGGAAAGCAGGGCCAGAATATCTTGTCACTACTTCTAACCATTACAGAATCATGAAAGTCTGGTTACTTTTTTAGGCCAAAAATAAGATAGTTTAACGAAGTCCTTCCTAGTCCACTTTTGTATTAATTGAAAGTCACAATCTGAACAAGATTAATTGAAAATTTGCCGGCAATTCAGCCTCTGCTATGTAGACTATGAACAGTGAATTTGGTAAATTCTGTATACAGCTGGAACAAAGGGTCTGAGATCTTATTTAGTTAATAAATGTAAGTGAAATATTTGAACAATGTGATAACAATCATTGAGACGTGCCCCAGACTGCTTATTTAAGTCACAGTTGCAACAAGAGCTCTGGAAGATTTACCTGTGGAAGGACTGCAGATGTGGTTACTCAGAGATTTTTGGTGAGATTTTCAAACTCATATAACTGTATTTTATTTCTGTATATTTCAGCTGGGCTCAGCATCCTTATCATTGCAGAAACGGGTATTTACAGCTCTTTATTCCCTCTAGCATTCATCTTTAAGGCCATGGAGTCCTTGCTCCTAGACTTGCTGATATAAAAATAATAATCTTTGAAGTGAACTTCTAGGAACTAAGTCCTCCTCCAGCTGGAGGGAAAGGAAATGCTGTTGCTTACTTCAGTGGCAGTAAATCTCAGTTCTATAATTTTATGACACCTCCTTTACTGGAGCATGCACTACTAATTGCCTGCATTTTTTCCCCTCGTTATTAAATGCGATTTGTTACATGTTTCTCATTTTTAACAAGAAAAAACAGCAACTTGTGGAAAGAAAGGACTGTCTATGTTGAGCAAATCTCTTAAATATTGAACTTACATAATTTGTCTTCCTTTTCTTTATCCATCCATTTAAAAGGAAGATATTTATGATGCGAGGTTTGGCAAACAGCTCATAAAAATTAAATCTTATTTTGTTCCAGTGCAGAGAGAGAGGAGGGAGAAATTCTATAAATCCAGCAATTTGTTTTGCTTTTTCACACTAAGTTACAACTCATCCTGAGTTGAAATGACAGACACCAATCCCAAAAAACAAGTTTATCAGTGGAAATGCCAACTGACTCCTTAGAACAACCCTGTTAGTGGCACTACTCTTACTCGAGTGAATCCAAAGCATTTTTGCTTTCAAATCAAGCATTATGTTATCACTTTTCTAGTCTCATATATTTTATTTGAAAGCAATTGTTTCCCCTGATTCACAGCCCTCCACGTGTGTGACATGAAACATTAACGTGCCAAATTTTATCTGCCCTTGGGTATCAGTCCTCAAGGTGTTGATGAGGATGCTCAGCAACTCTCTAAGCCAGTACAAATGGACATGGTGAAGGTGGTGACTAAAGGCTGTTATAAATGAACATTAGGGTTCTGGTGTTGCAATCCAGGGCTGCCCACATGTTGTTTTTGTGGCTCATTTCTTCACAGAGAACTGCTGATTCTGTCATTTGTTACTGTTTCCATGCCGAATTTTCCATACTATTTTTACTTAATAATTCTTGATCAAGGCAGGAATTCTGCTTCCAGAAGAGCAGGATAAAGCACTCACCTATGCAGCACTGAATGTTCTTCCTTTCTCCCTTCCTCATCCACCAAATTCCACCTTGTGTGTGGCACTCACCAGGCATTGGGAACAGAGCTCTCCTCACCTACCATGGAGCAAGATACACTCTGAACATGGTCACTCCCATTCCCTGGGGAGATAATGGGGAGAAACAGAAACCTGTAGGCTGTGATTCACCTTACCTCTCTCAGACAGCTGGGAGAACTGAGAGTCAACAGTGTCTCACACCGTGGTGACCAGTTTGCACTGTGCATCTCCTGCTCAGCTGAACCCCACACCTGCTTTTCTTAATATGATCTTAAGTACAATGTAACTCCACCTCAAGCCTTTTTTTTTTTCCTTGTGATTTATACAAATTTCCAAATCTTTTCTCTGCTTGTCTTGAAGGCATTTTGATAAACAGGAACATCACAGGATTTCAGATAATAACTGTAGTCACCACAGGACAAAGCAACATTATCCACACACGAAAAGTTGTCCCTCTGACTTTCACTGAAACGAATATTTTAGTATCAGCAGGAGGGAGTGTTCCACAGTTGGGATCTGGTAAGGTGTTTACAATCTTCTGCATGGGCTCATTCCTAATAGAGAAGGATTCTTTTGCAGACAAAAAGATACCACACTGCAAACAGAAATCAAGATGTTAAGCAACAGGTTTGGTACTTCTGCCTTGAGTGGTCTGGGCTTTCTTTAAAAATTAATATGTGAGATTAGTTTCTTCAATCCTAAGAAGCCACAGAATCTCCTATATTGAATCCTGTCCTTTAAACTGCTTTTTATTTAGAAAACCTTGCTTATCTGTAATTTCTGCCAGTGGCTTTAAAGCAGGTTACTCCAGACTTCTGAAAGATGACAGAGCAAGATGTCACTCAGTAAGGCTGACATAATCTAGATTCTCTTTAACTGCTTATTTTTGCTAACTGGACTGCCCAAAATCCCAGTGAGCACCAAATCCAAACTTTGCAGACACAAACTTTTGCCACCAACCAAATAAATCTCTCACTTTGACTACAGAAAATTCTAATTTTCCATCTGAATTTTGGAGTCTGAGTTTCCTTCTACTTCCTGCCTGAGAGTATCATTACAGCAACTCCTTACAGAGTTCCTGTCTAATTGAACCACTAGTGGCATGCATATGTGCTAAATAAAGAAATGTCATAAAAAATTTAAGAGTGACTTACACTTTTAAGCAATAAAGTGTTAAAGAGTTAAAAAGAGCTTTTTTTTTTTTTTTTCCTTTCCCCCCTGCCCAGGTCCTTCAGACCAGGAATTTTTTGCAAGGCACAGAGCTCATTTGGGATCTGACCACTTTTACTATTATTCCCTTTTGTAGTGTGCTATGCACACATCTTTTCCAATTTCCATAAATATTGACAGAGATCTACACAGTGATGTGAAACTCTCTCAGTGATTTTCAAACTATGCAACCCATAAATCACTCACTTTAACCTGGGCTCAGATTTGCATGAAACTGGGGGTCGATTATCTCAAAAAGTCAATCCACTCCAAAGTCCAACCAATCCCTGCTGGGTGTGAAGCACAGAGTGAAGTTAAAAAGCTCGGTTTTGGATGGCTCCAGGGTTTGTAATGGATGCTTTGCACAGCTGTAATGATGAGTGGGTGAGGAGAGTTAAGAATGAATCAAGTGTGGGTGGTGGAAATATTTGCTGGGCATGTCACAGCCGGGGGAGGAAGCAAAGGGGCCTCCCGGCCTCAGTGATGGGAAAGACGTCAAGGTTCCCTGGACATGAGCCCTTATTTATGTATTTATTTATTTATTTATTTATTTAAGCTCTGACACCTTCCCTTTAGGAAGGCAAAAAATGTAAAATCGATAACGTGTCTTTTGAAAGCAGGGAGCTGATTGTGGCTGAGCAGCAGAGCTCTCTTATAATCTGCTTCCAAACATGTGGGTGCCTCTTGGGTTTCCTCAGCTATTTTATGGCCCATTTTCAAAGATTTTTGCAAAACCAGGCCAACTGCCTCTGCATCCCCTACCACATCAGTGAAAAGTTGGACCGTATTTCAGAGCCATGTAAATTCTTCCTATAAGAAGCATTTACATTTTACAAAGTGTAAATTTAGGAGATCACGGGGTGAATTCCTCCCTCCTCACACTGCAGTAGCCACAGGGAGGGTTGACTAATAGTGTACTATGAGTGAGCAGAAAAAAGAGCAGCACATGTACCTGAGCATTACAAAGGTTTCTTCCAGGATTGCTGTGACTTGTTCAGATAGTTGATAAGATAATTAATTCTTACTATTCCTGTATTTTCATGAGAACTTAGCTATGAGTAAACAAAACCCCAAGCCTAGTTTCTGTTTCTTTATTGTATTATTATTTGGCTCTGTAAGTGCAATAAAGCAGTCTCCTGACTTCTTGACTCTTTGTAGTTGTTGTTCCTAGATAGGTTTCTTGCATACATGAAATGTATACAACAGTTTTTGTGTCTAAGATCCTAGCAGTTTAAATGCAGTCCAATTCTTTATTGGAAACACATTTTTGCAGTTAGGACTTGATTAGGCTGGAAATATTAGAAATGTGTTGACTAACACACTGTTAAAAATACAAGATCTATAATGGAGTAATGCTGGATATTCGTGGTTCAGGTTGAACAGTTGTTCGTGGTCTGGAGTTGCAACCACAGCTGACAAAGCAGTTCAAAAGATGTTGTCTAATAACTAAACTGCTCAAAATAGTGACTAAAATGGTGGCTCCACTGAAGTCTGTGTCAAACTCAATTGATTTTGTAGGAGTGGAACACTCCTTTTCACACAGAACAATGTACTAATTCAATAAGTAGGTTTTCCAAAGTGTTGGGGTTTGTTTCTTTTTTCAGCCGAGTGCCTTAAAGGACAAAAAAACCTCAAAAAACCCCTTTAAATGAGGTCAAAAATAAGTGACACTGAAAGCTTTCATGTTGGAGGCTTTAAGGAGAGCAGTGAAAATTCAGAACCTGGCCAGCATTTCATTCTTTTGCCCTAAAAGACTCACCCAGCAAGAATTTGTAAGTGACACTCAACGAAGAGAGCACTTTCTGAACAGCTGATGTGCAACTTGAAAAGAGGAAACGTAACAAATGTAATGTGGGGGGGAAGTGCTTTCATTCCAGCTCAGGAACATCTGGTTTATTGCAACAATAACTACTGTAATTATATCACTGCTGAAAAAGCTGCTCTAGGTTAGGTTAAGTTTGTGGTTTCTATAATAAACACTGCTTTGGAGGAGTTTCAGTATTTCAACCATGTCACATCAGGCTGAAATGAGCTGTGATTTGAGGCAAAAATAACAAAATTTAGAAAACATAAAAGCATTATTTCTAACCATATATTTCTTGAGATATACTTCCTCATTATGGTAAGTGGAGAATATGCCAGAGAAGTAAATTTCTGATCATATTTCACTGATAAAAACTAAAGAAGTAAATTTTGGTCAGTTAGAGACAGGCTTATTAATACTCATCATAGCACATATTGCTGAAATAAATGCACAATGATCCCAAAAAGGACAGTATTCTCACTTTATTTGCAGGGAAAAATTAAGGAACTTAGGTCAGACAGCAAATTGATGGCAGGGGCTCTCCTAGTAAAAATAGAGTAGATTTTCCAAGGATGTGCCTGTGTGATAGGACCTATTACTCAGCCACTGTATTACTTCCCTAGCTATTAAAAATGATGTGTTGCAACTCCAGTACAGTGCTTTTCCATCCAATGGAAAATTGGAATCTATATGAGACTCACTCCAGTAGGGTGGATACACTTGGATCTGCATTGGGTTGCATGTTGCACATAAAGGTTTTCTCAAAAACTGCAAAATATAAATAAAGCATTTTGTATTCTTCCCTTACAGCATACTTAGTATAGAATCTGTGCCAAATATTCTGTACACAAATAAAAGTTTTTTGTATTGCTGATATATAAAAAAGAATGGCTAAACATCTTTCTGATAAAGGGAAATAGAAACGTCATTCCACATAGATGACTTCCCACTCAAGTGCTTTGTTATAGAAAGATGTGTAGATCCAAAACTTAGACATTTGAGAATTTAACAATGATGGAAAAGTAGATATTTTATTACTGTTGTTTGCTTCTTTACCTCATGTCATGATTTAAGTGCTTGTTGCTGTGTGTTCAGACTTACAGATTTGATCAAATAGAATTTGTGAGTTTTGTGTGTGCAGCATTTTAACAACTGACCCAGTGTTCCTGCATGCTCACATTGGCAAAATATCACCTAAGCAAGAATCAACCCATTCTGGACATGCAGATGTGGGTTTGTGTGTGCAGACTTCTGTTTTGTACATGAAGATTTAACACTACCTTTACTTTTACTTCTGGCAGCTAAAATTATTTCTACCAGCTCAGTACTTGGAATTGAAATTACTCCTTTGTTTCAATACAGATAGAAATAGAATAATGCCAGAATTCCTCGGTCTCTTTTTTGTGGGTGTTTTTTTTCTACCAGAAAAGTTCAAATTAATGGAGGGTAAATCACATCACATAAATGGTTGCTAAACCTTGTTGAAGGCAGACCAGTAAAAACATCCTATAACTTTCAAAGGAATAAAGTTGTTTTAAAGTGCTAAAAAAAGAGACTAGATTTACTGTTGTTTAGGATTTGCTCTATCTGAATACTCCAAGACATTAGGGGTCTAATGGTCATTAAACTAATCAGTCATAGACATAGTTTTTCTTTTATAATGTTCTTTTTTGTATCTTTCATGTTCTTTCTTTATATCTTTCATGTATATCCAAGTATAGATTACTTCTATATCTATATATGCATATATACATATATTTTTTTTGGAGAGGGTGAGTGGATGTGGATCAAGAGTAACCGAGCTTTCTCTATTTTCACTGAAGTCTTATTAAAAATAAACTCTCATTAACTGTAAAAAGAAAATTATCTCTGGGTTGAAAGTTCCTTATTTCTCACCTGTCTGTCATCAGTTTTAAAAGACTGACAAGTGGGCTGCTGAAATCTTTTAAATAAATAAAAAATAAATAAACAAACAAACAAATAAATAAAAATATATAGTGATTCTATCATGACTACTTTTATAAATGCTCCTGGCTTTACTTCACAGTCTTTAACTACAGTCACTACCAAAAATGGCTTAATTCACTGTGATTTTGTTGCATTTTAAATCTCAGAATTAAAAATGCAGGAAAATATCACTAACTGATGTCAGTCCTCATTCACTTGTATCAAGAGAGCTACAAAGGAATTTACATGAGCTGGAGTGTGGAAGAGTTTGTTTTCCAGCTATGTAGAAAATCCAAATGGTCTGATGATGAAAGGAAGGAGGGGTGAGCCTGAGGCTTGCTCTGCACTGCACTCATGCTAACGCCAGCTCTTGTCCTTTAGTCAGGAAAACAAAATGGTTTGCAAGCTGCTGGCAGCAGCACTGGGCATGCCTTAACCACACCAGCTTTCAAATACCACCTAGGACTGAGATGAACCCTTCACCTTTCTTTTTTGGATGCTAAAAACCCCCTGCATTTCTGCTCCTGCCTGTTGAGGCACTGGATCTTGGAAGACACTGAATATTACCTGACTGGTGCTAAGTGTCATTAGATGCCCTTCTTGTCAATGGTACCTTCCAGCACCAGGCACCCATTCAAAAAAGGAAGCTTAGTTGCTGCAGGCTTTTCTTTATTTTATGTGTTGTCAGGAATTCTGGTGGTACTTAGGATTCAGTCCTGTAAAGTGATGACCTTCCCTTCTACTCCAACCTCGGCTTTTCCATCTAATCTGTATCTTTCATGATTCCCTATATAAAAAAAGAAAAAGGAAATTTCTTGGTGGTGGTGGTGGTGCTTAAAAAGTAAAAAAAAAAAAAAAACCAAAAAGCAAAACAAAACAACAATAACAACAACAAAATTTCAAAAAGTTGATTGAAACATGATTTAAAAATAGAAGCCTGAAGATATAATTTCCAGTTCCCTGGCTATTTCTGTTTTTATAGTGTGTGATTAGTCTATCTAGACAGAACAAAAATTTGGAGATGTACCCCTTGAGCTCTAAGAGTTAATTTGGTTCAGGATTTTTCTGTTAATGTCAAATGGAAAGCTCTCTTCTCTGAGAACAAACAGCACAAAACAACCTAAAAGAGAGTTTTCAAGTAAGGTAGAGCAGAAATCTAGGCTATTTTCTGTGATATTATAAAGCTTAAAAAAAAAAAAAAATCATGTCTCAGACCACTCATTTATTTTTCTGAATTGTGGTGGTGTGATTACAAGGGCTCGTTCTGCTTTGCAGACTGTATCACTCACAGAATTTTTTGCAGGGATGTAGAGTATTTTCACATGAAGGAAACCCATGCTTTGTGAACATAAGAGCTATGTATTTTGATATTCCAGACTTAATTCACTGCTAATAGTGCAGAAATTCTCCTAGAAACCACGGAGAAAAAGATACTTTCAACATAATAATGAGAAAAAATGTGGCCTGATGGTACGAAATTACCATTTAGGAACACATCTCAAAACTGGCAGAAATTTGCTGTCACAGGAAGGCATTTTTATATTTTTTTCTGTTGTGAAACAATATTACCAGCTGAAATAATCACTTCATAACCCCATTTTCAGACAAGTGAATGCACTCTCAGTGCAAGATGTATCCAAAGCTAGGAAGGGGTCCTGTGTCGCATTCATAAGTAGAAATGAAGAATACTTTGCTGATATCTACTTCAGACCATTAGCCTCCAAGGTCATGCTTTTTACCAGTAGAAATCCTTGAGGGATAGTTTAGCTGTGCCCTTGTTCCTTAGGTGTTTTTTCTTGCTGTGTTGGGCACACTAATTTTGCTGTCAAGATTGCTTGCTATTGAAGATTATCTTCCCTGGTATTTCCCAGCACCTTTCATTCCACAGCAGTACCTGCCTTCAGCGTGCTAATGTGCAAATTAATGTTACATCTCTCTAGATGGCTATTTTCTTCATTTTTTGCTATCTTCCCTTCATTTTCTCCCTCTCCTTCAATTTGGAAGTCTTGCTCTTGTAGCCTCCAGAGAAAACCCCACAGGGGAGAGCTTGTTTTCCCTTCATCAGGAAGCTGCAATGTCCTCCCAGTGCTCTGCCCTGGTGCATCCGTCTTTCCTCCCTGGTCTGAGCTCTGGAAAGGTTGCTGCTCACTGGAAGAGCTTTCCCACATCCCCAGCTGTCAGGGGACTGCCTGACCATGGTCAGTGGTTTCCCTGTGTGGACATGTAGGCAGGAAGTGGCCGAAGGACAGCAGCAGGAGGGAGCCCTGGGCCAGAGCTGGGCTTTGTGGCTCAGGAGCTGCTGACCTGCCAGGATTCGGGGTCTGTGCACACAACTATCAATAAAGGCATTAAAAATAGAGAAAAGAGTGGCTTCTCAAATTGTAACCCTTGGTTTGCAGAGTCAAACATGCAAAGTTTGTCCTCCTGCCACATCTCCTGCTTTTGTTCAGTGAGTACAGGATACCTGACCTGGGGAATTATTCCTGCAGAAGCTCCAGGCTGTTTCTCACCTGCTCTACCTCATTCAGGATCTGCTGTCATGGTTTGAGTCCCCCCTGCCTTCGTTGCTCACAAAATAAATCGGGGTGCACAGATATTGCAGCAAATAATGAGCAATCCCAAACCTAGGATTCAGATATAGCTTTTCTCCTAGGTGAGGTGAGCAAGTCTGGAGTTGGGATCCACCTGTCCTGGGCAACTGTGAAGTCCTGTGCTCCCGCTGCTGACAGCCCACCTTCCCCAGCAGTGCCACAGAGGACACAGCCAGTTTCCCCAGCACCACTGTGTCACCACGGGCTGCAACAATCAGATTTCCACAATCCTTAACTAATAAAAAAAATTAATCAGGCTCCCAGTATGGGTTATTTTTGTTTCTTTCTCTCTGTCTGTATATGTGTGTGTGTGTGTGTGTGTGTGTGTGTGTGTGTGTGTGTGTTTGTTCCAGCTGTATCCAAAGGATGACTGGCAACACTTCCTGATTTTGGAATTGAGATGTATAAATACAGCAAGCCCGAGATAGTGTCTAGTAATGCAATCCTCCTGCATCCCTTGGCATTGACAGGAGCTGTTCTGAACTACCATACAATTTCAGACCTAAACAAGAACCCCTGGAGTGCAGCCATACCTGCAGCATGGTATACCTCTGCATACCTCTGGCTTTTAAGTTGCTGAAGGGGAACCCTCAGTGCTCCTCTCCCACCAAGGCCAGCAGAGATGGGAACACAAAGCATCACTTAGAGATACAAAGTGCCTCAGAAGATTCAGTTCCCTGACTGATACAGGCTAGAATCAAGGCTATTGATATAGTCTTTTAGTCAATACTGTGGACCCTCGGTCACAAGAGGTTGCATAAGATTAGAGAACTAAATTTTAAAAATCTATTGAATATTAAAAATGGCCACTTCTGGCTTTTCATTCACACCATCTGTTGCTAGCAGGTTGTATTGGCAGTTTCAGGACAGATTAATAATTGTTCCTGATTTTGGCACACCAAGAGGTTAAAAATAAATCTTTAGCCACACTGAAGAGTCCCCTCTAAGATATTTTGGCAACTTGAAAATATATGGTTTGAGCCTTCCTAGAACTATCTCTTCCAGCCACATGTGATATAAATAAAACAAACCTCAAGAATCTGGCTTAGAATATGGAATAACATTTTGCTTCATTCATTTACCACAGCAAATGTTGAATTAGAGGCATCACCATATATAATACTTAAATATTTCAATAATACCCAGAGCTCTCAACACTCTTGTTTCTTTCCCATGTTCCCAACAATTTGTCAGAAGCATTTTAGAACAGAACAGTCATTTTAGGGCAGCCTCTTTGTGTCAAAAGATGTATACACACCACACAACGCCTGGCTGGAGCATCCTTCTAGGGGTGCTAAAGGATTAAAAAACACTGAGAGGGTATCTGAAGGTTCCTCTAACTCAGGGGGTTTAGGGGCAGTGCTGCCATCTCCTGTGAGGCTGAATCCCTGTCTCAATTCCCAGCAGCCACAACTGTTGGTTGGGAAGTTCCTCCTGGTGAGCCCTGGTCCAGCCCTGCCCAAGCGATACAGGCAGAGGAAGCAGAAATGTAATAGGTATTGAGGTAATGGAACTGGGCTGAAATTTCCCCTTTGAAGATAACCTGCATGAAAAGTAGTACAACCCTAAAGGAGAATGAAAATTGAGGGAGAATCAAGAAGGGAGCCTGCAGGGACTTTCTATTATCTGAAATGTAAGAATGAAGATAATGACAATGCCAGTGCAAGGATCAAAGATGATTTCTTCAAATGCAGATATGACTTTTAAAAGCACATATAGCAAACAAGGGACAGAATAAAATAAAGAAAAATAGCTATGTAAAGTTGATAATGATGTTTAAAAGTTTTATTAATCATCAGTGAATTTTTCACAGAATCTTTCAGCACACCTGAGAACTGGACTTTTGGACAGGAGAGTGATTTTATGAACAAATTCTTCCTACACTTACTCCTTTAATAAAATTTTCTTCTTTCTGGCTACTGGAACCAAACTTTTCAAGAGAGGATCTGGCAAATAAATGCAAAATGCTGAATATATTTGAAAATCTGGAGATTATAAGAATGCCCAGCTGAAAGTTGAGCTCTTCTGAATGGTGACTTCCTTACAAAGTGCAGTTCCCCATAGGTAAGTGGGTAATAAATCTGGATTTCAAAGAATCCATGGGAGCAGCCTGTGGCAAGGAGGAGGGAGAGAACTTACTCAGGACTGAGACCAATTTAGGGGTGGGGAAACTCTGACCCAGCCCAGCCCTTTCAGCCTTTTCTTCCTGGCCCTGGGTTTCCTATTCTTGCTGGAGCCTCTTGCCAATTCCAACCTTTCTCTAGTGTGAAAAAGCAACTGAGGGTGATCTGGACCTTGCAGCAGCTGAGGCCAGCAGAGGAAAGGACTGGGAGCATTGCTGACAGTGCAGTTGGGAGTGTAACATTTCCAGTCAGAAGCAACTGGAAATTCATGATGTTGAGCTTAATGAAGTGTGAGGGAGAAACGAGGCATGCTAGCAGTGATTAATATCCATGAAAGGTCATTGTCTGATGGAAGGGAGGGAGGAGGAATGGGAAGGCAGAATGCCACCTGAGCAAGGAGAGGATTTTCATGTAGTTCTTCCTTGGTGTTTATTTCCTGAGGTGTTTACCTGACGCTTTGAGTCTATGGGTTGGTGGGCCCAGATTCCTACAGAAAAACCAGATGCTGCCTCTATTTTCAGCTGTCATGTTTGCTCTGTGGGTTTCATTTGAGGGTCAAAGAACTTGCTAAACATGCACAAATGGCCCGCATAGGGTTTTGGAGGTGTGGATATTATCACATTAATTTTAATTAACACCAATGTTTCTTGTCACAGCCTGACTCAGGGCAAGGGATCCCAGGGATCTCAGCTCCCCATCACATGAGCCAGAGTGGGTATGGATGTTTTTCCTCAATATCCAGTAACAACGTGTGCCATCAGATCACTCTGTGCTCAGGATAGGAAGTGCTATTCATTCTTCTTGTTGGACTGCAGCAAATTCCTGAAAAAACAGCCTGCTAGAGGAAAAAGAAAAAAAAGCATGGCTGGAGTAAAGCTCAATAATTTAATTAAACATTAGATTAGCTCTGCCCAAAAGCTGTGAGCAAAAACACCACAAGCATGTGCAAAAGAGAGATGCTTGTGGATGGACCTGCATGACCTTTTTCACAGCCTTTTGTATAACTTTGGTACAGGCTTAGACAAAAAGTTTTCTTGTTCTTGCCAAGCCAGCATGAAGCACAGCCAGGAAGCGTTAGTCATCAGAGAGTTTTGGTAGTTGTAGTTTGGAACCCCAACTGGAGTGTTTGCTTTGTGCATTGCTAAAAAATCTAACCCAAGAATTGGCCACTATCTCAGTCAAATTTAATTTCTTTCTAAAATAGCTTTTGACTACATTAACTATTAGGAGAAATTTTCCTTTTCACACTCTCACAACGCAAGACAATTGCGAAAGTAACAACCCTTCCCTCTTCCTCAAGGAATTATAACATTTTTTTCAGTTTTGTAGGATTTTGTATTAAAATGCATTCTGAATTGTGTTTTAATGGGGGAAAAATATTATTTTTGTAACCAAAATAGATGTAATTTTTTTCTCAAAAGGTTTTTACCCTCTAGAATGAAACTGAATATTTTCCATGGGTTAGTCTGAAAAATATATTTTACGATTTTGTGAAACAATATATGGCTTTCTCCAGTTACTGGCCATTCCCAATGGTACATCCATCCTGTAGACTTCTGTGTTCTGGTAAACTTTGGAAATTGCCCATTTTGGCAGTATTTTTATGCATAAATACAGTTAGCTTCCACAATCAAGATGATTTTCTACACAGCATTCAAGACGTAATTAGAAGTGGTTATGTGTACTTACATGAATAATAGTAAACTCTAACATAAGAAGGTGCTGTTATTAAGTGCTATACAGCTACATTTGCTGTAAAAGTGAAGAAGAAACCTGAGGTGATGATACAAATCTACAGCTGGGACAAATAAGCACAGCCCTATTGAACTGACAAGGAGCCGCACTGATTTAAACAAACAGATTTGTTTGCATATGGCCTGTCATTCATTTACTATACCAAATAAACCATGGTGGAGGCCAGTGAAGTAGCATGGTTTATCCCAAAATCCACATTCTTAATGCTCTCTTAACTTTTTGGGAAAGTTCTCTTCAATTTTGGTGATGTAGGACTGCACCCTGTACTGCCCAGGACCACCTTCCTCCTGCATATTCACATGGCAGCTCTCACTTCTAGGTGCCTGAGCAAATTTACTCCTCTTGGCCCTAAAATAACACCACTGAAAAACATCTGCATAGGGTAGGCTTACAAAATTCTAGCCCAGATTCTTGAAGGGAGGAGGATTTTACCAGGATGGGATCTCCTCCCATTGCTGGCAAGAAAAGCAGTGTTACCTCAAAGGTGT
This sequence comes from Erithacus rubecula, assembly GCF_903797595.1. Lineage (NCBI taxonomy): Eukaryota > Metazoa > Chordata > Aves > Passeriformes > Muscicapidae > Erithacus > Erithacus rubecula. The sequence goes on from NC_136688.1 coordinate 12,256,251, forward strand.
GTCTGACTTAAGCACCACAGAGTAGCACCAGCTGATGAGGAGGGAGACTTCAGCCCTGACTCAGGTCACAACAGGTATGTTATTCCCAGCCCAGCCAGCTTCTCTTTCTGTTAATTTGCTTAAACACTAAAATTATTTTAATCACAGATACACCCTTTTCAGGCATGTTGCCTCTGCTTCGCTCAGGATTTTGAGGAATTTCGTAACAGTGCTCTGACATAATTTCACCCAGACACAATGTGCACTATTGTGAGATAAAGCATGGGTTTTATATTTTGCATGAGTGTGTAGCTTTTCTTTTCTATTACTCAATGTTTTTCTTCTCCAGTTATGAATGCTCCAAATCACGCTTTTCTTTTCTATTACTCAATGTTTTCCTTCTCCAGTTATGAATGTTCCAAATCACGCACATTCTTCTGGGGAATGATAAAGGCATTCCTGTTTTAGGGGGAAACCAAAGCAAAGCAGGATGCTTGTGTGCTACCTGTTCATAAAGGATGTTCAAGGCTATGTCAGAGTGGCACAAAGCAGAGCACATGGAAAAGGTGGGATGCTTCCAACACTCTTTCCCACTTCATGGCAGGTCAATTCCCCTGTATGCAGTACCTGGACAGCTTGGATTGTTCCAGGAAATTGACACCTAGCCTTATGGATTCCAGGCAGGTAAGTGTCATAGCAAGGACCAAAATAAAAAAATGAGATAGTGGTTATTCATGACTGACATTCTGCCTCAGTGTTCTCACACAAAGCCCTCTCTCTCTCTGCCTGACATGCAGGTGCTGCATTCCCAAGGCATTCTTGCAGCCTACACCACATCCCAAACAATAGCCAGCCTTCTTTCACTCTCCTGCCTTGTTTCTCTGAACAGCCCTCTTTTGACAACCCAGGCTGTTTTCACTTCTGAAGAATTCAAGAAATTGAATGATATAAGGACAGTCTGTGACTTCCAGGATGCATCTTAGAGCATCCTATTTTTAAAATTGCAGTTTGGTTCTTCTTTTTCTGTTTTGTTTCTGTTTCAAAGGTAACCTCCAAAAATACAGTTGCCCTACAGATACACCCTCAGACCAGGGAGCTGCTCTGAATGCAGCACCACTAGTAGCTGTAAAATGCAAATACATGGATGTCTTTCTCTGTTGGGCCATTCCAGACCAGCCTTTCCCCTCTAAGTTTTAATGTTAATGTTGAGTGCCAGACTGGCAGCCTCTGTGCAATTGAAATGTTTGCACAAGGAGAATAGATGCACTGGTGTTTGCTTTCCTTGCCAACCGGGTCCCAAGCCTAAAATGGAGAGGGTACATGTAATGTCATGACAGTCCAGCCTTCTTTACACTCATGCCAACTCCTGTTCCTAAGGAATGATGAGTTTTGGTGATGAGGATAAATACGAAGAGCGCGCATCCTTCTCTCCCTTATCTCACATGAGTGGCTGGCAATGAGCCAAAACTAACAGGAGAGATGAGGAATAACCATGCTGAACTTGCTGAAGTGTTTTCTCTCTCTTTGATTGGTGATACATGTTTGTACCCAGGCAATGCATCCTAGAAACTGAAAAGGAGAGGAGAGGAGAGGAGAGGAGAGGAGAGGAGAGGAGAGGAGAGGAGAGGAGAGGAGAGGAGAGGAGAGGAGAGGAGAGGAGAGGAGAGGAGAGGAGAGGAGAGGAGAGGAGAGGAGAGGAGAGGAGAGGAGAGGAGAGGAGAGGAGAGGAGGAGAGGAGAGGAGAGGAGAGGAGAGGAGAGGAGAGGAGAGGAGAGGAGAGGAGAGGAGAGGAGAGGAGAGGAGAGGAGAGGAGAGGAGAGGAGAGGAGAGGAGAGGAGAGGAGAGGAGAGGAGAGGAGAGGAGAGGAGAGGAGAGTTGGCTCAGATGGTGCCAATAACACCAATAACACCAAAGTGGATTTAATCCCCATATGGGCTATTTACTTAGGAGCACAACCAGTCTAATAGAGACTAGAAAATGAGCAAAATCTCTGCTTATATAGTCAGCTTTTATATTTTTCATGTTTGGAAAAGAAAAAAGAAGGACCCATTTTTGGCTTTTGCCACAGAAATATCTCTGTTTTTGATACCCTTGGTTCTGAACATGTGATGGCATTTCCACCTCTTCAAGAAGCCTAAACCTACACAAAACTGCAGCACTGCCTGCGTCCTTCTTCAGGACCTCTTGCCTAAGGCTGCCTCAAGGAAAGCCCCTGTTTTTGAGACCTTATTTGTTCTTGGCTTCAGTCTTCTCTGGGTGGATCTGGCAAAGCAAGACCAGAATGGAACATCAATGAACAAGTGTGCTGGCGTCACTGAAAAACGAAAACAATAGGAAAATGACAATCAAAGGAAGGTGAAAGATCTAGTCTCAGGGCTTCCTGCTGCAGCTGAGAGTTTATTCAGATGGCCTCCAGATGATCTAAGCCAGGGAGAGGGCACACTGACTTATTATGATGTTTATTTCCCTGGCTTTTTTAGCTGTCAGATGCAAGAGCAGTCTCTCCTGGATGCCCTCCCATTTCCACACATCTTCAGGTTTAGGCTTTGATTTATGGTGCTGCCATGGAAGCAACATGGAATTTAAATGAGATATATAAATGAATGAGAAAGAGCAAGAATTTTCTATCCTGTAGCATCTTTCACAGGGTAGTTATGTAAGGTATTATTTTTATATCAATTAAATACACTTGTTATCAGTATCTCCCATATAGATGTGTAAAGGAACCCTGGCCTGCAGAAAATCAGCCCCAAATTATGTCAAGTCTTTCCTGGAAGAAGTTAGTTTAGGTACCATCTACTTTGAGTTGGATAATTTACTTGTCAAAACAATCCTTAACACAAGAATGAGGACAAACTTGTCTATGTGGGAATCAGATGTCAAAGTGAAGTCATTTAACCAAGTTAAATACCTGATTAATTCATCTTCTCTGCACATGAGTTAATAACCTGTGTTATCTTCATAGTGAGAGTCAAACTCACTGGAGGAATCTCCACTGAAGAAATTTGCAGGCTCCAGCACTGCAAATCAGGATGGTTTTTAACTAGAAGGGGGAAAAAAGAGGACAAGGCTTATGGCAATAACAGCATCTACTGGTTATCAGGATATGCACATTGAAGAGTTAATAGAATGTTTTACCTGGCTTATTCCATTGTAGAGAAAATAATGGTTTTCCTAGCAGGAATCATTTGCCTTTATCCTTGCTTTAGCCTCACTGAAACCTGGGACTTGTGCTAAGATTTTGGGATTTCTAGCTCTAAAATCAAGTTTCTTAAGCAACAGAAAGGAAACATCTTGTTAATTGCAGCATTCATGGAATTACCAGAACAAATATTCTCCTTTGCAAGTTTGAAGAAGTTAATGGATTTGGTAAATGCTAAAATAAGGACTAGTCAGAACTATGAGTACACTCTTAAAGTCTGTTTCTATGTTATCTACACACATGGTCAGGAAGATCATATGCCAATATGTATGTTTAAAATATACTTACGATAATATAATTTTGAAATTCAAAAATTTGTTCACTGCTGTTGTACTGACTTAGTTGTTTTTTCCCAGGTTTTGCATTTAATTCTTCTAAACTTAGGATCTGTCTCAAGCATGATGGCAATCCTATTACCCAAATACTACAGACTTATTTTATGATACAATTTTTATTCTAAAAGCTCTTCACAAAACCCTGGAATTCACCTTGCACAATAAACACTCCCTACAGGTCACTAAAATTTCCTGGAGACAGCAATTATAGCAATTGTGATCATGTTTGCTGCTGTATTTAACTTCAGAGGGATGCCTAAGATCTTTTGTCCATTTAATTAAATGGATAGCACACAAGATGCACCAGAGCAATCAGCTTTTAATGACCTACAAGACCCAATATGTGTCTGCTCTACGATGCTGGAGTCAATGAATAGAATCACAGCAACATTTAGGTTGGGAACGCCCTATAAGATCATGGAATTCAACAACCAACCAGCACTGCCAATCCACTCCTAACCCATGTCCCCAAGTACCACATCTGTATGGCTTTTAGATCCCTCTGGGGATGGTGACCCTACCACTGCCCTGTGCAGCCTGTTCTGATGCCTAGCCAACAGTTCCATGAGCAAATTTTCACTAATATCAAATCTAAACCTACCCCAATTCAACTTGAGGCTGTTTCCTCCTTTCCTGTCCTTGTTCCTGAGAGCAGACCCCAACCCCACTTGGCTGCATGCTCCTTTCAGGGAACTGTGGAAAGAGAGGAGGTCCCCCCTTATCCTCCTTTTCTCCAGGCTGAGCTCCCCCAGCCCCCTCAGCCTCCCCTCCTGCCTTGCCCACCTGATGATGAATGCAGCACAGGGCTCTGTCCTCTCAGTGCTCTCCTTGCCCTCAGAGCAAGAGCTGGCAAGAAAAAAAAAAAGCATCTGAGCAAGATGAATCTGCAATAATTATATATTGCAAATGTATTTATTCTATTTAGGGAGCAAGTCCTGTAAGGCTCCAGATGAGACATTTCTCACGTATATTACTTAGCTTTTCCCGAGGCCCTAATGAATTGCTTTAAATTACAGACTTAGGTATTGATTAGCCTTATTCAGTGGAAATCTAGGCTTAGCAATCTATATTTGTCTATAGTTTATTTGTGATATTATTCCTAATAAAGAGCTACAATTAATCCACATCAAGAAAAATCAATTAATACAGATTTGTATCACAAAGAAAGAAATCCTCCTCATATCTGCCCACTAATCCTGAAGCTTAGGTCTTTCTTTGCTACCCAAGAGGACAGATAAAAAATATTGATTTCACCCTATTTTTGCAATTTATCGTGATACAATAACAGCACACAGAACAGAAGGGCTTATCAATTAAAACTATGTTTATACATGATTATAGATGAGGACACTCAATGCCTTTGTTCTCTGCATTATTAATAATTATTAATATGATGGACTAGGAGTTCTGTAATAAGAATAATCCCTTCAAGCACAGCTCTCAAAGAGTTTGGCTTCACTCCAGATATGATTGTGAATTTTGCACTGAATGAACCACTATACATCGTTCTAGAAGGAAAATTGCAGTTATCTGCAGCTGCATGGGAAAGGAGGATTATTCTGTGTAATTTTAGACTAATGGTACAACATTGAAGAAACACAATATGTTATCCAAGCTGACATCTTTCTAATTTTAACCACTTCTATCTCCCATTTTAACCTCCAATATCTAACTTAATTTATTAGAAATATATAAAAATAAAATTATTAGAGCCTTCTTGCAGGAAGTGTCACATAAACACTGCAAATTAGATTTTGCAGTTTTAGAAGCCAAACTTTATCCTTGCTACGTAACGAAGACAACGTGTCATTGTCCCTTCACAATTCCTACTGTAAATAGTTAATGTGATTTATTCTTTTCATGCTAGATAATTACATATTTTATACCAGTGTATCATCAGTATGTTGTTATTCTGGCTGCCTCATAATAGAAATTGTGTATTTTCCCACTGCAGTGAATGCTATTCTTAACATACATTGGCCTCAACCAGCTAAAAATATCAGTTCTGTTGCCTGTGGGAAAGTTCTGCTGGAGTTATTTCTATTAAAAGTTTAATATTGGTTCTCTTCCATTTTTCGTACTGTATATGCCATTCCCATTTAATGCTCTCTTCTCCCCTGTGCAATTACTTACAAGTGCTTAAGTGTCACATATGAGGCAAATAATGCCCTAATTCACACTAATTCTAACATTAATATGAATGATTGGGAATGAGATTAGTACTGAGGAACACCACTTTAAAATAAACTGTGATGACACAGTAACAGCTATACGAAGGATTAAATGAAGAGTGTGATTATCACAGGTTGTGGTTGGAGGTATCAAATAACAGGGCTCTGTGTTTGTTCTTGCCAAGGACACCAGGAGATCAGGAGCTGGAGCAGCCAACTGTAATTCTCACACTGAATGTCTGGGTTACTTGGGGGTTTTTCAGCTCCTTTAAGTTTTTGCTAGACACTAGGTTCAGAAAAAAAAAAATATTTTTGAGAGATATTTAATTTATCTGGCAACCTAGAGCCCCTGCAGATGCAAAGGCAAAGCTCTGGTTAATAAACATTTGCTTTTTAACCCAAATTCATATAATCCATGAAGATACCACTAAATTAATGACAATATTTATTTTTCTCTGCCTTTGCACATTTAAATTTATCACCTATTTTTGCTTTTCTTTCCCCTGTCTTCAAAAGATATCAGAAGTCTATTTAGAAACCTTCAAAATGAAATTTAACCAATAACATCTATATTATATAGGTCTCTACCTGTACATGTCTGATCCTCATTTTCCTGATGTCTCCATATAATACTTTTGTATTTCAAGCTGCTTAAAAATCAATATGGTTGCATTCAAGGAAGTGAGGAAGGAGTTGAGATACAGTGTTTATTCCTTGCCTCAATAATCAGGTTTTGGGAAGGGCCAAAGGAGACACCATCATATTTTGACTCACAGATAACCACACGGTTTCCCCTTACTGAGCTTGTACTGGTTTGGATCAAAGATGGTATGTTTAACTTCACAGATTAGGGAGACTGCACCTGGCTCAGCCAAGACAAAGTTTACAGAGGACACACAAGTCACAGGTCTTGTGTAGATGTGCTATGACGAGCTTGGCCCTGCAATACAAATCATAAGGAAATACATGCTTAATGTCCATATTTAAAAATACAAGACTTAGTTCAGTATATTGAGTACAATGCCACTTTACACAATAAGATTTTGAGAAAAGAAAGTTAAGGCATAAGTATGTATGCATTTGTCCCATAGTTCTATTTCCAGTTTAGTGTATTCATTAGAATTTCCTAAACTGATTTATATCAGAATTTCTATTCTCTCATTTCAAAATTTTCAGCCAAACAGAACTCACATGAATCTCCGCTATGTTATTCTAGGGAAATGCAGAAGTCACCTGCCTTAAACATCCTTATTTGGCAGTTTCCTTTTCATGTAGTCATGGATGGCATTTGTCCCTTGGTGTTTTTGGAAGATTATATCCAGTTAGTACCCCAGAAAATCTCTGAGATCCTTTAAAATTCCTGGATACAGATATAGGAATGTTTTCATCTTAATTCTGATTGCAGTAGTTTGTGCCTAAAAAGCTCCTGTAAGAACTTATTAAATTACTCTTGAAAAGGAAAACACTGAATGATCCTTATTAGGAATAATTATAAGATATGGATTTTTTTTTCTGAAGTAAGGCTAGTTTTTTCCTTTTTGACTTACAGTATCTTAAACTGGTGAAGAAGATCAGTATCATTCAGGTTTTCTTCTTAATATATTAAAAAATGAGCCTGGTGGGTAAAGGTCTGCCTTCTCATCTTATGTTTCCATTATTCTTCTGCAATTTTAAACTTTTCCCTCATATGTATTGTTACAAGTTTTCTCTTCTTCACAGCCAGAATTAAACATATAAGAATGGAATATTTATTTCCCCCTCTCCACTGATCTAGAACTTCCTCTCAGTTTGTTCCCTATCTTCTCCTGTTTTTCTGTTTGATCTCTGGATTTATGTTCACCTTTTACTCTGCTATTTTAAATCCATCATGATTGTATGTCATCCATGTCCTTGGAAGGGCCCTCTCCCAAATAAAACGTTCTGTGTGGAGTTTAATACACATCTGCCCATAAACACCCATGCTTGTTTCCTCACTTCTGCATAATGAATGATTATAATATTTTTCCGTCTGTTTCTGTGAGCTCAATGTGTTTAAATGTAATGAATATCCTGTTAATTATACAATAATCTACAAATGAACATGAGCACATTAGTACATGTGTATTAACAAAAATAAATTTTCCTTTAAAGGCGAACTGTAAAAGGAATTGAGGTAGGAAAATAAATCCTCTGCCCCAATTTTTATTTAGTTCAGATAGCTATTGCCTGTAATATTCTACTCTTCACTTCCCTCATCTCTATCTTCCTGACATTTTGAAAGCCTGTCTGCCAGCAAAAGTTTTGACAAAAAGTTTGAGCATTGCTTATGGACAGAAAGTAGAGCTATCGGAAATGACTGCACTGATCAAAGCAGATGCTGATGAGGGTTTGGGCTGCTGCAGGAGAAAGATTGTACAGTAACATATCAGGATCCATCTGATTTAATTTAGCTGTGCTAGCAAAAATTTTGTATATACAGAAAGCCTGAGATACAGAACAGTGTCAATGAGTATATTAAAAATAAATAAATCAAGCTGTGATCTCTTTTAAGCATTCATTGTAAATCATCAACAAGTGATGAAAAGGATAAATGCAATAAAAGTAATAATTTCCAGGTTACTGTGTAATGATGTGACAAATGTAGACAGGGATATCATTAAAGCTGCAAACCAGAGAAGACCCATTCTGCTCATCTGTCATTTCCTTTCTTTTCACATCCCTGTGCACTGTACCTCTTTTGCACTTTGCCCTCTTCCTTTTAACTTTCCTATCTTGTTTGATTCCCTCACCTCTGAGCCTCCTGCAGCAGCATAATGCTGATTTCATATCTCACCAGGCCTCCTCAGGGAGCAAAAGCACAACAATCTCTCCCTACTAAGATCCTGGCACTTCCTCTTCTTCCAGAAGAAAATGGGGAATAATGGGAATGAAAGTCAAGTCACATCTTTGGGACTTCAGATGAACCTTGAACTGAGCACTGAGGGCAAAGCACAGCCCTTGCCAGATCTGATCCCAGCATAAACAGAGTAAATTCAGTGTCAGGACTTTGAAATCCAGTAGAGCATCAGTTTCTTCTGATGCTTTGTGTGTATATCTATCTATCTATCTATCTATCTATCTATCTATCTATCTATCTATCTATCTATCTATCTATCTATCTATCTATCTATCTCTATACATCTCTATCTATATATCTATATATCTATCTGTGTTTACACACACACACACAAATATCTGGTTCTACACCTTTTGGAAGTGTACCAAAATTAAAACACAGCAAATTATCAATAAAGTTTGAATTAATGGTGCTGAATAACTGGGTAGGATTCTTCACTTATGTAAAAAAATGCCTTATGCTTCAAAAATTTCTATGGCGGTCCAGAAGGATGCTGATGGATGGAGCTCTGTACCCCTTTATTGTGAGAGCTGGGTAAAAGGTGCTACTGGCAGCTGAGAGAAATCTAAAATGCTGCCTTTTAGCCAAGTTTGGACAGCAGAATACAGCCATGAATGTTCACACCCAGCAGGTCTATCCATCCTACCTGCTGGCAAAAGGTGTGTGCTGATCCATGAAGATTAAGCCAGACAAACCGCAGTCTAAGGGGCTAATCTGCTCTTCAGTGATTTACTGAGAGTTCACACCAGTGGTGTGAATGGCTGCTGGGAAAGGATGTCCTTCTGCACGTACCAAAAGGGCTGCAGAAAAGGTGGGGTCATGGAGCAGAATCTGGAAATCCTGCCAGCCCAGTGTGGCAAGCCAGCTATGACACAAGCTGTGGAACTGTTCCTGGTGGGGTCAGGGGGACATGGGCCATATGTGTGGGTGCACAGAATTGTAATTCAGCAGTGGAAATCCTGTATTTCAGCGTGAGCAGATATTTTCTCCTCTCATGGATGTAAATGGAATCAGTGCCTCAAAGAACTTGGCTCTGTAGCCTGGAAAATTGTATTTTCTCAGATTGTGTATTTGCTTATTTTCTAACTGCTGACCTGCTTTGATTCTATCACACACATTTCCCACAGTGAGAATCAGTCATTCTGCCTTCACCCTGTCTCCACCATGACTTCAGGACATGCCTGTTGCCCCTGCTTTCTTCTCATGGCCACACTTCCCATCACCCCAGCCAAAAATGGGAGATGTCTGATGCTGGGGAACACCATGTCCCTCTGTTTCCTGCCTGCACACCTGGCAGTCCTGGACTGTTGGAGGTGAGATCCATCCTGCAGCACAGTCTACTTCCATTACCAGAAGAAATGCAGTCACTAATTCATGTGCACTTTTGCAACACTGATAGACAAACAGCCATGTGAACAGGAGAAGTTAAGAGTTCTTACTGGGGTAAGTACCTATGGTGGATACTGTAGTGAGTTTAAGGCATATTTTAAGACATATTCAGAAGAAAAGATGCCACATATTCACCACCAGTGCCTCCCGTGCACACTGTAAAAGGCCTCCATTGAAGCCCTGAGTTAGCACATGACATCTGAGGAGATCACAGCGTGGGGCTCCAAGCTTTACAAAAGCTCCAACATCTCTCTGTCAACAGAGAGCTGAGGTGTTTTTTGGGCAGAAACTTGGGATGTAACCACTAACCGATGTGGCTAGCTTGCCCTGTTCAGGATAAGCACCACCATACCCTGTCCCAGACACACCTGCTGGTGTGTCCTGGGGTTGGGTCAGCCCAGACAAATGACCCACATGTCAAAGGGACTCTGATAAATGGCTTATAAAAGGCTTATATGCATCAGCCTCTTGTCACCTACCTCTGGAGGTCTGTTTCCTTATGCACTTCATTTCTCTATCTTAACTTGCAGGATTTAGTGCAAGAGTAGAGTTTTTGCACGTGCCACATAGGGACAAACTCGCAAACACACATTTTCAGGCTGTAATTCATAGCGTTGGAGGCAGAGGGGGCTTGGAACATTCACCCTATAATGGTGCATGGAGCCATTTAGGCAATTTATTGCATCACACCCAAGTGACACCAGCTGGGACCACACTGTTCCCATGCATTGCACATATCCCTTTGACAACACACAGTCAAAGGAGCAAGGAATGTTTTGCCATCCAAATTTTCAGATAAACTGATACAATGGGCACAACAGCTCTCTCTCCTGCAACACATTTGCTTTTTCATATTTTGTTTCAGCTTCAAAACTTACGAAATGTTACTTTAACACCCAGGGAATAGGCTTAACCCAGGTAATAGGGGAGAGAGGGCACAGATCAGCAGCTCCTGTACTTGGCACTGATTAGATTAACACCAGGAACCACTTTAGAGAGGACAGTGTAATCTTTATGGCCATCACTTACTTGTTGAGAAAGCTCACATCTTCCAGTTAATGGCAGCTGTGCCAGTGACTTCTTTGATAGATGGTGACTTAAAGGAACAGATTAAGCAGCCCATTGCCTTTCTTTGAGACATCCCGTCCCCACTAGCAGCAGATAACACTTTTGAAAGAGCCTAGAGCCAATTTTCCAGAAGGATTTAGTCACAGATTTCCACATAAGCTTATTTATCCTGGCCTTTGGGTTGTGGTTACACACACATTTCTCCAGGATATGGAGTCAGCATCAGCAAGTGATGTCCACTCTAGCTGCTCCCATGCTCCTGCCACCCCCCTGTGCCCATGCATAACAAAGAGGGCAGTGTAGGGACTGCCACAAACAGCCTTGGATGCTGGCAGCATGACTTGCTGGAGCTAAAAGTGCCGCAGAGAAAAATATTTGTGTAACCATATCTTCAAGGACTTCTCAGTGGGATAAGTTAATGTCTAGAGTGCTCCATCCTGCCACAGCCAGACTGCTACCAATTCCTGAGCTCTGGAGGCAGCCCAGGTAGATTCTCATGTCACTCTGACAGGTGTCCAGGTGCTTCAGATGCTTCTGGTACATTTTATACTATAGCTGCTGGTTTGGGTTTGCCTCATCCAATGGCAGAAACAGTGCTGTTCATGCTTGAAGAAGCTAAGTCCCATCAATTATTGTGTTTCAGTGAAGCAAACAAGCATTAAAGCACCTGGAGATGGACAGCCCTGGGCTAACAAATCCTGATCCCTCAAGATCTACTGCTTTGCCCACTGCAAACACACTGACAACCATAAATCACCAACTTACTATGTAATGGCCATGCCATTTCATAGACAAAGATGCATTTCACAGAGAGTATGGTTTTAATAAACAGGCAGTCTTTCAGTGGCTAGACTGGAGTAAGGCAGTGATCTCAGTCCAGTTCCTGTTGGAAAGGTAGTCACAGAACAAAAAACACAGGCACAGATGTGTAGATTGTTCCTGGGCTGCAGCAGAAGCAGAATGAATTTCTTGTCCAGGGCAGGTTATGGCAGCAGTGCCATTGTCTGGGGTGAGACGGGTACCTGGCCCATGTCTGTGCCAAGGGATTGGATCCCTTGGGTGCTTCACTGGAATTCTCATGCCAAGTATGTGCGCAGCTAACTTGGGAGTCTAATTAACTCCCCTCAGTGGTACCATGCAGTAAACGGAGGGCTACTCAGGGCTGGCTGAGTTATGACTCACATGTGCAAAGCATGCGCTTCTGAAATGCAATGGGAAATATTCATTATTCTTGGATAGAACTCCCCTTGAGTCCAGCAGGTACAGCAGCTGTCGTCATTTATTGCATTAGCAAGCACTATTTCTGTGAATTTATATCATCATGTCCTGGAGTTCTGTGCCAGCAATATGCTTAAGCCACTGCTGCAAAATAATCCCATCTATATTGGCCACATATTTGAGATATTATAATTAGACTTTTTTAGTGGGTGTTAGGAATTACTTATATAAATGTAGCATGTGTGTATACACAAGGGTTTTTACAATCAACCTTAAAAAGGAAAGAAATATATTTTCATTCTTATATTTTGACGTGCTTCTCCCCCATCGAGCTAATAGAGCTATGCCAGCCCTGTAAAATATTTATGAAATAGCCAAATATGTAGAAATAATGTAATTTAGTGTGTTTAGTGTGTTTGAATTAAGTTTTTTATGTATTTCCCACAGACTATCAAATCTGTCATTTCAATGGAATAGGTGTTGATACCTGAGGGTAGCTGATAGCAGTCAGAATATGGACTGGTGTCAGTGTTTCATGTGTTTTAGTGCACCCTGCACTTCCAAGCTATGCAAGAACCTGGTCTTTCCTGCAACATCATCTTCAGCACATATTAAAATATGTATTGAGGAAATCTCAGATTGAAATATCTTCCAATTTTAGTTGTTTTAATGATACCAAAATGTTGAGGGCTTTTTTTTTTTTTCCCCCTTAAACCTTAAATCTGGAGAGAAAATGTGTATTTCAGCAGAAACACATTTGCAGATTATTTTACAGATAAACCTGTTCTGGAAAACTAATTCTAAAATTTTATTTTATGGAGTAGCATGAATCTTACTAATAATGTTCACAAAACAGTAGAATCTAGTGCAGTTTAAAAAAAAAAATATGTGGGACTGCAGCTTGAATGGGGAAATAAAACACCCATGTAATGAGAGTCTTGTTATAGTTCTTGCAGATCCATTGTCGTGTTTGCAGAGGACATTGCAGAATGCATTCAATGCATTAACCATCGTTAATTGTTGGACTTGATGATTTTAGAGATTTTTTCCAGCCTTAATGATCCTGTGATTACATTGTATTTTGCCAGAGAGGGTATGAAAATTTACATTTTCCTCTACCACTGAAATCCAAAGGTGGCTGGGATAGCTCCACACACCAGAGTTTGAACCTGAGGATACACACAGGTGCTTTACACAGTGAACACATCGTAGCTTATTTCTTCCTGTTCTTTCCCTCCTTCATACCTTTTAAAGAGCCAATTATTTGTCAAATGGAAGGGAAGATGCAACTGAGCCCAAAGTGTAACCACATCTGATCAGATTTCCCTGTGCCCCAACACTGATTCAGCACAAATACACTTTCCTAAAGGGCTGCAAGAGTCTTACTCTAGCAAATGAAATTCAGGATCAGTAGGAATTCCTATTTCTTATCAACCTGCATTTTTTTTTTTCCAGATCTGCTTGGTTTAACCTGGGTAAAGATGGGAATGTTCTCCTAGTAAGCCTGTTGGGGGTTGAGTGTTTTTCTATTACTGTGTCAAATTAAAGAATTTTTCCCATTATCATGCCAATGGAGCTGGCTGGTTAACACCCAGGATCTTTGACTCTAGACAAAAGGGGTAGGTGGGAGTGGCTCCCAGAGTGGCCTCTCCTGCTTCCTGAGGGGACTCGTGTTTCCAGTGAGCTCGGAACAGGATGCCCTGTCTGCAGCCACGCGGCCAAGCACAGGAGAACCAGACCCTCTGTGATCACCTGCCCTGCATCTGTCCCGTTCCAGCCTCCTGCCTCTGCGGACACAGTGGATCACCGGGACACAAACGGTGAGCGAGGAGCCACCTGCTCCAGCCCATTCCCACCCGAGACCAGCGTGGCCACTGCCGCCCCCTCCCGCCTCTGCTCCCACCTGCCCTCTTGTCCTGGTTTGAAAGGACAGGTGTCTGCCAGTAAGGGCAGAAGTTTCCCTTTGGAATAGAGACTTTGGTTCCACTTCCCCCCAAGTATTATAATTGTTTGAATCAAGGACTCTGAGGCAGAGATAAGGGGGTGGGAATAACAGCTCTTTTACTAATATATCTAACTGTACAAGCAGAAAACAATAGCAGTTGTTAAAATTGCTAACAGAACAGAATAGCTAACTTGGTGTCAGTCCCTTTAGATGCAAGCACGTTGTCTCTGTGCTTAGTCCCAGTCCGGATCTGCTGAGGGCAGACGGGAACGGAGGCAGGAAGGGGCGGGGGGGGGGGGGCGGCAGCGGGCACGTTGGTCTCGGGTGGGAACAGGCTGCAGCGGCTCCTCGCTCACCGTGTGTGTCTGGGTGATCAGCTGTGTCCGCAGAGGCAGGAGGCTGGAACGGGGCAGATGCAGGGCAGGTGATCACAGAGGGTCTGGCTCTCCTGTGCTCCGGCCACGTGGGCTGAAGATCCCAGGCATCCTCCTCGGGGCTCGCCGGAAACACGAGTCCCCTCCTGGAAGCCTCAGAGGCCCCTCCGGGAGCCGTTCCCACCCACCCCTTTTATCTGGACTCATCAGAGACCCTGGGTGTAACCCGGCCAGCTCCATTGGCATGATAATGGGAAAAAATCTTTCAATTGACACAGTAATGGAAAAACACTCAACCCCCAACATTGTCAACCCCCAATTTTTTCCATACCAACATGCTACGTCATATTGAAACCTTTAAATTATATATATACATGTAGTTACAGGCACAGTATCATAGATAGTTCACCCTAGAACAAGGTCCCCTTGGGGTATGCATTGGGTCTCTCCATCCTTTTGCATCACCCACCAAGTGCAACCTGGTCCTTGAGCGAAAACCCCCCCACGAACAGGATTGTCTTTGCTGGAAGCAGAGTTCACCCAGACAGTTTTCCCTAACATGCCTCTCAGGTGTACCACTGGAACCTTATCTCCATCTGCTGCTCCCAAGGGCTCTGACTGGGCAGGGCCTGCTCGGTTAGTGGAACCTCGGGTATTCACTAACCATGTGGCCTTTGGTAGATGGATCTCCCAGTTCTTGAAAGTTCCCCCACCAAGTGCCTTTAAGGTGGTTTTAAGCAGACCATTGCACCTTTCGACTTTCCCAGCCGCTGGTGCATGGTAGGAAATATGGTACACATACTCGATGCCATGTTCTTTAGCCCAGGTGTTTATAAGGCTATTTTTGAAATGAGTCCCATTGTCTGTCTCAATTCTTTCAGGGGTACCATGCCTCCAGAGGACTTGCTTTTCCAGGCCCAGGATGGTGTTCCGAGCAGTGGCATGGGGAACAGGGTAGGTCTCCAACCATCCAGTGGTGGCTTCCACCATGGTCAGCACGTAGCGCTTGCCTTGGTGGGTCTGAGGCAGTGTGATATAGTCAATCTGCCAGGCCTCTCCATACTTATATTTGGACCATCGCCCCCCATAGCAGAGGGGCTTCACCCGCTTGGCCTGTTTGATGGCAACGCAAGTGTCATAGTCATGAATAACCCGAGAGATGATGTCCATGGTTAGATCCACCCCTCGGTCTCGTGCCCACTTATAGGTGGCGTCTCTGCCCTGATGGCCTGAGGCATCATGGGCCCATCGAGCCAGGAACAGTTCTCCCTTGTTTTCCCAATCTAAGTCTAACTTTGAGACCTCTATCTGTGCAGCCTGATCTACCTGCTTTTTGTGCCTGTGTTCTTCATTAGCCTGACTCTTGGGAACATGGGCATCCACATGACGGACTTTCACGGAGAGCTTCTCTACCCGAGTGGCAATGTCTTTCCACTCATCAGCAGTCCAGATTGGTTTCCCTCTATGTTGCCAGTCAGCCTTTTTCCACCTTTCCAGCCAACCCCACAGAGCATTGGCTACCATCCATGAATCAGTGTAAAGGTAGAGCTCTGGCCATTTCTCTCTCTCAGCAATGTCCAAGGCCAGCTGAACAGCTTTGAGTTCAGCAAGTTGACTTGATCCACCTTCTCCTTTGGTAGCTTGTGCAACCTGTCGTGTGGGGCTCCATACGGCAGCTTTCCACTTCCGGTTCATCCCCACAATGCGGCAGGAACCGTCAGTGAAAAGGGCGCAGCGTGTTTCATCTGCTGGCAGCTGGTTGTACGATGGAGCTTCTTCAGCCTGGGTCACTTGCTTCTGTTCCTCTTCCTCAGCAAGACCAAAATCTTCACCTTCTGGCCACTTTGTAATTATCTCCAAAATCCCAGGGTGATTCGGGTTGCCAATACAGGCGCGCTGCGTGATGAGGGCAATCCACTTGCTCCATGTGGTGTCAGTGGTATGGTGAGTAGAGGGAACCTTTCCTTTGAACGTCCACCCCAGCACTGGCAGTCGGGGTGCCAGGAGAAGCTGTGCTTCTGTGCCAATCACCTCTGAGGCAGCTTGAACTCCTTCAGAGGCAGCCAAGATTTCCTTCTCTGTGGGAGTGTAGTTGGCTTCAGATCCTTTGTAGCTTGTGCTCCAGAATCCCAGGGGTCGGCCTCGGGTCTCACCAGGCACCTTCTGCCAAAGGCTCCAGGACAGACCATGGTTCCCAGCTGCAGAGTAAAGCACATTCTTTACCTCTGGTCCTGTCCTGACTGGGCCAAGGGCCACTGCATGAGCGATTTCCTGTTTGATCTGGGTGAAGGATTGCTGCTGATCAGGGCCCCAGTGGAAATCGTTCTTCTTGCGAGTGACCAGGTAGAGAGGGCTCACAATCTGGCTGTACTCAGGTACGTGCATTCTCCAAAAGCCGATAGCACCTAGAAAAGCTTGTGTCTCCTTCTTGCTTGTTGGTGGAGACATTGCAGTGATCTTATTGATGACCTCAGTGGGGATCTGGTGCCGTCCATCCTGCCACTTCACTCCCAGGAATTGGATCTCGTGGGCAGGTCCTTTGACTTTGTTCTTTTTAATGATGAAACTGGCTCCCAGAAAAATCTGCAAGATCTTCTCTCCCTTCTCAAATACCTCCATTGCTGTGTTCCCTCATACAATGATGTCATTGATGTACTGCAAATGTTCTGGAGCCTCACCCTTCTCCAGTGCAGCCTGGATCAGTCCGTGGCAGATGGTGGGGCTGTATTTCCACACCTGGGGGAGTCGGTTCCAGGTGTACTGCACGCCTTTCCAGGTGAAAGCAAACTAAGGCCTGCACTCTGCTGCCAAAGGCATGGAGAAGAATGCATTTGCAATGTCAACGGTGGCATACCAGCTTGCTGCCTTGGACTCCAGCTCTTACTGGAGTTCCAGCATGTCTGGCAAGGCAGCGCTCAGCGGTGGAGTCACTTCATTCAATGCCCTATAGTCCACAGTCAGTCTCCATTCTCCATCAGATTTCTGCACAGGCCAGATAGGACTGTTGAAGGGTGAGTGGCTCTTGCTGACCATCCCTTGGCTCTCTAGATTATGGATCATTTTGTGGATGGGGATCACAGCATCTCGATTTGTCCGGTACTGCTGGTGGTGCACTGTCATGGTGGCAATTGGCACCTGTTGCTCTGCCACTTTCAGGAGTCCTACTGCAGAGGGGTTTTCTGACAGTCCAGGCAAGGTGTTCAACTGCTTAATGCTCTCTGTCGCTACAGCAGCTATTCCAAAAGCCCACCTGAACCCCTTTGGGTCTTTGTAGTAGCCGTTCCTGAGGAAGTCTATGCCTAGAATGCACGGTGCCCCTGGGCCAGTTACAATTGGATGTTTCTGCCATCCCTTCCCTGTCAGGCTAATCTCAGCTTCCAGCAAAGTGAATTCCTGTGATCACCCCGTCACCCCAACAATGGAAACAGGTACCTTCCCCACATGTTCTGATGGTATCAGGGTGCATTGTGAACCAGTATCAACTAGCACTTTATGTTTCTGTGGCTTTGATGTGCCAGGCCATCACACCCACACTATTCAATAAATCCTGTCATCCCATGCCTCTCCCTGGCTAGAGGCAGGGCCCCTCTAGCCCTGGGTATTATTTCTTTCCTGGGCATACATAGTGGAGGTTCCCTCCAGGGGATCTGACAGAACATCCTCCTTGCTGTAATACCCTGCACCTATCTTGTGGGAGGTTGAGGCTACCTTCATTTTAGCGCGGTTCCCTCAGTTAGCATTTCCCTCCCTGTGCTGACGCACCCGTGCTGCCAGGACAGAAGTGGGTTTCCCATCCCATTTTCCCATGTCTTCCCCATGGTCTCGCAGGAAAAACCACAGGTCAGCTCGTGAGGTGTACCCTCTCTCCCTAGCTGGGGGACGTGAAGCTCTGACTTGGGGGCCTGTGACTCGTACTGGTGCTACGCTGATCTTCCTCACCTCCTCAATTCTCTCCATCATCTCCTCCCTCATATCCCTCATCCTGTCTTTGACCTGTTGGAGGTCCCTGGCTACGGCAGAGACATTGGCCTGCATTGGGCCATTCATCATGCTCTCAAAATTTCTGAGTTTGTTGGCAACAGAACACACTGTCTCTGGATGGTTATCAGCATTAATCATTGCTATGTAGGTGGTATATTGAGATGGACCCAAGGTTGCCAAGTTCCATAACATCTGCCCTGTGCACTTGACCTTGTCAGGGTCATTGTCATGCTGTCCATCCCTCCCAAAGAGTACCTCTAATACTGCTGTCTCTCTCAGCTGCTGGATCCCTTCCTCAAGGGTCTTCCAGCACATCCTATCGTGGTGCTCCTGCATTCTCTCTCTGTGTACAAACTTCTCGCTCACACTCATTAAAAGCTGGTCCCAGAGGGAAAGGAGGCCTTGCTCCCTTACGAATATCTGGTCCACACCTGAATCCTGGGCCAAGGATCCCAAATTCCTGGCCTCAGTTCCATCCAGTTGTACACCTGTTCCCGTAAGGTCCCAGACCCGGAGTAACCAAGTTGTAAAGGGCTCACGGCTTCGCCGTGCAATGTCTTTACGCAGGTTATGGAGACTATCGTATGAGAGGGACTCAGTGACAATCTCAGCCTCTGGGTCCCTTGCTGGTTGTGAGGACCCTCCTTGCTGATCCCCATTATCTAAGTGCCTCGTTTTAATCTTAGATTTCCTAGTTACTACAGGAGCAACTGCTGCTGGCTGTGGCTGCTCCTGTGATCCAGCTGAAACCTGGACAGATACAACATCTACGGGTTCCACTGCAGCACCATCTGACTCTTCCTCTTTAGGGCAGGGGGAGGGTTTCTCACCAGCTGGAGAAAAATACTCCTTCATCATCTGGCTATGCTCCTTCAACATCTGACTCTGCTCTTTCAGCATTTGGCCTATATCCTTCACTAGAGCCCCCACCCACTCTGGGTGGTTCATTTCTGCGGTGGGCTGTGGGGCAGGGTTAGGCTCTGGGGCAGCATTCCTAGTCCCTGGGGCAGAGGCAGGTTCTGGGGCAACATCCCTAGTCCCAGGGGCAGGCTCTGGGGCAGCATCCCTAGTCCCTGGGGCAGAGGCAGGTTCTGGGACAGCATCCCTAGTCCCTGGGGCAGAGGCAGATTCTGGGGCAACATCCCTAGTCCCTGGGGCGGAGGCAGGTTCTGGGGCAACATCCCTAGTCCCTGGGGCAGAGGCAGATTCTGGGGCAACATCCCTAGTCCCTGGGGCAGAGGCAGGTTCTGGGGCAACATCCCTAGTCCCTGGGGCAGGTATCAGAGTTGTTGTCCAAGCCAATATTCACTTGTTTCTGAATGCTAAGTAAAACAGGCCTATCAACAACACCAGCCACTGATTAATAACACTAGCAATTAAAGCAGATCTGAAATCCTTGAGAACTGGTGGGGTAGCCTCAAAAAACTGGGTGATGGGTTGGGAGACAACTTCCCTTGCACTCGTTACCTCACAGTAAGTACCATTACTGAAATAACCCCAGAAACATGCAGTTAGAGTACGATAGCTCTGGATCCATGCAACCGCTTCCCCAAAAAAATTAAAAACCCATGAATTCCTGACATAATCAATCCACAAAACGAATCAGATAATAGTTGCAGTAACTTTGGTGAGGGGGCCCAAATTCAAATAAGGGCTTGCAAATGGGAGGGAGATGGCTGTGACCACATGGAACACAAACCAGATTAAACCACACAACATATTGCCACTTAAGAGAGCTGTTATTCCTGTCTTAACTCTCAACTCAGTGCCCACAGGCCCCACGTTGGGCGCCCAAATCTGTCCTGGTTTGAAAGGACAGGTGTCTGCCAGTAAGGGCAGAAGTTTCCCTTTGGAATAGAGACTTTGGTTCCACTTCCCCCCAAGTATTATAATTGTTTGAATCAAGGACTCTGAGGCAGAGATAAGGGGGTGGGAATAACAGCTCTTTTACTAATATATCTAACTGTACAAGCAGAAAACAATAGCAGTTGTTAAAATTGCTAACAGAACAGAACAGATAACTTGGTGTCAGTCCCTTTAGATGCAAGCACGTTGTCTCTGTGCTTAGTCCCAGTCCGGATCTGCTGAGGGCAGACGGGAACGGAGGCAGGAAGGGGAGGGGGGGGGGGCGGCAGCGGGCACGTTGGTCTCGGGTGGGAACAGGCTGGAGCGGCGGCTCCTAGCTCACCATGTGTGTCCGGGTGATCAGCTGTGTCCGCAGAGGCAGGAGGCTGGAACGGGGCAGATGCAGGGCAGGTGATCACAGAGGGTCTGGCTCTCCTGTGCTCCGGCCACGTGGGCTGAAGATCCCAGGCATCCTCCTCGGGGCTCGCCGGAAACACAAGTCCCCTCCCGGAAGCCTCAGAGGCCCCTCCGGGAGCCATTCCCACCCACCCCTTTTATCTGGACTCATCAGAGACCCTGGGTGTAACCCGGCCAGCTCCATTGGCATGATAATGGGAAAAATTCTTTCAATTGACACAGTAATAGAAAAACACTCAACCCCCAACACCTCTGCAGCTGTCAGGCTTTGCTCCATCTGCAGCACCGGGACTGACCACAGAGAGAGTGCCTGCAGCTAAAGAAAGGACTGGAACTGAGTTAGCTGTTCCAGTTTTGCTGGTAATTTTAACAACTGCTGTTGTTTCTGCTTGTACAGTTAGATATATTAGTAAAAGAGCTGTCATTCCTACCCTCTTATCTCTGCCTCAGAGTCCTTGATTCCAACAATTATAATATTTTGGGGGGAGTGGAATGATTAATGCTGATAACCACCCAGAGACAATGTGTTCTGTTGACAACAAACTCAGAAATTTTGAGAGTACAATGAATGGCCCAATGCAGACCAATGTCTCGGCCGTGGTCAGGGACCTCCAAGAGGTCCAAGATAGGATGAGGGATATGAGGGGGGATATGAGGGAGGAGATGTGGGAGGAGAGGAGGGAGGTGGGGGAGGAGGTGAGGAAGATCAGTGTGGCACCAGTACGAGTCACAGGTCCCAAATCTAGAACCCAATTCCCTCCAGCTAGGGAGAGAGGGCACACCCCATGAGCTGACCTGTTCTTACTGCAAGACCATGGGGAAGACATGGGAAAATGGGATAGGAAACCCACTTCAGTCCTGGCAGCATGGGTGCATCAGCACAGGGAGGGAAATGCTAACTGAGGGAACCGCGCTAAAATGAAGGTAGCCTCAACCTCCCACAAGATAGGTGCAGGGTATTACAGCAAGGAGGATGATCTGTCAGATCCCCTGGAAGGAACCTCCACTATGTATACCTAGGAAAGGAATTATTATTCCTTTCCAGGGCTAGAGGGGCCCTGCCTCTAGCCAGGGAGAGGCATGGGATGACAGGATATATTGGATTGTGTGGGTGTGATGGCCTGGCACATCAAAGCCACAGAAACATAAAGTGCTAGTTGATACTGGTTCACAATGCACCCTGATACCATCAGAACATGTGGGGAAGGTACCTGTTTCCATTGTTGGGGTGACGGGGTGATCACAGGAATTCACTTTGCTGGAAGCTGAGATTAGCCTGACAGGGAAGGGATGGCAGAAACATCCAATTGTAACTGGCCCAGGGGCACCGTGCATTCTAGGCATAGACTTCCTCAGGAACGGCTACTACAAAGACCCAAAGGGGTTCAAGTGGGCTTTTGGAGTAGCTGCTGTAGCGACAGAGAGCATTGAGCAGTTGAACACCTGGTCTGGACTGTCAATCCAGGCTGCACTGGAGAAGGGTGAGGCTCCAGAACATTTGCAGTACATCAATGACATCATTGTATGAGGGAACACAGCAATGGAGGTATTTGAGAAGGGAGAGAAGATCTTGCAGATTTTTCTGGGAGCCGGTTTCATCATTAAAAAGAGCAAAGTCAAAGGACCTGCCCACGAGATCCAATTCCTGGGAGTGAAGTGGCAGGATGGACGGCACCAGATCCCCACTGAGGTCATCAATAAGATCACTGCAGTGTCTCCATCAACAAGCAAGAAGGAAACACAAGCTTTTCTAGGTGCCATAGGCTTTTGAACAATGCACATCCCTGGGTACAGTCAGATTGTGAGCCCTCTCTACCTGGTCACTCGCAAGAAGAACGATTTCCACTGGGGCCCCGAACAACAGCAATCCTTAGCCCAGATTAAACAGGAAATCGGTCATGCAATGGCCCTTGGCCCAGTCAGGACAGGACCAGAGGTAAAGAATGTGCTTTACTCTGCAGCTGGGAACCATGGTCTGTCCTGGAGCCTTTGGCAGAAGGTGCCTGGTGAGACCCGAGGCCGACCCCTGGGATTCTGGAGCACAAGCTACAAAGGATCTGAAGCCAACTACACTCCCACAGAGAAGGAAATCTTGGCTGCCTCTGAAGGAGTTCAAGCTGCCTCAGAGGTGATTGGCACAGAAGCACAACTTCCCTTGGCACCCTGACTGCCAGTGCTGGGATGGATGTTCAAAGGAAAGGTTCTCTCTACTCACCATGCCACCGACGCCACATGGAGCAAGTGGATTGCCCTCATCACGCAGTGCACCCGTATTGGCAACCCGAATCACCCTGGGATTTTGGAGATAATTACAAAGTGGCCAGAAGGTGAAGATTTTGGTCTCGCTGAGGAAGAGGAGCAGAAGCAAGTGACCCGGGCTGAAGAAGCTCCACCGTACAACCAGCTGCCAGCAGATGAAACACGCTGCGCCCTTTTCACCGACGGTTCCTGCCGCATTGTGGGGATGAACCGGAAGTGGAAAGCTGCCGTATGGAGCCCCACACGACAGGTTGCACAAGCTACCAAAGGAGAAGGTGGATCGAGTCAACTTGCTGAACTCAAAGCTGTTCAGCTGGCCTTGGACATTGCTGAGAGAGAGAAATGGCCAGAGCTCTACCTTTACACTGATTCATGGATGGTAGCCAATGCTCTGTGGGGTTGGCTGGAAAGGTGGAAAAAGGCTGACTGGCAACATAGAGGGAAACCAATCTGGACTGCAGATGAGTGGAAAGACATTGCCACTCGGGTAGAGAGGCTCCCCGTGAAAGTCCGTCATGTGAATGCCCATGTTCCCAAGAGTCGGGCTAATGAAGAACACAGGCACAAAAAGCAGGTAGATCAGGCTGCACAGATAGAGGTCTCAAAGTTAGACTTAGATTGGGAAAACAAGGGAGAACTGTTTCTAGCTTGATGGGCCCACGATGCCTCAGGCCATCAGGGCAGAGACGCCACCTATAAGTGGGCACGAGACCGAGGGGTGGATCTAACCATGGACATCATCTCTCGGGTTATTCATGACTATGACACTTGCGCTGCCATCAAGCAAGCCAGGCAGGTGAAGCCCCTCTGCTATGGGGGGCGATGGTCCAAATATAAGTATGGAGAGGCCTGGCAGATTGACTATATCACACTGCCTCAGACCCGCCAGGGCAAGCGCTACATGCTGACCATTGTGGAAGCCACCACTGGATGGTTGGAGACCTACCCTGTGCCCCACGCCACTGCTTGGAACACCATCCTGGGCCTGGAAAAGCAAGTCCTCTGGAGGTATGGCACCCCTGAGAGAATTGAGACAGACAATGGGACTCATTTCAAAAATAGCCTTATAAACACCTGGTCTAGAGAACACGGCATCGAGTGAGTGTACCATATTTCCTACCATGCACCAGCGGCTGGGAAAGTCGAAAGGTGCAATGGTCTGCTTAAAACCACCTTAAAGGCACTTGGTGGGGGGACTTTCATGAACTGGGAGATCCATCTACCAAAGGCCACATGGTTAGTGAATACCCGAGGTTCCACTAACCGAGCAGGCCCTTTCCAATCTGAGCCCTTGGGAGCAGCAGATGGAGATATGGTCCCAGTGGTACACCTGAGAGGCATGTTAGGAAAAGCTGTTTGGGTGAACTTTACCTCAAGCAAAGACAATCCTGTTCGTGGGGGGGTTTTCGCTCAAGGACCAGGCTGCACTTGGTGGGTGATGCAAAAGGATGGAGAGACCCAATGCATACCCCAAGGGGACCTTGTTCTAGGGTGAGCTATCTATGATAGTGTGCCTGTAACTGCATGTATGTATATGATTTAAAAGTTTTAATTTGCTGTAGCATGTTGGTATGGAAAAAATTGGGGGTTGACAATGTTGGGGGTTGAGTGTTTTTCTATTACTTTGTCAATTGAAAGAATTTTTCCCATTATCATGCCAATGGAGCTGGGCTGGGTTACACCCAGGACCTTTGATGTGTCTAGAAAAAATGGATAGCTGGAAGTGGCTTCTTGAGGGACCTCTGAGGCTTCCGGGAGGGGACTCGTGTTTCCAGTGAGCTCAGAGGAGGACGCCCCATCTGCAGCCCTTGCGGCCGAACACAGGAGAGCCAGACCCTCTGTGATCACCTGCCCTGCATCTGCCCCGTTCCAACCTCCTGCCTCTGCGGACACAGCTGATCACCCGGACACAAACAGTGAGCGAGGAGCCGCCCGCTCCAGCCCGTTCCCACCCGAGACCGGAGTGGCTGCCACCCCCTCTTGCCACTACTCCCGCCAGTTCTCTGCAGCTGTCAGGCTTTGCTCCATCTGCAGCACCGGGACTGAGCACAGAGAGAGTGCCTGCAGCTAAAGAAAGGACTGGAACTGAGTTAGCTGTTTCAGTTTTGTTGGTAATTTTAACAACTGCTGTTGTTTCTGCTTGTACAGTTAGATATATTAGTAAAAGAGCTGTCATTCCTACCCTCTTATCTCTGCCTCGGAGTCCTTGATTCCAACAATTATAATACTTTGGAGGGAGTGGAATTAAAGTCTCTATTTCAAAGGAAAACTTCTGCCTTTATCAGCAGACACCTGTCCCTCAAACCGGGACAAAGCCAGAACTCATAGTCTCTACTCAAATCAGCAGACTTGAGTTCACTTGTTGGTCCTCCTGTACTCAGAAGGGCTGGCACCACAGTGAGACTGCATTTTCAGACGAGAATAACTAACTAAGTTTTTGACACATCAGTGTCCTGGGGAGACAGAGATACTTCTTGAATCAGTTGGTCCCTGAGGGTGGAGGAAATGAGGAATGAGGAAACTGAGCTAATTGAGCTACCTTGCACTACTGAGTTGGTGTGTGGGCTGGAACATCCTCTGTCAGACGAATTCTAGAAGAATCATAGAATCCAAAAATTGTTGGAAGGGATCTTAAAGATCCTCTACTTCCAAACCTCCTACCATGGTGGTGGACAGGGACAGCTTCCACTGTCCCAGGTTGCTCCAAGTCCTGTTCAACCTGTCCTTGAAAACTTACAGGGATGGGGCAACCACAGCTTTTCTAGGCAAGCTGTGCCAGGGCCTCTCCACTCTCCCAGGGGAGGATTTCTTCCCAATATCTAATCCTGTAGACACTTTCCTGCAGCTCAGTGGCAGGATGTACAGGGTGTAACGCTGCATAGAGGTTGGGACAAGTGGAGTGAAACTGAGGGGCCTGACTCTGCCAAGACACACTGTACTTAACCCAACTTCTTTACAGGACATTTGGCTCCCTACCCGGCTGGATCTGCTACTCAGAGCAAATCATTGTAATAAATTCTAGACAGTGATACGACTGTCTGATCCTGTGAGCCATGGAATTCAGGGAAAGTTGTGGATGCTGAGATTAGACTTTCAGATAAACACATCTTAAGGGATGTTGCGCCCAGCACTTAACATTTTTAGTGAGCTACAACACTGAGACTTCTGGAATGAATCTTAATTCATTCATGTGAGCTACAGCATTGAGTCTTTTTGAAAAGGGTCTTAATTAATTCTTATTTGGAATGGCAAGAGCCTCTATCAACAAGCTGCCTTGATGTTTTTACATTATCTGCTGTTAAAATGAAAGCAGTGTGTTGGATCACACTTCAGTGGTACCTGCAAGGAATAACCTGTCACTAATGCCAAAAGATAACAATCACAAAATGAATGATTTGGGGTTATAGACACTCTTCAGTCCCTTCATTATTTAGGTAGAAAAAGGTGTTTTGAAAATAGAGCAGGGTTTGAGAAAAGAATCTTGGCAATAACTAATTTTCAGTGGAAACCACAAGATCTGCTTCAGCACTCTCTAGTTGACTTAGAACTGAATATGTCTAACTGTATATATTCCCCTTCCTGGAGTTATTTCTGCTGATTTAAAGACATCCACATGCCTTTTACTCCCCGTCTGCATTTGTAAGCTGGGGGGGGGAGGGCGTAAACTGTTTTCAATCCATCCCCAAAATATTTTGGGGATTTATCCAAAAACGCAATGAATTTGATGTAAAACCCACCCACACCTTCAGCACCATGAATGTATCCGCCATCCATACATTCTATCCCAAACTGAAAGTTATGCATGTTCTTGCTAACCTAGTTTTGCGTGTGTACGTGTTTTTTTTAACAATAGCCTAAATCCATATTAATGATCCAAAAAGTGACCAGGCCTCAGCACCTTTTGTCCTCTATACATTAACTATCCAATAATCAACAGTAGCTGTCCTGTACTCTGGTGTCTTTAGCCTAATTCAGAGGGACAGATATTTATCATCACCCTTGAATTGGGTGACCCATTCTGACAGGTCGACATCCTTATTTATGTAACAATGTCATAGACAGTAACTGCTAATGAGTGGAGTGACACAGAAGTCTGTTACATGGAAAGGCAGAGGAAAGCCGAAAAGGGCATGAGGGGTTAATGGGACTTTTCTGTTCCAGCCTCCTGGGATGTGTAATTATGTTCTAATAAGAAATGAATGTATTGATTAGATTAGTGTGCAATTGTGTTCATGTGCACACGTATAGTGCTGCATGTATATAGACAGTCATTGTGTGTGCCTCTTGTCCCCTCAGTGTGTGTCTGAACCCAAAGCATCTTTGTGCAGGGGCCAAAAACAAGCAGTGCACTCCCACAACCCTCTTCTTGTCCTCACTGTGGCAAACTCCATGTGAATTTAACTGGAGTTTATCTGGTAAAGTCTGAATTTACTTCAGTAAACACCAAATAAGGGCTTCAGGATTAGGCTCTCACAAACAAATGACTTCCTATTTGCATTGTTTGGGATAAACACTCACCATTACTTAAGAGAACAATAAAAGCAGCCAGCACATTGGAAACAGTGTCATCTGCTGAGGAGACCATCCACCAGCCAAAGTAGGCCATGCTCAAGCCTGATGGAAGCCTCTTCCAGCAGTCTGCTTACAGTAGGGTGGAATTTGGCCCAGCATTCTTTCTCATCGAATAAAATATGTTCTCTGACAAGGAAAGCATCCTTCACACGCTCACAAAGGGCCAATTCTTTGTTGCATCCCTCCGATATGTGTGTGTTCTGAACTTGAGCGTGAATTGCCCTGATAGGAAAGACACAATAGGGGAAAGCAGGGTGGGGGGAAGGAAAGCATGTCTGAAAATTAGAGCTGCCCACGGCCCAGAAGCCTAGAGAATGTGGCTGATAATGATGCAGAGAATAGCAGTGTTCTCACCACAACCCCTCACTGACGCTAATACGGGCAGGCAGCAGATCGGTGGGCTTGGTACCTTGCACTGTACTAATTCTAGCCATAAGTGGAGCCTTACATGTCCTGGGGACTTGGATGTGATGTCTGAGTGGGGAAGGAAAAAACAGGGCAGAAGAATAGCCTTTTTGGGTCACCATCTCAGGCCCCTGTTCCTGGGATAATGAAAGCCATGGCACCAGTGTGCTCACGCCTATTGACAAATTAGTACCTCCAGTTGCATGCTGAAGAAGAAATAAATTACTTCCTAGTGACTCCCTCTGGAAAGAAGGAGCATTATTAGGCTCTAATGGGATTTCCTTCTATCTCAGTCTTGATTAGGACCTTTGTGAGTGGAGGGAGGGAGAATGGAAAATTGAAGTATTTTCAGGTCTGAGGAGGGCCCACTTTACCCGACCATAATTTTTGTGAATTGTGGCTAGGATTCCAAATGTGGCACTCAGGAAAGACTGGAATGAAAAGATGCAAAAAAGGACTTAGTAGGAAAGATTTCCAAACATTTCAGAAATGTTTAAACAAAGTTATATAAGAACACACTAGGTTCAGTGTCACAAAAGAGGAATCTCTTGGAAATGGAATCTCATTAATCTATCTTTTTTCCTGAAGAGTAAAAGACAGAGGGTATTAAAATACAACACTTGCTGTATTTAGGGGTCAATGGACCCCTAAAGTCTGACCTTTATCTAAGGGATAATGATTAAACATTTTCTTTCTAATTGGCATAGTACTGCAAATTTCTCCATCTGAGTAGCACTGAGGAAGTTTGTTTGGGGTTTTTTAAAATGTTTTGATGCAGAAAATGATTCAGGGAACATATTTACAAGAGCCAATGCAGTTGTATTCCCTACAATAGAGACTTAAAATCCAAGCTAGAGCTCACTGTGAAAGTCCACCTCGTAAAAATTTGCCTCATGGGTCAAAATAGAGAGTAAAAAAGCCTGAAACTAGTGATGGCTGTAGGAGTGTTAGCACTGACTTTATGACGGCTGAGATCACGTGCTAAATGAAAGAACTGGAGAAGGAACAACCTTGCAAAATCATGTTTTTTTCTTTCAAAAAAAGCATTATGCTCAAACAACCTCAGTATCCAGACTGAATAGCAGAAATGCCCTCTGAAAGCAGAGGCATTGCACAGTTCAAATCCAGGTCCAAACAACAGATGCTGGGGAGGTAATTTTTCAGCAACTGCTGACCCTTTGACTCCTAGTAGTTGAGGGTTGTTTCATGTTTGAACATTCACACAAAACGGATTTCCCCATTATATTGATGAGAACTCTGCAATACAATGAATCATCTTCAGCTGGCTGATTTATTTCACAGGGCAACTTGAGGCAGCAAACTTGGAGCAAGGTAGCCCAAACTAAGATGAAATATCCTTCCCTTTCCCATTTATTAGTGTCAGCATCAGCATAAGCTTTTCTCCTTAATGATCTTTGATTCAGGCCAGAGAGGATCCTGAGAAATTTTTCCTTGCTTCTTTATATTTTGCCAAACTTCTGAGTGGGCTCTTAAAAACTTATTGAAAGAGCATTACTCAGTCTGACACATTCCATTTATTTCAATATGGTGACAAAGAAGGAAGATCTAGTTAAAAATATTGCAATAGCCTTATGGAATAGTTATGGGGTTTTTTAAATGTAATACATCACAATAGAATACTTTGTTTTTGTAGAAGGGCATTTTGTATTCACCAAAAAAGCTGCTGACTTAATCATTAGTTATGATGAGAAGAGATTTAGTGCTCTCTTTCTTTACACTGTCACTGAGAACAATGTCTATGAAAAAGCCTATGCTTCCCATTATAAATCACTATAAGCTCCATGAAAATTTCCCCTCTACCCTGGGGTTTAAGGGAGAAGATAGTCGGTGATGCAGCCTCCCAATAGTAGCACTTTATGCTGAGGTGCAAGTCTATGGAATGCTAGCCCTAAGTCCAAGCACTACCAGTGTGTGCAGTTCCCATTGTTCAGCAATTTATGAACGGCTATTCTTTGAAAAAGAAGTGAAATACCTCTTCCTTTGCAGCCTGTACATACTTTTAAAGTGCTTTCAAGCTGTAGCACATTACCACTCTTAGCATTACAAATACATATTACTGTTTACCATCAGACTGCCTTTGAGAAATACAATGCAGATTTTGCTCCTTCAGCCTTTCATGGTCCAATTTCAGATCTTATTTAGGGTAAGTGAGGATTCAGATATAAAGCGAATCAAAAAAGAAATGGTTTGTAGCTGCTTCCTTCACTGAATGAAGAACACCATATCACATCATCTCAAAAGGACAATTCAACCTTAAAAGTTTTATAGGTGCAGCTCTGAGATGCATACGCATCTCTCAAAATTACTGATATAAGAAATACAGATTTAGAGACCTAGCATTAAATATACAGGTTTGAAAGTCTTTAAGCTTCTTCCCTTCCTTCTCTCCTCCCCCATATCACAGTCACATACATTGGCTGGATTTTATTGTATACATTTGTAAAGAAGAAAATAAAAAAAAGAGAGTGAGTCTTCCACACATCTGTTAGCATGTTTTTTTGTTTGGCCCAAGCTGACAGGTTTTTTTGTGTTTCCTAGTTTATCAGAAGTCTATCACAATGTTTTGAAGAAAACGAGCCAAGACATTTTCCCTAGATTTTGGTGTCCTCTAATATTTAAATTCATTCTTCTGAATTTGTTTCTTATTTACTTCTTCCTCCATTTCTTGAAGATAATAATCCAAGAAGCAGAGTTCTTGTTTCATCACAGGCTGTCTCAAATTTGTCCTTTACCGCGTTTAAGTCTGAAAACCCTGTTCAAAATTCATATCACTGGGTTCAGTTTGAAAGGAAGGATTTTGATTCAAAGTTCTCAGCCACCCACACTAGACCTAAAAGGCTACTAGAAATAGCCCTGTCTGCTTTGTTTCTCAGGAACCAGAATAGACACATTCCCTCTGGTCTGTCCTGAGATACGGATTTGGCTCAATAAGCACATCAGCTGCAGAAGCAGCTGGCTGCAGAGCAGTTTTCATGGAAACTGGGAGCCTGTGTCCTCTGAAAAGATAAAAAATGTTTCAGTCATTTATTGTTGTAATTTTTAATTTATTCTGGAGGAGTTTGAGGTAGCTAATGGTGGCAGTTTAAGATCAAATTCTTACTGGCCTTTGATTTCAGTTTGACGATTGGCACTATTACTGTGAATAAAATCAGTTCTAAATCTGTAATGAAATATGCCACCTACGTATGAGAGATGCCTGCAAGACCTTTGTGCTAGAAAGCAGTAAGGTAAAAGCACAAGACAAAATCACTTGTTTTATATGTCCTTGGCTTCAATCACAGCTCCCGAAGTCACACACTGACATCAGGACTTGAATTTTCCCACAAAAACAAGGCATGCCTTAGCCATCACAGATAAATAATGCTCGAAGTCTTTACCCACCTTAATGGTTTTATGGATGTCTGAGTTTCCAAGCTGAACCAATCCTGTTAATGGGCTGGGAACAAAGGAAGCCTGGTGATTCCCACTGTCAGAATTCCCTGGACGAGTCCCACAGGAGTCACCAGCATGGCCTCCCTGTCCCTGCCTGGAGCTTTTAGACAGGCAACACCCCGGCCAAAGAGAAAGAGTGGTTGATCAGAACAGTGTTTTCCAAAGAGAATCCAACACAGAAGGCAGCTCTTGTGTGAAGAACCTCACCAAAGTAGAGGTGCTGCCCAACTACAAACGGATTGCCAAAGTCTCTGACTGTCTCAAGCCATCTGGAGTCTGCAGAGCTTGGACAAAACCAAAACTCTTTAAACTCCTCAACTGATGCCTTAAGTTCTGAGTTTTCTGTTCTGCTTGAGTATGCTTTTCCATTGTGCTTAGGGTGATGAAGACAAAATAGTCCAATTTCAGCTATGGACTCAAGGACAGTTTCTTCAAACTCCAGGCCCTAAGCATAAACAATGTGAAAAGAAGAGGGCAGGCCAGCAAGCAATCAAGGAGGATGAAACTTTACAATTTGAGACTATTAACTGGATGGTTGACTCCTGTATGCAAATAGACTAAAGCCTATAAATATGTGAGATCATGTGACCAAGCTCTCTTTTGCTTCCATCTTGGAATCATCCAGGCAGGGGCCACAACAGTGGCATTGGTACTGCAAGGGTGTGGCCTTTGAAGGCCTCTCAATAAATAACTATTTTATTCCCCTTAACTCTGTGTAGTCTCTGTTCCAGCTCCTCTAGGCATCACAACAGTACCAAAGTCCCCAGTAATGACAGCAATTAGCAATTAGCCATCTTCTCCAATCCTACAAACAAGTTTAATCTACTTTGTACATCTGCTCTTGACTCCACCTATGAAATTTTTGCTAACATTCAAAAGAGATTGAAAAACCTGTGGCAAAATTAAAGTTAAAATTGTAAGTTCTTAAACCCATGAAAATGTAACATTTATTGAGGTCACTCACTTGACTGATCCATCTGGAGTTGCTGGTTTCCTGTGACAGATTATGTTATCCCAATTTACACTAATCCAGTCATCTCCAAAAACACCCTTGTCCTCTGGCTTTGATCCTACATCTTCTCAGGACAAAACAAAGCAAGTCTATTTCCACTTCCGCTCACTTCCACTCCACTGCTATCCAGAAGTCTAACCAAACTGGTTACCCTGGCTTTGCTGATCTCTCCCATGGGAGGCAGAGCCCAGAGAATAGATGGATGTCTCAAAGGATCCTTGTCCTTCCTGCAGGTTTTCTAACTCCAAACTAGAGAGGAAAGCAGTGGAGCAAATATGACCCTGGCAATTGAGATCCTTTTCTCACACAAGCAGGGCCATTAAAGCTTAACAGGAACATACATCATAATAATTAAAGTGGGCATGAGTTGGCTTTGAATTGCAGGAACTCTGGGTGACCACATTTCACTTTCCCTGTCATTGACTAAGATAGAATTTCCTCCTCATCAAATGGCAACTCTTCTATTTATGGATATATATATATGCCTTGGAAGGAGGTAGAGTTACTGATAAAGTTTTCCTTTAAAAAACATGCAGTATTTTCTTTCAGCTCACAGATGACTGCAGTTGATCACATCTGTTTTCCAGCAGACACCAGTGTATCCAATTAGAAAGATCACAGAGTATTTTAGACGTCT
This sequence comes from Erithacus rubecula, assembly GCF_903797595.1. NCBI lineage: Eukaryota > Metazoa > Chordata > Aves > Passeriformes > Muscicapidae > Erithacus > Erithacus rubecula. The sequence continues at coordinate 12,289,388 of NC_136688.1, forward strand.
TGGGATTATTTGGTCAGCCAAAAGATTTGGGCTTTGAAAAAGAACAAGAAAACAAATCTGGTATGTGCTACTCATGACAACCATGGTAAAATACTCTCTTAACACTTGTTACACAGACCTAATCCTTAGCATTAACAAATATAAGTGTAAAAACCAAGAGTTTGGAGTTTTTTACTATTATGTTAAAAATTGGGGTGACTAAATGAGATGAGTTGCAGTCCTGGCTGAACTGACAGGAAACCTTGGGGTGTTCATGGTCACACGATATTTCAAACACAAAAAATTATCAAACTCTTCTTTTCCTTGAAAGAATTCATTAAGCCCTCAGAAAAAAAAAAAACCAAAAATCACTACTTAAAGGGATGTAAATGTTACAAAAATGTAGCTCCCGATTTGGCAAAGTTTCACCTTTGGTTCTGATATGACAAATGCAATGTGCAGAAGAATCTTCAAACTAAAAATTGGGGGTTTTTAATCTCCCTATTTCCAAACTAAAGGTCTATTTTGACGCTTTCATTTTAGGATGTTCATTACAGGAAGGAAATCAAAATTTATGGAGAAATATTGACATCAAAGAAGTAATCAGTTCTTAGTTGCAAAGTCTGAAAATGTCTTTGAGGTATCTCTTATAGTTAATTTCTTGGTTTTCCACTAATGCTTATGCCCATTATGTCTTCCTGTAAATAACTTCCCAGGATCTGACAGCTGAAACCATGGAAGTTCCAACACACACCTACAGACTCATAGTTCAGTAGATTTAGAAGTTAATGAGCTTTTGTGGGTTTGGGGGGAAAAAGAGCAAGAGAAAACAATTGGGCATTAAGGACATAAAAAGGCTGAACACACAGCCAGAAGGTGCAAAAAAAATTGTATTGAGAAAAATGAATTGGATGGGATTTTGAGCAAAGTGCTACCATGGAAAGACCTTTGGACTACAAGCCAAGATACTCCCCTTGTGGCTCGAGGCTGCTCAATGCCTTCAACCGAGCAAAATTTTGCACGCCTAAGCAAAACAAACAGGACTATACAAGAAATTGCATTTTCTTCATTAAAAAACAACAACAACCACCCCCCCCCCCCCCCAACCCTATGGCAAATCAGTCAGTTTTTAAAGGAAACAGTCAACCTTCAAATTTATTGTGAGTCTTCCTGCCAAGCCTTGAACACTGAGAACTTCTTCTTTCCCAGTGCCACATCAGAGACACCCATCATTACAGATTCCACACAAAGGTGATGGAGCATCCGTTGTGGGAGCTGAACCCCCTCTTTGGGACTGCCAACCCAGAACAGTACCAAAAACCCCACCTTACACCTGCATGGTGCTGTGCTCCAGCTTTCCTCCCACAGGGCTTCCTTCACCTTCCACTGGTGTTGGGACAGGGCTGTTAAACCCCTCAGTATAAATGGAGTTCTGCAGGACCTCATTATATGTTAAATATAAATAGTTATGTTTTATCCTTGCATGCAGTCTATTTTACTTGGGCAAGTGTGTTTTTTATTAGACACATAAAACACAGAGTGAGTTTTAATGGCTGATCAGAGCCCATTAAAGCAAACTGCATGTTTAAATACAAAGGATGAAAGGATCTCTATTATTTTACAAATTTCTAGCAGCACTGCACCTTAAAAGGAAATTTATAGCAAATTTGTAGCTTTGCAACCAGCTCATGAATCAGGGGACATAAAAAGGACTTGTGTTCCAAGAGCAAATGCATTCCATATTTCAGAAATAATAAGTTCTTGCTCAAACCCAGATCTCATCAGTGCAGAGAAAGGATTTTGAACCCATGGGAAGAAGGACTTTTCTGTCTCCAGCAGAACAATTACAATCCACACAAACATTCAAGACTAAAGATCCACATTAGGGGAAACACTGTCCCAGTAGATCTGGTTTATAGGGAGTGAAAAGATTAAAATACTCTAACAGCAAGAAGGTTTGTGAAAGTGAATCTTCACACAGGCAGGAAAAAATATTCATGTGATCTTAGAATTAATGAAGGTTGTAGGATTAGAAAGTGCAAGAGACACAAACATCTCATAGCCTTCAACCATAGTAATATTTGAGCCTTTGTACTCTATATGGGCATTCATATTAATTTATATGGGTAAGCAGCTGGAGCCCTAAGCAGATCATTAGAGCCAGGGAGGTGAAAGTGAGAATATGTGATGATTTGCTGTTTTTGAGAAGGCAAATGAAATCCTAGGCTTTTTAAGTGAAGCATGAAAAGTCTTCCTTCTCTACTTAAGTTTTATTACTTATGGTTCTTGATCTCTCGCCATAGCTTTCTTTCATGCAAACAATGTTCCTTCATGCATTGGAAGTACCAGGTCCCCAACGAGGGAATTCACAGCATTAATTAGGAGAAAAAAATTTAAAAAAAGAAAATAAATCAGAATGGGGAGGGAGGGGAAGCAGATTTTAAAGGTGCACAATTTTATTCTTCCATGAGAAAAGTCACATTGGTTTGAAATTAGTGAAAGCTGTCAATGCCTTGACCCATACCTAAACCACAAACAATGAACCACAGAGCATCACCTGCACATTCAGCAGGACAGTGAGTGTAGGAGAACATCACAAAGAGTTGTCTGCAACAAACCTCAAAGTCTTGAGGCAACTCCTCTTTCTTCTCATTTATGTAAATCTTCACATGCACTCAGGCCTTAAGTATTTGAGCTCTTTCAGCAGTGCACCAAGCAGTGATGCACTTCAACCTCCTACATCTCTTCCTTTTGCAGAAAATGAAATGTAAGAGGGTGGATCTTGAAAGCCGAGCAGAGGGTGGGGAGCCCTGCCATGGTGTGCACTCCCCAGAGAACTTTGTGTCTGAGTCATGCCCTCAAAAATGTTGTCTCTTGCAGAGATCTGTTTTCTCTATTTAGGAAAATCCTGTTGTGCCAGAAAAGAAAAGCTATTTTTTGTGACAGGACACTAGCCTGGCTTTGCTAAGGGTGAAAGAAAATGGCACCAAGGTTAATTTTTCCTCATCCACAAGTAAAAACCCATAAAACTTTACATTCATCTATAGATGATACAATCTGAAGGTTATAGAAAAAAGAAATCATTGAAGAAAAATGATCCAAAACACATCATGATCCCAAATAACTTGAATAGAAGAGGCAAAAGACTTGACCATGAACTTTATGTGAAGTAAAGATGAACACTGCATGATTAGCCAAAAGCTGCAGAAAATGCTCTACTTGGTTCTTTCCACTTTTTCACTGCATCCAAATTTCAGTTAGTGTAAAAAGACAGAATTTCCTATTTGCAAGCCAGAGAGATCTTCTGGGCTCAAAACCAGAGTATGTCTTTCAGACAAATTCATGCCTCAAAAAATTCCATCACAGGTGACAATCTACATTATTAATTTATTTTCTATGCACAAGATTTGTAGATAAAGTCTGGGTTGATTTTCTAACTTGTCCAAATGCTTCTGTTGTGGAAAACTCCAGGTTTCCAGTAGTGTAAAATCTTACTGTGACACAAGAGCTGTCTCATGTTTGGAAGTCAGGAGGCTGCTGTTTTTTCTATTCCTTCCTGTCATCTGCAAGATCTCATATGGGGTAAAAATGGGAAATTACTTGAGCAAATCTTCAGCTTTCCTCAGTTTGCTTTAAATAATGTCCTCAGTCTTCTGCCTCATGATTTACATAATAAGAAGACTGTGTTGCGTTATTACATCAGTTTCATTTCTTCAGGGAAAAGGGCTCAAGATGTATTTGACTAAGCCATTAGTGCAAGCATTCCATATTTGTAACAACATTCCCTAGATCAACTGTAAAGACACACTGTTGATTTTGGCTACAGTCCGAGGAGTGGACAGACACTGCCACTTGATCTAAACAGCTGCCTCCTCATGACTCCCTCCAAGTTCATTGTCATGGAAAGAAGTACAAACCCCTAATGGATCCACAACATGAGAACCGATTCATGAAACCTGGCGGATGACTCATCTGATAAAAATCACCATTGTACAGCTATTCAAGGAGGAGGCAGAAAAAAAAAGATTCAGCCTTCCTTAGAGAGATTGCTTCCTTCTATCAGGGTGCTTTTCTTCGCTCATATGGGAATGAAATTACAAACAAGGACAGAGTGGGATCCTGACACCTCAGCTCTGGTGGGATGCTGTTGTCACTGGGTTTATTGGAAGCTCTGGTGAGTAAGGTACTACTCTGGGTGAGGAAAATTTACAAAAGCCCTTTCTATCTGACTCAAAACCATCAGTTAGCAGTTACCAGTGAAGTGTAACAATGAACAATATATGACCCAGCATAATTCTAGAAGTAAAAATATTGATTTTCCTATATTATTTGCTGCTTGATTCAACTCATACAAAAGTTTGACTACACCAAATGATTACTCACTACCACATCAAGCAAGCAGAAGCTTTTTTAATTGCAGATAAAGCCTCATTGCTGGCTCACTTTTGTACCCTAACATTGGCAATTAGAAATAAAAAAAAAAATAATTAAAAGATAGATAGCTTTAAATTGTTAGCAAGTTGTTCCAAACATGTACAAAAATGTGCAAATGAGTTTTCTGAAATACTGCTGCAAAGCAGTAGAGGAAACATATCTAAGTAGATGAGCAGCTTCAAAAAGGAAATAACCTAAATAACTTATTTCTGAATAGAAGTTTTGAGAATAGGTCACGAATTCTGGTAGATGCTGACATGTCTGTATCACATTTGTTCCACAGCCTCTTTTTGCTCTCTGGATGCAACCATATGACAGAGATTTTTCTGTAAATGGTTAGAATTAAAAATTGAGTAAGGACTGTCATGTTTCCATACAATAGACACTGTATTTTTCATTTAGAAACATTTCATTTAGCAAATATTTTCATTTAGCACGATACAAATATGTGTGAGAATAACAATGTATGAGTAAAGCAATATATATATATATGTATGTATATGTATATATAAATATTTGACACATGCTCTCCTACAGGATTAGACCCCATTAAAAGGTAAAAAATTGCACTTATTGCTGTCTCCTGGCTTTGTCATAACTGTTCAGATCCCTGTTGCTGTGCAGGAGAAGTGGTATTTGCACTTAATTGCATCATTTGAAAGCCTTAGAAGAGGGTATTCTAATGATTAAATCAATGTAAACCAGGTTTCAGAGCCAAAATAATCAAAAGTCTGACCAAGGCAGATGTTCTCAATAAAGTGAGCTTGCCAAACGCAAGTGCTAATTAACACCTGATTCTAATTTGGTGATTGTGAAAGTGTGGCAATGAAGCCCCATGATTTTCCAAGTGGAAATAACATTGCTTTCCCCATTGGTAGATAGCATGAATTGCCCTTGTGGCCAAAATTCCCCCTTTTGATCTGTTCTGGGTACAATCCATCAGCATAGAGGCAGTTACGCTCAGGTTGTACAGTACTTCCCTGTCTGAGAATATTTACCATTCCTTGGTGTTTCCCCAGTTGTAGTAGTTCTGAATTAAATTTTATCTCTCTTGATGTTGGTTTTCACTGAAAATTTTCAAGATGAGAAAGTTCAAAATATCCCACTGACTACAAATGGCAAAAACAAGTGCCCATGTTCTTTCATATTTCCTGTTATAGTGGATTCAGATTTTTGAGGGAGAAAGAATTCTCCTTCAGCCAGTTTTCACATGGGGAACCCCTGCATACTGTGGCAAGTCTTTCATTCAGCAAGCCATTGGTAACAAAAGCAGATGTAGCAGCATGTGACTAATTCCTGAAGTCACTGGGCATTTGATCAGTCACCTGAATAACTCAGGCCTTTGCCTAATGTTCTTTACCCTCTTCATAGTGACAACACACAACAGACCAGCCACAACCTGGCATTAGATGGGATCTTTGTTGACATCCCAAATGGCCAGGACTGGCTTCGCAAAAGGGCTGAAAGGACAATTTTCCCTCCTGAATTAAGCAATGAGTCTTCCCTGACAGTTGTGGCAGTTCTTACTTGTGACATGCCAAAAATAACATGCAATTGAACTCCATGTGTGGTATGCACAAGTAATTACCAGAACATACAATACATAAAGCATCTTCAAATAAAAAGCCACACAAATTTAAATTCTAGCTGATTGCCCATGAATCCAGTTATAAAATCAACACCTCATGTATTTGATCTAAACAACAGCTACATTATACCATCTACTGATCTTTTTAATGGTTTACTCAGGTTATTCAGTCCATCATTGAAAAAAAAATGAAAGCTCAATTTGTAGGTGCAGGGTCTGCAGAAATATTTGAGAAGAGTAGTAAGTATTTTATTACCTCTGCAGTGCAAATGTATTTGATTTGTGTTTAAAGCAACTGCAGTTTGTTCTTAATGAGGGTGAATTTGCACTATAAATGGCATCCCCTCTTTGGAAACAATACTGCCTTTATCTGCTTGTGTTCAAAAACTCCTACCAGGGAAACCTAACTTATCTGTTTCATCTTAAAACTGGAGCTGTCTGTCAAGCTTTGACAATCTTCAGATTATTCTGGAAATAGGAAGCAACCTATTGTGTTCAAATTTGCTCTTAGTGACAGCTGATCCCACAGGAGCATCTAGTTAGAAAATAGTTGATAGCACTTGAAACAGAAAGGACCGCAAATCAGGTATGACAAATTTGCACTCAATTGCAGCCCTAAAACTAATTGTCTGGTTAAGAAATCAGCTTCAAAAGAGAAAAAAAAAAGTGTAAAGGAAAGGAAATGAGAAGTTTGTTTATTGCACATACACTTTCATTCTGACAATATTTTCCTCTTTAAAAGGCAGGTCTGGAATAAGCAGTACATTAAAGGGATGGGCCCACAGCAAAGCCTCCAAACCAAATATTCTGAACTTTATGACTCAAGCCCATCTGTAGTTTGTTATAAACAAGTCATAAGGCATAAATGAAAAAATCTGGATGCAGAAGGATAGAGGGTCGATCCTGCTACTATTGAAGTGAAGAGAAAATCTCTTGCTGACTACAGAGGACTTTGGATCAGGCATTGAAATTCCAGAGTAATACTTGCACAGCTTCAATCATATGAGTGTGTGTGTGCCCTTGTGCATAAATACACACACTGCCCAATATTGCAGATTTTTGACCCTGACTCTTATGTCAGACTATAACACCGGATGTCAGAAATGAAGATAACATGGGAGGAAGTTTATTTTGATGAGGAAATCCCTAAATGCTGTTGAAAATATGCTTGGAATGGTTAATTAGCATGTAGGGGCTTTGGAGGAAATGATATCTTGCAGCTTGACCATCATCTTTTTGCCAGGTTTCCCTTCAATTTATCTCTTATCTGCAGGAAACTGTCTCACAGATTCTGAATCTGCTGTTGGCTAAAAAGAGAAAAAGGACAATGACTCATTGTTGGGCAACAAGACAAGTTCTATTTGGATGCTAAATTTCCACATTAATAGGAGTCAATGTCCCATCTACTGTTCTTCAGCCCATCCAGGGGATATGCAGCGTGGTCTCTGAAACCAACCAAAAGTGAAAGTTCCTTCACCAAAATAACAAACAGTAAATGAAAAGAAGGTATAACACCCAAGGGATGAAAACACTGAGTAAGAAAAAAAAAAAAAAAAATCTGCTGTATTTTCTATGACTAAGGCATCAAAAAGGGTTTATTATTAAATGAAAGTACTGCAAATAATGGGTAAGATGGGATCCAGGAGCTGATGCCCACAAAAGTTACTGCTGGTCAGACAACATTAAGCACCTTGACTGCTGAGACTTTTCTATTCCAGACTTTTTTATTTCATGCACAATCAAGCAAGTCAGGATTCCTTCCTCTGCAGCGTTGTTTGAGGGCTGGCAGTGGAGGTCTGCTTAGACACACATGGTGAGAGGGGTTGCTGCATCCAGCAGACAAAAACAGGGGCCGGGAAGATCACTGGAGCATCCCGGCCCCCGGCTGGAAGTTCCTATGAAAATGTCGAGCTTAAGGAAATGCTGGGGGAGGGAAGAGATGCATTAGACGATCCCGATCCCGTGTCACCGTGTCAACACTAATGAGCATATCAATGAGAGGATTAAAAAGGGATGGGGACGTGTTTGTCCCACTCTCTCTCTCCTGCACTGATTGCACACTCAGAGGTGTGGCTTCATTTGGGTAAGAACTGAAAATTCAGCAGCTTCTCCAAATATTACATAAAAGGAAAGAATTACTTTATAAAAAAAGACCTAACCATGTAAACATTTTTCAGCTTCGCTGACCAAATTCCAAGCATGTAATGTGTCTTGCATTTTTTATTCCCCCAGCTCTCTCTCCCCAATGTTGAGCTAACATCTGAAATAAGAGTATAGAATCAGTATGTTAATAATCAAGGAGTCTGCTCGCTGCATTATGCAGACATCAGAGGAATTTCTTCCACTGTCTGATGAATATTATAAACAGACCCGTTTGTATTAACAGAGCCTTGTGTAGCAAATCCAAAAGTGACAAACCAAATAGTTTTAAGCGGTTGCATTCCATCCCCAAAAGCTCTGAGTATCAAACATCACTGGAGACCTGCATCCTGGCTGCATGTGAGGAAAACAAAGAGGGCCACACTCAGTTGGGCTGGAGGCTGGGTGCTGAAGCAGATGACTATGACGAGGACTTTTTAAGTGCCAAAGTGACACTGCAAATGCAATCTGGCATTTCAGCTGGGCCAGGACTGTTATATCAATTACCTAGAGGAGATGCATTTGTTCTGGAGAGAGAGAGAGAGACAGACAGACAGAGAGAGAGACAGAGAGAGAGAGAGAGAGACACTTCAGCAAGGATTTACATCTGAGTCATCATCTCTGCCAGTGTGTGTGTGTCCATCAGACGGCTGAGCAGCAGAGTTGCTGCAGAACATTGCAGGATCAGGGGGAGCTCCCAAGATCTGTGACCACTGTGGGCCTCCTCTGCTGTCCTGCCAAAGGAAAGGTCCCCTTCCTGTGGGCCAAGGACTAGATGGCAATTCTTGGGCTTGGAAATGGTAATAAACATTCCAAGCATGGGGCCAAACTGCTTGAATTACCACCCAAAACTTAACATTTAGGACAAAATAGGCACAGCCCCTTCTTATTCTGGCATAAGGTGTGCAAGACTCAAAGCAGTGAGGGATGGGGGAATACCAGGAAAGGAAAAAGGAGAATCACCTGAATGTTCTTTCTCCTCCCTGCACACCCCCCCCCTCCCCCCCCCCCCCTCTTTTCACTCTCTTATTTTCTTAATCTCTTGGGAGACAGAGCATCCTCCTGGAGCAGGCTGAAGTGGGAGGGGGACATCCTTCTTTTTGCAAACCATCTTCATCAGACATGTGCAGAGGTCAAAGCTGCAATTTTGAGGCATGGTGAGCTCTCAAGAACTCATTTTAGAAGAGAAAAGTCTGCAGGACTGCAGGTCCCTTCATTTCACATAATTGGATAGAGAGGAAGGTTCAGACTATTGTGAGCCATCCACAGCTCTCTCTGTGCCTACCATTGTCATGAGCCTTGAGCACCTTGGAGTGGAAGGAACCTGGCCAAAATTGCTGGGAGAAGTTTTAATCAACCAAGCTGGAGGATGCTTATTGCTGTTTATTCCCTCCAAATCACTTGGGTTTCCAAAGTAGTGCCTGGAAACTGTGAAGGGACAGTCTTTCTCATGAGATTTCCTGTTGGCGCTGCATCCAGTAGCACTGGAAATATCACAAGAATAGCTTTTCATGTGGTATTTTATTACTTCTGCTTCTTCTCCTGACCAGAATTGGGAAGTACAGGGGTGCATGGAAATGAAATACAGTGGTCAGGGGAGAGTCTGCCAAAAATTTGGAAACAACAACAGCAAGAAAGGTCATTCATTCAAGTCTCAGGAACTGCTTCAATCTGCTCCTATTTTATTCAGACACATTTACGTGATGCTGCTTTGAAAAGTCATTCACCCAAGGCTAGCATCAGTACCCCTTCAAACACGGACTGTCTGTGGCTTAGCTGGGAGTTCTGCTGCTAAGTTCCTATAGAGAAGTGGCTTCTGTTTCCTAAAATGTTTCACTGACATAATCCATCATTAGAATAGGCCCAAGCAAAAAAAAAGAAAAAAAAAAACAGAAAAAAAACCCCCACATCCTGCTACATCTCAGTTGCATTGCCTTTATTTAACATTATGGCAGCATGATTAGCCATATTAGACAATACAAAATCTGCTTTCCCTGGTCAAGAGAATCTATTTATCTGTATTTACTTCCTGCTCAAAATTGTTTGACAAATGCTATGGGCAGACAAAATCTGTCTAGCAATCATTTGCAAATACACGTTGCAAATATTTTTCAGCTCTCTCAAAGCAGTGGTTCTTGATGGCAGTGGTGACTAAGCAGTGCAAGCAGCTACTGGCAATTCTTCCCCAGCCACATTTGCCCTGAAGGCAGCCGAGGGGCTTGATCCAGATGGCAGGGGTGGACACCTAGGAGCTGTCGAGAGGAAGGGAAAGCTGAGTTATTCAGGCCAGCAAAAGCTGTTCGGCAATTTACACCCTTGGCATTGCAATCAGACTGCCTAAACCACATGGGACAGATTCCATTTCCTGTTTGGTTGATTTAATCTTTACAAGTTACTCCTGTTTCTTCCTGAAGTGAATTCTCCTTCACTGCAAAACTAATTTTGTTCCATTATTAAAGAAATGTTGGCTGCTAACCAACACTTTGCCTTCCTGAACAAGCTCTATTTGCAAATAAACCAAATTAAAAGGAGAATAATGACGATAAATTATTGAAAAGTCAGAACAAGATTCTCTGAGTTCATTTTCCTAATTATATGTCACACTAAGACCACTTAGCTCAGAAAAGTGAAATCTTGCTGAAGAAATGCCCATGTCATGAGGAATAATCATGGCTACTTTCAATTCCTTTTTTCACAGGAGACTTAGGACACTTGTCTCACTTGTGAATAATTGCACTGAAGTTGGGGGAACTCTTCCATCATGATAAAGATAAGACAGATTTGGCCCAAGGAGACTGTTTTTTTGCTGGTATTTTGGAGAGCTAAAGGCACATACTGATGGAACTAAAAAAAACTTCCTGTAATAGTTGGTTCCACAGCTTCTGTAATAAAACTGGCCCAAATTCTGCACTGATAACCTGTGCAAGCAGAACAGAAAAAATTCATTTTAAAGTTACAAAAATTCTGTCTCATTCCTCACTTCCTCACACTGCACAGATATTCCAAAGCATGGTTCACAGTTCAAAGTAATTATTGTTGTAAAATACCTTGGCTGTCATCAAGGACTTCACTGGGCTCTTCAGAGGATATGGCTCCACTTCCAGATGCGCTTCCCTGGAGCTGCCAAACACAGATTTCCTGTGCCAAGGATGAAGGTGGTTTGGAGGCAGCCTCATTGCTTTTCCCTTTTTTTCAGCATCCTGTTCTGAGTTGCCACTGTTGGTTGTATGTACATTTATTGCACACCTGTATTTTCATCTGTGTTAAAAGCTAGGACACAACCATAAATTTATGTTGTAGAGTTCATGATAGATAAATACTTTGAAAAAGCGGGGATAACAGAAATTAGCTGAAAGTTTAAACAGCAGCAGATGGAATCTTATGAAGGACTAACAGGTTATTGTAGGCTGACACAAACAATACCTCTCTATCCAGATTCATAGAACATGGTGGGTTGGGATCCATCAGGATCATCAAGAACATTTCAATGTCTTTTCACGCACTTCAGAATCAGGTATTGGCATAAAACATTGTAAAGATGCCCATTTAAACCTCTATAATCACGCAGCAGCAGCTTTCACCCAGGGCATAAGAATGACTCCTCAACTTAATGGTCTTGGTGCTTCCTTCTTAGTCAAGTAAAACTATATGAGTCTACCAGGGGAATTCTAAGGTCAGTGGGAAAGTTGACTGAAAAGCACACAAAATCTCCTCCACTTGGAATTTGCCAAAGTTGAATGAAAGTGAAAATACAGAGCTGTGTTACATGCACCCAATGTACATAAAATGAAAATATTGGACAGGAATAGGTGGTCCAGACTAATACTGCCCTCCCTTCCCATGATATCCTCAAAAAGCCTGAAACAGTCTGGATTCACTTACATATTTCTTCAGCATTCGGGAATGTTTGGGTCTGAGGCTTTGTGCTGAAATGTCAGGCACCTATTTTTATGATTTTAGTATCTATGTTTTAATTTTTTTCTAACACTTCAGTAGAACACAGATTTTTCAATTAGCTCAGTGTTCTCTGGATGACTTTTCAAAGTAACAAGTGCAAACTAGATGCTGAAGAACTAGAAATAGTGTGAGGGTCAGCCCATGATGGAAGTTCTGCAGTCAGTTAAAAGTAATTGAGGTCCTGGCCACCACAGCCGAAGTATGGGAAAAAATTTGCATTTGATAGCTGATAGCATCATAAAATTCTTACAATATCACTTGTTTTTCTTATTTTATGAAGAACCACAAATAACATCCTTATTTCCCAGGATTATTTAAAGGATTAATTAATTCATGTTTACAAATCATTTTGATTTTAGAGTATATGGGGAGTGGAGGAGAAAATGAAGCAAGAACTCTGATGGGCCAATAAAACCACCAGATCTTTTAAATTCCTTTTTCAGCAAAGGATGTGAGCATGTACTTAAATCTACCCCAGTAAATGAGAACAGAAGCCCCCAGAGTTAGAAGCCCCCAGAGTTAGTTATGTGCTTTGGTGCTTTTTTAACAGGGGAAATTGACAGGTAAAACTGCAAAATGCGGAGTATATGACAGTCTGACCCTTCCATGCTCCTCCATCTGTTCTCAAGCCTGGCATGGCCTGGTCACAACTGCCCTGCCACTGCAAACACTGGATACGCCCAGATGAGCATATCAGGCAGCAGCACTCAGGCACCTGAAAGCAGAATTTGTCTCATTATGTTTGAAAGGTGAGTTTCAAATGTTCTCTAGGGCAGATGGAAAGAATGGTGGAACAACCCATCCCATTGGGGAGCTTGGATCATAAACTTGGGCTCAGGGCTGGAGGGCGGCGTGGATTTGGACTCCAGCTGAACCTTGCAGCTCCTGCTTAGCCAAATGAAACAAAATTGAACTGGAGCACTGTTGGAGTCAGTGACCCAGGAGTCTCTCTGAATTCTTCAGGGAGAAATGAGAGTGCAGGGATTGAATTAAAGCCTTTGGATGGATTGCAGTATGTTAAGCCACTCATACATAAAGTAGTGGTACAAGTTTAAGTTTTAGGATAAGAAAGTGAGCTAGTAAATAAATTTTAGAATGAGCTTAAGTGCTTTTAGTTGAGTAAAAGGTCTCAGATGCCAGAGTAGAAGTATGAGTTCTAGCGAAGGTTGAAAAACAGTCTTAGGTACTAGTGTTTTTCGTGGAGGCTCTAGCAACATAGTTTTAGACATAATAGAACTATAGCAAGAATATTGCTTACAAATTTCAGATAGAACAAGATAGGTTGTATGCGTAGATCATACGATGTCACTGTACGGGCCAGGAGTCGCGTAAATAACAATGACTTCCCCAGCTGGCTAAAGAAGCAATTTATTGAAAAAGCAAACTACATTTACAGTGTAGTTCGCAAGCTGTGAACAGAACAGCAGTCCATTGGACACTAGAACAAAACAAATCCTGTCACATAGCGTGAGAACTGCTTCTCAGTCAACACCAGGTGCTTAATCTTTATTATTAATTCTTTTCTGTTTTTCCCGAATGCTATCATCTCGGGAAAGGCTCAGGCCAGAGCTGAGAAACTGTCTCAGCATGGGAAAGATTTCCCTGTGTGAGAAAGAGAAAAGAAGCTCTGAGCCTGAAAAGGCCTAGCAAATTTTTCCTGGCCTTCAATGATGTTCACAATATGTAACCTGGCATGTTAAGAAACTAGAATTCTAATAGGTTAAGGAGTGGTGGTCTGAGTTTGTGTCTTAGCTTGTTGGGAAGATTCTGTATAAGAATATGCACTGGGGAGAGTTGGTGCTTTTTGCCACTGCTTTTGCCATTTGCTTTTGTTTTTCTTTGCTCACTGCCATCATCAACACCCAAGACAGGAGTTGCCCAGCAACTTTGGTCCCACAAGGACCTCCGGGAACAGCTTCTGCTTCTATTTGGGACTTTATACCAAAACTTAGCAAACACTTGTGACTCTGTGCCTTTTGAGACTGATGTGCCTTTGTAATAAACAGCTTAATAGCAACTATTAGCTGCTTTGCTCATTCAAGACAACCCGATGAAGGTGGTGCCCAGAGGACCAGAGATTAATCCCACAGAGCACGTGAACTGGAACTACTTAATCAGTAGTTCAATCAGCACAGCAACCGGGCACAGGCTCGACACTGTCCCAGCTCTGCCCTTCGAGAGCCTTTGCAGTTATTTAAGGAGCTTTCTTTTAATATACTTGAAAGAAAGCAGCTCCTGGCCTGCCATGCTATCAGTCCTGTGCATCTCAGGATCTAACATGTTTTGGAGCTGATTATCAGCAACAGTAAAATCAACATTTTATAGGCTTCCATTCTTGTGCCATATTGGTAGAAGACCAATCAATCACCAAACAAATGCCTTTCTGGAAACATAAAGTTCCTCTAAATCCTAGAAAATTAAATTGTGTTCATCTAGGAGACGGGTTGTAGACAAAATCTTCCTGAAAAGTCAGAAGGCCTCTGAGTCAGAGGAAAGTTCCATTAATTTGTCAGAGAACTGAAAACAGATTATTTCAATCAGCACCAGGGAATGACTTCATGGCTGGGAAGGGCCAGAGCTCTGGTTCCAGCCGCAATAACGGGCGACCCTGCAGAACTCAGGCTGCTCGGAGCCTCTCGCTGTGTTGAGCTGGGCTTAGCCGAGCTGGGCTGGGCTGAGCTGAGCAGAGCCCAGCCGGGCTGAACTGAGCTCAGACGAGCCGAGCCACGCCGAGCAAAGCCGAACAAAGCACAGAGGGCCGAGCTGAGCTGGGCCGGGACGCGCCGGGCCGGGCCGAGCCGAGCCGAGCTCGATCCCGCGCGGGAAGCGCGGGCTCACGAATGGCTGGGATACCACGCCTCCCCATTGGGTGCTCCGCCCGCGGGACTGGCCAATCAGCGCCGAGGAAGCTGCCGGGGCGGCGCCGCTCCGCCACCACTGCCGCGTCTCGTCATGGTCCTGTCCTCGTCCTTCCCTTTCCTGTCCTTCTCACGTCATGGTCCCGTCCTGGTCCTGTCCTGTCCTGTCCTGGTTCTGTCACTTCCCTGTCCTGTCCTGATCCTGTTCCTTCCCCGTCCTTGTGTTGCCCTGATCCTGTTCTTCTCCCGTCTCTGTCCCATGCCTCCACTGTCCCATGCCTCCAACTGTCCCGTCCGTCCTCTGTCCGGTCCCATCCTTGTACTGTCCCTTCTCTGTCCCGTCTAATCCTCGCCCCATCCTGTTCCCATCCTGGTCCCATTGTGATCCTGTCCCGTCGCTGTCCCGACCCATCCCTGTTTCGTCCCGACTTGGTCCCATCCCACTACTCGCTGTCCCATCCTCGTCTCGTCTCGTCTCGTCTCTCTCCGGTCCTGTCGCTGTCCCGCCGTCCTTGCCTGCATTCCATCCCTCGCGGCTTCCCGGGCCCCGGCGGTGCGAGTGCGGCTCTGGCATGCGGGGCGGGGGCGGCTGTCCTGATACCGGGCTCGGGATGCTTTCCCCGGCTGCACCTGTCCTGGGAAGCGCCGATGTCGCTGTCCCTTGCACCCCACGAGCACGGATGGTCCCCACGGGAGCTTCATCCCTCCCTGCTTCCCTCCTGTTCACGGAGGCATCCACGTTACACCATCGAAAATGCCAGCTCCAAACCTCCCAGTTTATTTGTCCCTGCCCTTTGGGTAAGAAATACACCAAAACCTTTCCAGGCAGGGAGAGATTTGTTGTGCCTGCATGGAGAGCGTGGTGTCACCACACACACCACGGAGACAAAAAACCCCTTCAGTGGCAAAAAAACCTCTTGTGTGGGAAAAGCCCAAAATCCACTGGCTCCATCACTGCGGGATTTAGACTGTAAGAATGTCTGAATGCGTGATAATTTTTTGTCATTACCATAAGATGACCACTTTTATGAACAGAAGTAAGGGACAGACACACATAAAACAGGGAATGTTGCTTTAAGAGATTCCAGGGATTCACCTGTTCACGTACCATACGTTTTTTTCTTACAAATATATATATTACTACTTCCCTCAAACAGGTGATTAAGTTAAAATTAGCTCGATTATTTAAAACAATAGTTACTGTGATTTGAAATAACATATACATTTTAAAATCAATAATTATTATTAATTATAATAATAATAATAAAATTTCTTTGTCTTTCACGGTTTTGTGCTGCTTTAGCTCTGGCAGTATCTCAGGAAATCATTTTATGCCACAAAAAGTAGTGATGAAATATATTAGGGTGCACTTTTTATTTCTCCACATATATTTTCTGTATTTTTTTGCCTTTTTTTAACAAGGTGGGGGAAAAAAAAGTATTGTTTTTACAGTCTACACAAGTGTTATTTGTTTCCATCTTTGGATTACCTTTGCCACTGACACCAAGAAACTTTGAACCAGCTCAGAAATTGATGGCTTCAATCCCAGCCCTTGTACACAAAACCAACCCCAGCCTTAGCATCATAATCACGAAATTGCTGAAAACCACAGAGTTTCTCTTACAGGGCAGATTTTGTCCTTGTCTATTTAACTCAAATTTAGCACTAACTAAACGCTGACAGAATATAGATAAAATGGTTGCTAGAAACTGCCAGGAAAAACCATCCAGCTCCTGCCAAACGGAGCAGAAAAGTGACAGATGACTTTGGAGGACAATCAACAAGTGGGAAGGATGGATGCAGGCCAAGTGTGCTGTGCATACCTCACTCCAACATAAAATTAAATGTATGGCTGCAGTGGACAAGCTATTCCACGTCTATTCCAGCATCCTGCTCCTCCATGAGCCAATATCTTCGAGTAGTAGGGTCAGTGAATGACTGCACTGTTGCTCTGACTCTCTTTGGTCACTGAAATGTGCTGGTGCTCAACCTCAAAAGGGACTGAGATTACCAGGATCTCTCTAAGGGAATGAAAGATCTGCCATTCCCTCTTCCCTTTATTCCTTCAGGAAGATCTGGCAAATCTGGCATCTCCTCGCTCCACAACCTCAATGGACACAATCTCGAGTAAAATTTATTTCTCTGGTTTCTCAAAACCTGAAAAAACCTAATCTGGTACAATTCCTTACAAAGGAGTAAACACAAAATATATTATGAAATTATTTCTCAAGAAATAAAGAAAGTACAACAAAAAGCAGAGAGAAAGTAATCTAAAAAGTATATAAAAGAGGGTGCTGTCACCCTTTCCACAAAGTCAGGGGCAACATTTTCATTGGTTTCTGAGGAACCAGGATGATCCCTGCTTTTCAGAAGTTTTGTTTTCTGCCTGTTCATGAAACAAGGACCTTGTTGCACATGGCTGTGTTGTAAAAGCAAAAATTGATTTATACTCATAATCTGTTCAAACTCTAATGACAGAAGTTAAACTGTACAAGTATCTGAACCCAAGCAGATAATCCACTGTTCCAGTCTCTGTTTTTGCAATAAAATTATATTTGTACTATTTATGGAATGTGCAGATAGAGGGGAAATGTATTTATAGCTGTTTTGACTAGTTCTACTGTATGCTTAGGGAAGAAACCGTGGAATTTGGGGTTTGGCATTTTGGACACTGGGCAAATTAGAGGGCCCTTAATTCTCTCGACTGCCATTTTCTGCTGTGTGGTTCTCAGGTCAGCCAGGCATCTCTGGTTGGAAGGAAGTACAATTCTCAGCATTAGCCATGTCATCTTCAACTAATCATCTATAAAGGGCACGGCCAGCTTCTCTCCCTGCACTGCAGGAAATGCTGATTTGACTCACATTTTGGAAAAGCTCTGACATCTCTGAATCAGGAGAAACCTTGTATTGACTTTACTGCTTCTTTTTAAGTCAATTATTCACACTTGGAATGAAAAAGCATTTTTAACTTTTGTCACGAAGAAATAAGATAGTAAAATTCTTTCAATATGCCTACAAATTAAACTTTGACTTTTTTATCACCTTGGAAATTAGCTTCAGGCATTTTGGTATGGAGTAATTATGTCAGCCACAGATTCTTCAATTTCTCTCTGTTACATTCAGTCAGACATAAAGTATTTAATGTTTGTTAAAGCTCAGAGAATACTGCACAGACTGTTGGTTTGGTGAAGATGGTTTACAAATGTGGAGTCCTGGCTCCTCCAGTGACCGTGAGGAATTTGTTTGCTGCTTTAACCCCTCTTTCCCTGGAAAAAGGACACAGTTGGCTCCTGCAGGGAGCCCTGGATAATTTTCTGCTGCTGCTTATGCCCACATAATGAAACTCTACACATCCAAAAAGAGCTGTGAGCACGATCCAAGAAAAACTGTCCCTAAGCAGACAATCCTAAGCAATGGGTTTTCTTTTGCTTTAAGAATTAGTGTCACCCAACAAAGCCCACTGGTGGGATGGGAACATTTCAAACATTCCTGGCTGTAGAGATGTCATAGCACGATCTCCAGACAGCCTTTCCCTCCACCACATGGCTGCAGTGATAAGCAGAGTCAGATGAGACTGCTGGGCCCATCAAGATGCCTGCTCCTGCGGAAAGGAAGTCGAGTGTTCCCCCTCAGCCAGCACAGACGTGCCCCTGGCACTGACACCAGTGCTCATCTGATCCCTTCAGGAGCTAAATCCTCTCTCTCAGGCACCACAGGGGAAAAAATAATTAAAGTAAGATGTTTAGGCATTTGCTGGCATAGGGTGCTGAATCAGCTTGCTAAGGGGTCATAGGAGCATCAGCCCTGGCCTTAGTGCTGTGTCCTGCTCAGGAAGGGGAGAGCATGGATTTGCCTCTTTTGCTGGCAGCAAACTGTTCTTCAGCCACCTACATGACTCAATACAAAGCTTTTTGTCCACTGGGAAAAAAAGAAAGGCCATTTTTTAGTGTAATTACACTCTTTTTCTCAACATATCCTTGCCAACATTTCCCACTCTTGCAGCATTATGGCTTTATTGGAGGGAAGACAAAATATTTTCTCCACTAATTCAGAATTCTTCCTTCCTTTCTGAGCAGGAAGAAAAGGAACCATCATAAACCAGCATAGCACTGAGTAATGAACCACTCCTGCTTTATTTTTTTTTATTTTTTTATTTTTTTATTTTTTTTATATGCTGATAGCACTTAAAAAAATCCAATGAAGAATCAAGTCCACATTGTGCAACACATTAAACAAACACACAATAAACAGCCAGCCCATGCCATCAGTGACTTTGTATTCTTGGGGTTTTATAAAACCTTCAAATTGGAACATTTTTGGATGAATCCAGACATTCCAAAATGAAGCATCTAAAGTAATAAGAAAAAGAGGCTGTGTTGGAAAATGTCATGACTGCGTTTAAATAAATTGGCCTAGATAGATTAAATGAACAATCTTTAAAGAAGTAATTCTTTCTCCATTCTGTGCAGACGTTCTGTCACAGACCACCAGTACTCAAAGTAAAGAGCCTGTGAGAAACAGCTGGATTGAGTGAAAAATCTAGAAACATCCTGATACGCAGTCAAGCCCATTTAATTATGCTTCCTAATTATATTTCCCATGATAATTATATACAGTATTTAAATGCAGCATGCTATTTCCTGTTCAGAGTGATTAAAAACACCCTTCCGATTGGCGAAGAGATCCCGGTGGAACCCGGGAACGTTTCAGATGCTGCCGATAAGCTCCAGCTCCCTCGCAGACAGGAAAAGCGTTGGGATCCGAGCGCAGCCATGGGCAGAGCAGCCCTACAGGGTGCGGAGCTGCTGCTCACCTGAGAAAAGACTCCTAGATAAATCCCTCCGAGGACCTGCCGCATCTGCGCTCGTGGGTCAAAATATTTTAATCTGGATGCTTCGAGTCCAGCATCTCGCTGCTTATTAGCACATCTGAAGAAGGCTCACAGAACAGCCAGGATTCCGGGGAGGCAGGAGCCAGAAATAACTCTCATTTTCCTTCTCTCCCTCTCTCTGCAGTGCAGGCGATTGTTATTCAAGATTACTGAAGGGCTTGCGTCTTCAAAGGCATTGTATTCCACACCTGCATCAGAGAGGGAGGAAGCTGGAAGGGAAAAGGAAAAGCAGTTTTGGGGTTTGGGGGAAGTTCCGCTGCTTGGGAAGTGGATCGTGTCCCACAGCAGCAATGAGCAGAGAGACCTGAGGCCTCTGCAAGCTGCTCTCCGAGAATCATGGAGCAATTTATGTTGGAAGGGACTGTAAAAATTATCCAGTCCCAGCCCCTTCCACTATACCAGCTTGCTCATAGCCCCATCCAACCCTGAACACTTCTAGGGATGGGGCAGCCACAGCTTTTCTGGGTAACCTATTCCTCTCCCTCCAAATTTTATTTCTTTGGTGTATCCAGGAGTTTGTAGAACTGACATACCTGGTCTCAGGGAGAGAACAGGAGGAGAATACCTCATTTCATCATGTTAAATCACAAATTCACCACTTACAGGAGAGATTTGGATCCCCATGTCCAAGCCCTTCCCCAGTACAGACAGTGCAGCCAAAAATCCTTTGAATAAATTTTCAGCTTTTATGTTGCCGAATTCACACACTCCAGATTTTTTCCTAGACATGAAATACTTGTCATTGTTAAGAAGGCATGGCATTTAGTTTATAGGCATTTTCTCCTGGACAATCCCAAAAGGGAAGAATTGCTTCTTGAAATGTTGCAAAGGAAAATGCTTCCAGGAGTTGGCCTTTGAACTAAGTTTCTGCTTCATTTAACTGCTGGATTTGACAGCAGTAGAGCTCTTAATTTCTTTATGGAATGAAATGCTTTCGGTTCTGATCAACACAGGCTAAATGTACTTGCAACACTGCAGGATACTCCCTGGAAGAGTTATTAATGTTACATTAGACCTAAATAAGCTGAATAATATGGATTTCTGGGGACAACCACAGATCATGTTCTAATTAGGCAGAATACAATGGAAATATTGAACCATTGCTGTTACTGTGGATGTAGCTACAGCCTCAACATTCAGAACAGAAATATCAGACTCTCAAGTCCCGAGAATGTCTCTTACCAACATCAGCATTTAAAATTAGTGAGGACAACCTCAAATCAGATTCTGAGCCATCCCACTGGATCAAGCTTATTTAACAAGAATAATCCAGTAGGGGTAGCCTTTCAATTATCCAGTGCTCAGCTAACTACATGTGGAGATGGAATCTGAACACTTATTAATGTCTTCATTTTGTCAATAAAAGAAAACACAGTCTGTGCATCGAGACAGCACAGGCAGATGGAAACTTCTGTTTATGGAAGGAATACAGCAATTTATCCATCCACTGCTAAAGATTCCAGGCAAGATATTTAGCACACATAAACTGAAAATGAATGGGCAGTAGCTTTTAACAATTTGTCTGATTTCACCATTCTTGCAATTTTAAATGCTCTTGATAAACCAGCATAATAAGAGACAGCTAATCTGTTATGCTATCATAATTCCTATGTGAAGGCAGTGTTTACTAATCCTGAGTAATTCCAGATTTACACCACTGTGATTGAGTTTCTGGCCCAGAAATGCTATACAAGGCAAGTATTTGCACCTGGGAGCACATAAGTACCAGAATCACCAGAACCTTTGATTTTTCAAAAACCCCTATCATTCAAACTGATTAAGATAAGTGTCTCAATTTACTGGTTTGAGATTTTCCAGTTGCATTCCTTAACTCTCCCTTTCTTCTATATTACTCCTTCCTGCCTCTCTCACTCCTCCTGAGTGAGAAAATATGCCTTTTAGGTCTTTCAAAACAGTTTAAACTCAGACCTAAAGCTCCATTCCCATCTCAATCCCATGAACCAAGCTGCTTGCACTGCTTCAGCAGTTAATTAACAATGAATGCCTGCCTTTGGAGACTGGGTGAAGCAGGGTGGGGATAAAAGATGAAGAAGGCTGAGGACAGACATAACAAGAATAGGGAAGGAGCAAAGTGGGTGGCTTATCAAATTCCACAAATACCAGACGTAGAGAGGTGTTGATTTGTTGCCGGGAAAACTCTGTTTGTTTATGGAGTTTAATCACCTGTTTCATGTTTATTGTTTGAAACATGGGAGACAACAGGATTGTTTGCCCCCAGTGCACTGGAATATGGTACAGCAAGAGTTGTACATAGGAATTTTAACTCACTGCTATATGTAAATTAGAAGAGCTCAGATCATTAACAGCTCAGACTCCTGCTCAGGCTGTGTGAAGGAGGTACCAAAGAATGTGCCCAAGGTTAAAAGTCAGAAAAGAAATTTCTCATTTGTGATCCATAAAATAAACATAATTCTTTGAGGTGAGGTGAAGAAATTTGGAAAACAATGCATCACATATAATATCTGTCAGCAAGGTGCTGCCTGTCACATACTTTGGGGTTCTTTTACTTCTGCTATGCCTCTTTTTTTTTCTTTTTCTTTTTTGAAGCAGCATCCAGACTGAGTGGGCAAGACCAGAACTCTGCACCATTCTAAAAGAAACATCAATTGACATTCTGTTTCTGAACAATTCCACAGCTTGTGCTGCTTGTGGAAGATATTTTTGCATCCTTTGTTCCCTGCCCAGAGGATTTGTGTGCCCCATGTATGCAACTCTACTGCTGGGCTGCAAAAGGACTCTCCTGATTTAATATTTTATCACATCTGATACAACCCTTTTTGGCTTAAGTCTTCACAAGGTGGTCCAGCAACTCATCCAGCCAAATCTCACCCTTTGTTGCAGTTCAGCTTCCTCCCCAGTAGTTCAGGGATGCTGCTGCCCCTCTCCAGTAACACAAAAAGCACAAAAAGCACTTTTGTCTCTGTTTTTGCACAAATATCTGTAAAGTCACTGCATTATCTTTCTTCAACTATTTCTCAGATAAAATGCTCACAAATAACATTGTGAAAAAGAAACTTCATCTAACACTGATTGCTTGAAACAGGTTTTTTTGTTTATATACAAACATTTCTCAGCAAGAGCTTAACTTGGAGCCTGTTGGGGACAGGGACCCTCTGCAGCCTGTGCAGCTGTTAACACAGATATTTCCTTCTCCACATGTAGATGGAAATATGACAAATATATATATATATATATCTGAAATACAAGATTTCATTCACCATTGAAAGGAAATTATTTAGCCTCAGCATTGCCATAAAAAACATGGTTTGCATTCAGGTTAGCTCAATATCCATCAATTTTTTTGCACGTTTGGGGGTGGCTGTACTAACTCAAACAGAAATAGAACACATCCCCTCCATGGGACAAAGAGTTCACGCCATGTTCCAAATTCCTATAGCAAATAAGTGTTTGTTATTTTGTTAAAAGGCAAGGAAAACAACATCATCATCACTTAAATGGTCAGGCCATGTTGACCTGTACTGATCATGGCCATAGTTTTTGTGAAATCAGAGTGATTAATGATGGAGGTTACAGGCTGTCCCCTGAGCTCTGTGTGTGTGTCTATGTGAGCAGGGCCAGAGGCATCACATGTAATAATTTGTGAACCTAAATTTTAACCCCCAGCTTTGGATTTAGATGCTGTGAATTTTATGATTTGTTTTTCAGAAACTGAAATCCGAGTCAGATTTTCCCAAATTTGTATTTTTTTTAATTTAATTTTCTTTGTTACTACTATTATTTCTTATTGCCTACACTAGGAAAGATTACAGACTTTGGGGAAAAAAACAGTGTGAGGGGTTTCTGACCTGGGCACAGGGCAGAAATAGGGTTTTTCTACAGGCAAAAGGTTCCACATGAAATGAAATTACACAGTCTCTAAACAAGGCAGCAGGGCAGAGTCACCACTCCAGCTCTTTATTCTGCCTTAACATGGGTGATGAAGCTGATGTTTGGATTTAATACATCTTCTCAATTTAAAACCACTGTGATGCTCAGAGTCTTGGGCTTTCAGCTCTGGTCTATAAACAGCTCCTGGTAAATTATCAAAGGCATATAAATAACGTGTGAGTCTAGATTCTATTTTTTCCAAAGGGATTTACACATATATTAGGAATGTATGAACTTAGCAGACTTATGCAATATATCTAATTGATTTCAGGAAGGTTCCTAGGTAGCTTTGATATTTACAGAATGCAGCTCTTTGTCTGGTGGGCTGAACCATTTCTTGATTCCCAAAGTATCACAGTGAAATTCATGTTGAATATCTGCCATGATCTAAAATGTGCTAGAATTAAATCAGCAACAATAGGACACTGGCAGTCACAGCTGATGTCTAATTTGCTTTTTTCTCCTACTGAAACAATATTTCTGTATTTTTTTCCATGACTACAAAAGAAGCCACCTTCACCTCAAGAGTGAATTATGCTGCCTATGGTGCAAGTTGTGGGATCGTGTAATATTTGCTTTTATTTGTCACATCTTCTCTGACTCCATCACCTAAAGCTCTGCTAGATAAGACCATGCTCTAGGAGCTCCACCTCTCTTTTCATGAATCTCACTTGTTGCAACAATGTCTTGAGGTTAATCATAAAACCTTTGGTAATCCAGACCAATCCTTTTTTTTCCTGAAACTCTTAAGTGTCAGCTGGGGCTGACCATAACGTGGATTCCCTGAATCAAAGTTTCACTCTATGTGCACCAACATGAAGTTATTAAAAGTCAGTGAGTGGCACAAGTGTGTAACTCCATGGAACAATGTCGTCCTGAGATCAGCTAACTTCTTCTTCAGTGTGTTCTCCAGCAGGTTGGGCTGGATCTGTCACAAGCACCCAGAGTGAAAAACTCCACTGGAATTCCAGGGCCTGTGTTTTCAAACACGTGGAGAAGGTGGCCCCTTTCTGAAGCACTTGTCTTCATGCAGCCCCCCAAGCCAACAGCCATTCATGCCACACTGGTAGAAGGACAGCAAGACTCAGATGCAATTTTGGCTTTAGGGATAAATGCTCATTCCCTTTGGAGGAGCTGAACTGCTGCCAGCAATTAAGGCTCTGCAAAGCAATTCCCTGTTTTCTAGAGAACATAACCTCTTACCACCAGTAATTAAATCTCTCTAGTGGCTGTGGTTTTGCCAGCATAGCCCTTCAGCTCTGTGTTCCTGCTCCTCATCTCTTGCTCTGGGGTCACACCACACCACTCCCTCTGCTCCACCAGTAGAGCATGGATGCATCTGTGCAATGAACTGGACGAGGAATAAGTCCAGCTCAAAAACAGCCTGGCAGAGAAACACTTAATTTTTAATTTGTCTTTCTCCAAATTGGATCAAATTCCTGATCCGTTTCACAGCAGATCTACAAACCAATACTCCAGGAGAACCAAGGGGCCCATGCACTGCAGGAGGGAAGATGAAACAAGCAATGGGAAAAGGTTGGAAAGGGAATACCAGAAGCCAGAATTGGTGTTGAAGACTTTATCTTGTGAAATCACAGCGTCACTCTTCCAGCCAGGAAAAAGTCAACAGCTGCTGACCAGCACTGTTTTTTCTAACACTCCAGAGCTCCCTTTGAACTCTTTTGTGTCCATGGGGTGATTGTAACCCACAGTCAGGGAAACTCTGCCCTAGGCTGGCCACTCAGTCTTAGTGCATTGGTACCAATTTTACAAGGAACAGAAATTTCCCTGACTGTTGGCATATGCAAACTGTCTGCTGGGGAACGTCTCTTTCCAGCCACCCTGGTGAGAAATCACGAGAATCCTGATGGGGAAAAATATAAGAGGTCAAATGTAGCTCAGTTAGAAAATCGTCTTCCCCCACAACGTCTTGAAAAGAAGAACACAAAAATGCTTTCCTTATCAGAGTTACAGCAAAAAATTAGTTAGCAAAATATTGCACTCATAACAATAAATAATTTCTTAAGAAAAACTTCCAATTTTAAAAATGTTGGCCAGCCATATTTAAAACAACACTGAAAAAGAGAGATCTTGTTTTGAATTGTTTGCTAGTAATGCACAAAAACTTCCTGAGATTCATAAGGAAATTGAATGATCTGTGACTCATAAGGAAAACATGAATTGCTTATTTTTAAGTATAAATGCAAAGATCTGTGTATGAACAAGGAGCTAAACAAATGTTGGGGTTGTTAGTAGCAGCTTTTCATCCACTTTGAAACCTGAATATTGCTTTTCTTAAGGAAAACAGACTGCTTGCAGGACAGAGCCTCAAATTATTGATAGGAATATTCATACACATCCAGTTGCTGGGACAAAGAGACAGGCAAAAATGAATGCCAGATTCTTGAAAAGCCTTGCATATTTTACAGAAGAAATTAAAGCCATGTT
Source organism: Erithacus rubecula (assembly GCF_903797595.1). Taxonomy (NCBI): domain Eukaryota; kingdom Metazoa; phylum Chordata; class Aves; order Passeriformes; family Muscicapidae; genus Erithacus; species Erithacus rubecula. The sequence continues at coordinate 12,315,591 of NC_136688.1, forward strand.
GTTTAAGGACATTATTTAATAATATTTTTTTCTTTTTGCCGCCCTATGTCTTTTTAGTTTTTTGTTATTCAATATTTGCATTCAGGGCAGATATTTTGGCATGTGCATAATACCAAGCAAACATCTCAGTGCTTTCGACTTTAAAGTTCTAAAGTTAAGATCATATTTTAGTGGTTTCCTGAGCAGGATTTACAATTTTTTTTCCTTGAGCTGTGACCTTTAGGTTGAAGCTTTCTGAGACTTTTTGCAATGGTAGTGCTGTTCTTGATTTAGACCTATAAAACAAATTATAGGTACACCTTAGCCAAAGGTTGTCCTCTCCTGGACGTGCCATTTCTCAGCACAAGTAAATGAAAAGAATAGTCAATTTTTCTAAATTAATTTAACATATTTTTTAAAGTAACATCATTAGCTATTTGTTCTCATGAGTATTTCTGTTTATCTAGGCATTATCTTTCCTAAAATGAGGGATTTCTTCCCATTACCATGTAAGAATACATTTCAACTCAAACTGGATGGCATCAGATCCCAATTTGAAGTGGACAGAGCTCATCTGGACTGGACTCAGTGGTGAAATAATAAGGCTTCTATCCCCACAGAAAGACTCAGGTTTAACCAGTTCCACTGTTCGCTATTTTAGGCAATGCCCAAAACATCATAGTTTGTAAAGCAAATGTCCTGCATCTCTCCAAGGACTTCAGCAAGCACTTGGTAGTCTTTCACAGCTTGGGAGACAAGAGGGTGGTGTGGTTTATCTGACTCTGCTCATCTATTCCAATGGAGGGGGGAAATGTGCCATTACTTAGGTTACATTAATGCAGCTCTTATAGTTAATTTACTGAGCAAATTTCCCTTTATGTCTGCTTTATTTTCCCCTTTGTAGTTTCCTTTTTTACCTTTTGTTTTCCTTTCAAGCTCTTATTCTTTGAGGAAGGGCAAGATCTCCAGTGAGGAGAAGAGGGAACTCATTAAATACCTCATTATCTCTGAGGTCTCTGTTGATTTAGACTTCCACTCAGAGAAATGGAGTTCAGTTCATCTCTGACTGAACTGACACTGCAGATAACCCCGGCACATCCATCTTAAATTGTCAGTTTGAGACAAATAACCTTCTCTCCAGGATACTCTCTTTCACTGATTATCTACTACTCAAATTAAATGCCATCTGACTTTTGAGAGTCTTTTGTTTGTCAGATTCCACTGGATTGTGCAAAAAAATGCTGTGGAGGAGAATCTGGTATGTTTGAAGTCTTGAGAAAAGAGTGCACAGGCCCTGCTTCCTCATCCAGCTTTGGAGGAAGAGCTTGGGCTTTTCCTAATCTGTTTGCCACCTCACTGTGTAGTAAACTTTACTGTCAATAAGAAAGATAAAACCTGAAAGCCTTCTGAATAATGCCTTAAAGCAATAGAATACTGTGAAATCCTAATGTTTGGTGGCAAATATTTCACACAACCAAATTTTTAAAAGCTCAGGCTTTAGTTAATTTAAATATTTCACTTAATTCCTTTGTTTTAATGTGTGTGAAATAAAAAAAAAAGGTCAGGAAGCTCTTCAAAGGAGGAATTAGTAATTGCAATCATGTTTGATTAAAATTTTCTCTCAAAGACTTTTGTGCTTTTTACTTCATTCAGCTCTAATTGTCCAGGCTACTGTTTTCCATGTATTCACCTCAGGCTGTTTTACACATTTGTTTTTTGTTGAAACTTTCCCATTTTCCAAAATGAGATTGGGGGGGGGGGGGGGAGGAACCCAACATTTAGGTGTTTTGCAGAGAAGCACTTTCAAGAAACATGTACTTGAGAGAAAGGATTTAAATTGTACAGATCAGGGGCTGCCTTTTGCTCTTAGTGTTGCGATTGAAGATTAGAACCTCTCAAATGGGGAGACCTGTCAGCAGGAAATTGAGAAGTAATTAAATCCTCTGGTGAGGCTCCACTCCAAGAAAAAATGCAATCCGAGGTGTATTCAAAGGCAAGATCACAGTATAAAACCAAATTAAGGAATAAAATTTAAGCCCTGTGATACAATTTTAATTTTTTTTCCAAACACCTCCTTTGGAAGTGATGTTAAACTATATATGCTATTTCTGTATAAAGCAGCTCGTCATAAGACAGTCCCCAATTTAGCAGACACTCTCCTCGTTGAAATATTTCTCCTTGTAGAAATAGAGTTCTTAACATTGGCTGATTGAAGGTGCAAATTAATAGTTTTTGGTCTGAAATTATTACAGAAAAGCAGAGATACACCAATCTGTGCTAATAACCTCTCTACAGAGGCTCCACATTAATGCAGTTCACTCTCTCCCTTTTTTTTTTTTCTAGTATGCTGAAATGTTTTCCTTAAACTTAGCTTTGAAGAGTTCCACTTTGTTAGAGAATGAAAACTGCTGGTGGCAACATCTCTGGAGATGGGACAGTGATTAATAGTCACACATTGCCATGCCAAACTGATAGAGCTTCAGACAACTGGGGAGATGAAGAATGGCTCAGCAGAGGGCATGGGGGATTTTGTTTCATATAAATACAGCAGTCAGAACTGACAGACCCTCCCATCACCCTGCTCTAACTCCAGTGTGCCTCTCCCAGAGTCCCTCAACACACCCCAACTCACTTATATCCTTCCTCTGGCTTCATGAATTCCTTTCTGCTGAGTGGCATGGCTTGGACAGGATGGACAGAGAGCATCCTCACCCAAATCAGAGTCTTGCTCATTGGTCAGAGTGCCCTCCCGGGAGGGAGGACATGAGCTTTGAATCCCCTGGGGCAGAGGAAGAAACAGAACCCTGACCTCTACACAGAGATCAGTAGCCACGGGTCCCCTGCATGCCCCATGTCATGGATTTCCCAGGGTTGTTGTGGCTTTGGATGTCCAGCCTCCTGCTAACCCAGTCCTCCCAAACAGCCTCTTTGGCTCTGCATTCAGTCTCACCCTCCCAGATCCCTTCTGGGCTCTGAGAGCTGACACTCCTGGTGTCCCTTCTGAGTTCCTGCTTGCATTAATGAACCTGCTTGCAGTCCTGCTCATTTACTCCCACTGGCAGGAAAACGAGGGAGCAAAACAGACATTCCCCTTAAGACTTCTTTGCTTTAAGTGCTGACTGAACTCTTGGTCCTTCCACAGCCCTCCTTCCCATCTTCATCACTTCGCTACCGGAGATGTCCTTTACATGGCAAAGATAGAATTGTCTTCATTGAATATTTCCCCTGTGAGGATGGGACACTGACTGGAAAAACATGGGAAGCTGGAATCCTACCCTGGTTAAATTGACAGCAGGAGTATTTAAGGACTCTCTGGCTACACCTAAACATGGAAAGGGACACATAAACAGGCTGGGGCACCAACTGGAACATAGCTATTCCTCCTGGCAGAATTCAGAGGATGCAGGCTCTGCCTTTTACAGGAGGGGCTGGCTCTATGTTTCAGGCACAGCTATTTCCAGTATGGCTCTTCCAGATTCAGTGAGCCTTCAGTGAGTGAGACTTCAGAAAATACTTCTCATGGGCCAGATGTATTTGTCCAGGAGGCTGAGTTTGAAGGAAGGTATACCCATGGTAGAGGAAGTGATACAAGGAAGAAAAAAGTAGAAAGGGCTTTTCGAGCCAGATGAAGTAGGAAAGAATTTTCCAGCTGTGTAATTTCGAAGAATTTGGAAAGAATAGCCACCCAAATACATTCCATCCTCTGGACCTTTCACAACTAGATAGCAATCAAGCATTCTGCAGAGAAGAATCCTGCACTGGCATGCGTGTGCCTAGATGACCTCAGGAGTCTTTTGCTCCTTTAATTGCAAGACTTGTTACAATAAAAAAGAAAACAATGTTGTGCATGATAAAAGGAGCATTTGCAACTAAAAGGAGTATTTCCACATTAACAAACTGGTTGAGTATCCAACCATAGTAAATACTCAAAACTGCACCACTGTGAGAAAGAGCAAAGAAGATGGGGGGGGGGGGGGGGGGGGAGGAAGGGAGGGGAAAGGAGGGGGTGGAGGAAGGAAAAAAGAAAAGGAAAGAGAAGCAAGGGTTCAAAGGCAAAGCTCTCAACTGTGTGTGAGCTTACAAGTGTGAAAGAAAGGGATGGAGCCTTTTAACATCGCCAGGCACTAATGAACTGGTTGGCAAACTTGCTACTGAAATTCATGCCTAGTCATCAGAATGAGAGAAAATGTTTGAAATTAATTTAATTGTCATTTAAATCCAATGGCTATTTGTTCAGGGAATATCTGATAGGCTCTATATATTAGAACAGCTTAGAACATTGGGTCCAAGCTCTAAACACAGGAGATATTTCCATTTCTAGTAGGAAGAAAAAGAAGTTGGTGTTACTGAGCAGTTCTGAACTCTGCTGTGAAAGCACCTTGTTTTTCTGCCCTAGAAAAGCAAACCGTGTTTACATAAAATAAATTAAAAAAAATCTGAATCTAAGCGCAAGCAAGATGTATGTGAAGCACTTGGACAGCAACTCCCAGCAGTTCAGGAAATGCATATAATACTACATTCTGCTGTATTTAGCCCATTGATCTGCATTTCCGCCTCTTGCAAATGCTGCAGAGTAAATTCCCATGCAGATTTCCCTCAGAAGCCCCAGGAGCTGTTCAGGTCAATACTGGAAAAAAATGACCGCAAAATCAAATTCAATTCAAAAGACAGGAAAAAAAAAAAAAAACCAGAGGAAACTCTTCTGTTTTTCCTAAACCCAACCACTGCATTTAGCATCTAATTTCAAAAGCTATGGAGATACGCTTTGGACTTTTCCAAAATGCCAGAGAAAAGTTGTTGTTTTTTTTTTCTGAAAACTCTGGTTTTGCTCTGTGCTTGTGTCTAGTCATTTTTTTGACATATGAAGACCAGGTCCATGAACTCAAGCAGCTTCAGCAGCTGTTTAAAGTTAAGAGTAAAGCTATGAATATTTATTTTGAAGTACTATTTCACAGCATAATGGAATAAACATCCCCCAATCTCAGTAGCAAGCAACTGATTGTATTACAGTACTGCCAAAAATATTCACATTTTGTGATCTGGGAGAAAACAAATTCGTGAATAAACATGTTTTCTTTCAACTTGCTTTGTCAGATGAAATATTTTTCCAGCCATATCTCATCCATTAGATAAGCTCCTGAGTTTGGGATTTCTCTAGCTCCAAATAAAAAATCACAAGATAGGAAGGGAAACCCTCAACCCTCAGGGTTTGCTGCTGTCCTGTGCAGAGGTACAGCGAGGATGAACTTTGCTTATTCAGACATTTCCATTGATATTCCTTTCTAGTTTCCTTTTAGTTTGCTGACCACTTTGTAGGAGAATCATCATCCAAATCCCAGCCTTTCCTTTCTCTGCACTCAAAGCTTTACATTTCTCCTGGTTGTCCTTAGCTTTCTCTCTCTCTCTTTTTTTTTTTTTTTTTTTTAGTATTTCTCTCTTTATACTTCTCTAGCAATATTTTCACATCTGCCTGAAGGATGCTCAGCTGCTGCCCAGTTGAAGGTATTATTTTGGCCATTTCTGCCACATCTCACTTTCCTCTGATTCAGTTCTCCACAAAGCACCAACAAGAAGAATCTAGCAAACAATTCTTCAGTGAAAATTGTTCAACCACCATGTCTACCGTGTTGTCACAATCCCATAAGAAACTCCACTTCTACATAAAAGCAGTTAGTTCAAAAATTATTAAATAATGTCTTATATTAGCAGGTAGCAAGATAAATCCCAATTTCCTGTTTGTAATCAATGCATGTGATACATTTAATTAATAAACGTGTGATTTTGATTGGTCATGGATGTCATACAGATAGAGAATAGATGTTCCCCTGGTTATTTTTCTGAAAGTGATTTTGTAAAAAGATGCATCTGCATCTTGCCCAAGATTATACACAAGCTGTGAGAAAAGAAATAAAGCAGAAGAAGCCTCTGGTCCTGAACTCCATGAATTCTGTTGGTCTACTGAAATGCAGTGGAAAGACCTGGTGATCTGACAGAGGTCAGAAAGGTGATAATTTTTTCTAGCATTTGGGGCAGAGTTTCTTTATTTGTGTTTCTAATCATAACTGGTTGAGGAAGGAATGTCCCCTCTTGCAAATATTCTGTTTTCTGGCTTGCTTATATCCTTGAAAATTTGAACAGATATTTTATTTCAACGAGAAATGGGGGGGTTTCAGGTGATTTGCAAACCAAGATTGAGAGAAAAAATGAATCATGGTTATGTCAAGCAAGAAGATAAAAATGGCAATGGTGTGGCAAGGTGGGTTGCACAACTATTCAAAAATCTGGGATATAGTGAGTACTGCAGGGAAAATCCATGACATATATAAGACCAGTACACACTTTTCCAAAGATCTGCAGGTGATATAAAAGGACTGCTTGAAGGTGAAATTAAAATCAGAACACCCACTAACAGAACAATATGGTGGCTGTCACTTTGACAGTAACAGGAGATTATCTCTGATGGCCTCACTTAATTTGAAACAAGCAACTTTCAAGGAAAAAAAAAAATAACCGCAAAGGAAATGTAAGAGAGAACGATTTCCTTTAGGTCAGTCTGACATTGTTGTCCTACTTGTGAGAAAACATTCCCAGCAAGGAATGGACTTTCTAACGTTGTGAAGGTTCATAGTCTTGTGAAGGTTCAAACAAAAAGAGAAGAAACTGTGGTTAAGGACAGTCATGAGCACTCTCATCTGCCCTACAGGAAGTTTTTAATTTTTATCCAATCGTTTTATACACAAAAAGATGTATAAAAAGGCTATTGGCATTACCTTTGCTAACGCACCCAGGTTCTTATACAAAGAATACAAACACAAGTTTAGAAGGCTGTTTTATCAACTGTCTTTAAAGGCTGGCATTATCCTTAGCCCGATCTGAGAGGTTTGAGGTGGTGGCTCTCAAGATCACAGTAAGAGGGGAAAAATTTATAGTTAACGTCATATTGTGAAGCAGCGCTTTTCTTTTATCAAGACTCTCACACTGTAAAATGTAGCATACACGCTCAGGGGTTAGAATGACCAGCAGGTGCTGGTCTCTGCTAACAATGCCAGTGGAAATTAGACTGAGGGAATACATGTGAAAGGGACAAACACTCCATCCCTTAACGCTGTAGCCTGGCAGAAAAGGAGTCATTGACATTCCAGAGGAGACCGAGTTAATCAGTAACATACCTGATTAGTGTCTCACATCTCCACAACAAAGATCTTTTCTCCAACTGATGACATCCCTGGGAGGATGTGGTTAGACACAGGGATGTGTTTGTCACCCCTCGGCCCTCAGCATCTCTCCACGGCACAGGGGACAAGCGCTGTGAGACAGGGGAAGGCACGAAACACTTCTGTGGTGGAGATTGAATATGGAAATTGCCGTCTGCTGTGTCCACATGGATACGTCTCAGTATCAGAGGTAAAGGGTCATCAGGATCACCCTTTTCTTAAATGCAAATTAAACGTCGCCGCAGACTCCTTTGCAAATTGTGGGTGTGTTCCCCTCTCCGTTTGGCAGAGTTCATAGAGTCGCTCGGGCGTGTGACCTGCATGTGGGGCTTTTCCAAATACTTCAGCCTCAGCGAGGCATCCGAGGCACAAAACTTCCTTGTGAGGCAAGAAAAGGGCAATTTACACTTATCTCTGGAAAAGGTTCCAGTTGCTGTTTCTTCCCCTCCACCACCACCCCCGACCTCACAGGCTAGCACTGAAATCTGCATGAAAGTGGTAACAAAACGAATGAAATCCATTGTGACTTCGGATTGCCCAGAAGGAACAGCCCATAGATCTGAGAGGAATTTCCTCCTTCCTGGGGTCTCCTGGAGCTTATACACGCCTGTTGAGAAGAGGAACAAAAACTTTCCTCTCCCGCCTTCCAAGTGATGCTGAACATTTGTTTGTGCACTCCCAAGTTGCGAAGCAATTTGATATTCTCTAATACTACCAAGTTTCCCTGGAAGGAGGTGAAAACATAACTCCAAATTCAGCGCTTGCTTCTGGTCTGTGAGAGAGGCAGACCAGATATTTGCAACCGTTGTAAAGTGCTTGCAGATCCATAAATGACAGACCTTCAAGGAAAAGAAAAGAAAACAAACAAACAAACAAACAAACAAAAAAAAAGAGTTTAAAAGGACAAAAATTTAATCCTTTCTAGCACATGTATCACATGCATCTGTCTCATTAAAGCATTCTCCTGGGGTGGTGTAATGATACATCTAATGGAATCCATTGCAAGGTAAAATGAGTGCTACTGATGGCTAACACACTGCTCCCGAGGCCTGGCTTAGACCCCAGTCCTAGTGCAGCCTAGCACTGAAGTAGATTAAATATCAACGCGGGTCACGTTCTCATGGCCCAGGCACAAGTGCCAACATTCCTCCAATTATTCAAGGCCAAAGAAAGAGCAACCTTCCTGACAGAGCTGTGACACAGCTTGATTAGATTTAGCTTAGAAGCCTGCTGAAAAGGATGCTGTGGTATTCAGCTCAGATGGAGAAAGGAATGGTCTTTCTCTTTAAACGAACTGAGGAGAGGAGAGGAAGAAAAGAAAAACAGTTTAAAAAAAAAAAAAAAAAAGCAGAATATATTTCTGCAATGAGGAAGAGCATGTTTTAAGTTTATAATGATTGTTTGTTCATAATACACATAATACAGCCACCATGTTCCACATGTATGAACTAGCTTAATTATAAAAAGTGGCTTTGTAGACCCTTTATTTAAATAATAGCTTTTTTGCATTCTGCACAGAAATCTTTCAGACCAAATAATTTTGTCTTCCAGTTAGAGTAAATCACCTTGGATAAAAAGGGCTTGAGCTAGCAAACAGGACAGAAAAGCACGGACAGAAACTGATTAAACACAGACACTTCACACAGAAATAGTAACAGAAGTTTGGGTATGAGAACACACAATTCCAAAGATCAAAATATCCAAGCAACTTGGCCGTGACTTTAAAGTCTAGGGAAAAAGGCAACTGCGTATTCTGTGATTCAGCCCTGAGTTTCACATCTAATCTTACTGACAGGAATTCCAGGAGTGTAGTAAGGCAGTGGGGCTGTGATGCTGATTTCACACCGGGTTGCGGCCAGAAGAATGCTGCTGCTCCATCTCCTGACATTCCTCAGAGGTCTGCTGTCCAAGCATTAGTCAGAGCTCAAAAGACTCTTTATTAGGGCAAATAGACACATTCTTCCATTGAAAATTAATCTAATTTTTAAAAAAAGAAGGAAGTAGATGAACAAAAAAAATCATAGAAAGTATCTTTTTTTTCCCCACCAAAACCCATACACACATCACACTTCCTCATATCTCTTCTGGAGAATTTAGGAAACATTTTTCACTCTGGATATTTTATGAGATATTGCTGTATTCCAGAATAGGATTAGTGTGCTCATTCTGGAGATTTGTGCAAGGCATGATTATTTTTAGGTGCCTACTGCTGCTGGAGAAGAAGCTGAATGTGGCCAATTCAATAAAAATATTATTACTGCTTGTAATCACTCACTTACACATATTCTTTGCAGAGATCCTGGCTGAGAAGGCAATAACTCATGCAGCTGGTGGATAGCATCAAGTTTTACATGGCCTCAGTATTTAGTACTATCTATCCACCTAATTTGCACTATAATTTAGCTGCATTGATGTAGTTTGCTGTAGTTCCTGTCCCAAAAGAGAAAAGATAAAATGCATTCTGTAAGATTGGAATTTATTAGCAACCACACAAATATCACTTCATGACTAGTTAGAGAAAAACTAAAAGAAAAAATACCATAGGGATCCAAAATTATTTCACCAAGGTATAAATTACACAGGTAACAGAGGAAATAAAATAATATGTATACATTAGTGTAAACCCCAAATTCTGATATCAACATTCCAGAATGCTGCTCAATCAATTGAATTCTGGCAGGAGAAAAGTACCTGTGTAGCAAGAAATTAATGAACTTTCCAGTCAAGTTTGGTTTTTTTTTTTTTTTTTTTTTAAATCATATACAAATCTTTTTAGCCAAAAAGATTAAGGTTTTGTGTTGAACACTTTTTCAAATATGGGTTTTATTTGGAAAATATAAATTATTTATCTTAGTTTATCAAGACAAGATACTTCAAATTTTTTATCTTGTATAAAAGTTTCACTTGAATCTTCAGTTACATTCTATTAAAAAAAAAACTAAAATGGAATCCTCCAAATGAGATGTCTCATTAGGTCTGAAATGCATTTACTTTCCCATTTCTTGCTTATAAGCTGATTTCACTCCCCCTCATTCCTTTGTCCCACTCTTTCCCCACTTTTGGTTCTTACAGAAAATGTATTTGCACAGCTGTACTCATAAACCATATATATTTGCATTTTATTAGCATTATGTTGGCATAAGAATTCAATTAAAAGTAGCTTTTAAAGTTTTGGGTTCTAAACAGGTATTTAACCACCAGCAAAGGGGCAGAAATCATACCAGCTCCTTGTGTAGTAAATGTTCATGTATTATCTTCCTAATTCCTAAATGGTTTGATCAACTTTGCTACAGAGTTTATCACCCTCTATCAACTGTGTCCCACATCAGCTTACGGAGGGCGTTGTTTGATGATGAATTTATCATATCTCTTTATGCCTAAAGGCTGCTTTGTGCTTTCAAAAAATACTCTGAATTTAAATGAATTTAAATTTAAAATGTTCTCTCTCTCACTTTTTGACACCACATAATTTCCCCCCTCTCCAGGTTTTACCTGGCTCCGTTGACTTTCCTAATTCATTTACATTTTTGGCTGGAACCTAATAAAGGTTTTCCTTTTGACATAAAATAATCCAGACAGTTGAAAATATATGGCATTGGACCTGGAATAAGAGCCACTGCATTTAAAAACAGAGCCTGGAAGCACCTATTGTGCTTTTTAATTTTTTTTTTTTTTTTTTTTAATCTCCTCTTTGCCTTTCCAGGCTTTTAAGGAAAAGCTAATTTTGGTCCTCTGACTACATGCTTTTTTTTTTTTACACAAGAGTCATGTGGAATGTGACACTAAGTAAGTATCCACTTGGGAGAAGCAAACACCTTGCACCTCAAGTGCAGCCACAGAAGGCAGAGGTTTGTTCTGGTAGTGGAGGTTCCCTGTGCCCCTCCAGGCACAGGAGCTGCTCCCTGTGAAGGGAGAAGCCTCCCCTGACACAACCCATTTTCTGCTCTTCATTCAAGTAGAAGAGCTCTTAAATCCTTCTGTCCTTGGAAAAATAAAATCCCCTACTTGCCTCTGCCTAGTCCCAGGGCCATAGGACTAATTTTTAATGAAAGAAACGTTTCTAAAATGAATGAATCACAGAAAGAGCATCTTATCCTTCCATCCTCTATTCATATCTTCCTATTCCAGAGTGTCACTCTGATGGAAGCACAGCCGCGTAAAACTTCCATGTAATGTTATGAGATTGCAGAAATTATCAATTGCCTTAGAAATACCACATTTCCACAAGTAGTGTTTAATCCATTCATTATAAATGAATATTTATAAACATTCATTATAAATATAAAAAGAAGGTCCTACAAACACAAGTTATCTACTCTGACCAAATGGGATCATTCATCTGAAAATGGGTTGCATAATCAAGGCATTTATTTTCCATGTGGCATCCTGATACCTATTTCAACTTGTCAAACAAACTGGAAAAACCACAGTGCAACCTTGGGCATCCTGGGTGCAGTATCAGCTCCACAATCAATCAGATACCATGTATAGCCCTGAAATGAAAGTTATTTCATGTCCATTCCTGCTACTGGCAATATCAGTTCTATAAGCAAATATTTCAGATACATGTGTTTTAATTTAGAGCTGTAGCACAGAGGTTATCTAGTGCCTAAACACTCAACTTTCTTTCTGCTCTCCAAAGGTCCAGGCAACTGCATCTGAAAGATGAGGTACTCAAGGGGGAATGGGTAGGGGTGGATATAAGCCTACATCTGATGGTTGTATAGTGTAGCTCAGGCTTCCAAAAAATCTACTCATATTCTTCAGAGAGGAAAATCATGGATCTGACCTTCTGATCTGGTTGCAATTTAATTTCTAGAAAATTAATTTTAAATCTCTAGTTTTAAATGCAAACTTTCTGCAATGCTGAATGACTACAGACTATTAGTGCTGCTGTATGACTACAGACAACTAGTGTTTTGGACCCTTTCCTTGTTTTAATGATGTATTGAGGTACCCAGGAAAACAAGAATCACCAAAAGGAAAGACTAGACAAGGTACCTGACACTCCTGATGGCAAGTAGTTGAAACACTTGCAAAATTATAACAAAAATGTGAGAAATCAAAATGGCTAAATGCTGATAGAGAATGTAACAACAACCATGTTGGGATCCATCCTCCCTGCTTCCATTTGACTCCAAACTGATGGTTGCCCTAGAGGAACAGCCAATTTTCTGGACTTTTCTGTTTACCTACTGCACATCCACTTCATTCCCAACTACTTGGAGCCCACCAAGAGTCTCTTCAAACGGGCTTTAAACTGGAAAAAATTTTGGGAGATAAAATAAAGATGAAAACTAAGTCGTTGAAGCTGTAGGGATGAAAAGTTGCCAACAAGAATGCAGTCCTAGGAAAGATGCAGTGGTATGTTTTGTCTCAGGGAAGGGGCAGTGGTCATCCTGGTAGCTGATGACAGCCCTTTGAATCCTGGCATATGCCACAATGCAGAATAAATCTGAGTGGAGTGTTTACAACACAGAAAATGTTTAAAAGAAACCTCAGACCAAGAAGTTGACTGGTTTAATGGCTTTGCAGCAGATATACAGACATACAAATTGAAGAGAGCATGTGCTCTGCAGCCACGTGTCTCCTGCTTATAACCCTGTGATCAGGGGCTGGATCCTTGGATTTCAACTTTAGAAAATCTTGACATAAAATTCACAGGAAGATGGTTACAAGAGCTAATGTAACACTATTTGCTTCTGCGTCACATCACTGTTCCAAAATCAAAGACATTTAAAGTTATTAAAATTAAGAATTTGACTGAGTGGTATTGAATTGCATTAATTAAAAACCCCACGACGTAAGTAAGACTTTTGCAGTAGAAATTTTTCGCCTCTACTTCTTACCTATTTAAACAGACTTGAAGTAATGCTATAAACTAATCTTTGAAAGAGTAAATTTTCTTTACAATTACAGAAACGCAGTATACTACTACTACTACTACTAATAATAATAATAATAATAACAACAACAACAATAATAATAAATAAGATCCAGATCACAAGGATCTTACATCTCTAAGGAAAATTCATAGTCATATTTCTAAAGTCAATGCAACTACATCTGCCGAAAGAAGTTCTCCAAGAAAAAAGGAGTTGGAAGTTTGGCCTGAAGCTATCCTAGTGATAGAAGTAGTGCGGCAGTAACACAGCCCACTGCCATCCCCTCACTTCTCTTTTGTCAATGCTTTACCCATGAGGATCCTAATAACTTCAGTTCTATGGAATAAAGTAGCACTGAATAAGAGGATCCAGGTCTCACCCAATGGAGGCAGTGAGGTGAAAAACTGGATGTTTGACAGAAATGTGCCCACCTACATACTCTACTCTCATTTTTTAAATTCATTGCATGCTGGGGTTCAGAGAAGCATATACAGGAAAGATCACATTATGTGCTTAGGGATTGAGGTCAGTGGGAGTTGGCACCTGAGGCAAGGCTGCCTTCCATCTTGCCCACATTTCTGTCTCAGTGCAGAATTTCAAGTCATGGACTACTCCCCATAGGCGTAGTTCCATGCTTCCATGGAAGCACAGAATCCTCTAGAGACTGATCCAGGCTAAGCCCTCTGTCAAAGCAAGTTACACAGGAACACATCCAGGTGGGTTTGGAATATCTGCAGAAATGCTTCAAGTCCACGTGGCCCAGCATTGTCACCTAAAAGAAGCTCTTCTGTCCTTCCCCATCTTCTCATTCCTTCTCCTGAGCAGCATTTCTTCATCCTGGTACAAGCCAGTGCAAAGATAAAAGAGATTAGGGAACACGATCTGGCTGAAAATAAACCTGGCAGGAAAAAAATGTCAAAAATTGTCCATTTTCAGCCAAATTGATTCTCCAAATTATTTCACTGTGTAGCCACTGAACCAGTCACACTCTGCCAGCTTAAGAGATGAAGTACTATTGAGTGAGAATAGCCTAGGGAACAGGAAAGGATGACAAAATTCTTATCATGTGGTTGCAATGTTGAAAAGATTCCTTTCCCCCTTCTGCAGAGTTCCTAGTTATATCTCCAGGTCATTGCCAATGTTCCAGGGACAGATTCCCCAGTACACGGTACAAGTAATTTCTTCTGTTGATGGTGATGGAAGAAATAAATCAGTATAAATCAGATGAGGAAATTCTACCAACCTCAACCAGCTTTGTTGATTTTAGATGCAACATTCTGTGATATAAAATTGGTTCAGTCACAGCTCTTCAGAAACTTCTGCAGAGTTGTCTGCTTTTTTCTGTGGCTGGAGTGATGTCACAGTTTCTTTCCAATCTTTACAGTTCAACCTCTTTCCGTTCTGTTTGAAATCTGCCACTACCATTTCTCATGTCTGTCCAGCAGCATTTCAGTGCATTCACCACCTGGCTTTCTTACACCTATTTTAGAGCTGCTAAGCAGCAGTGGAATTCCCTAGAAGGGATTTGAGCTGGAGAAATGCCAAGAGTCATAACAATAAAATAAAAATAACAACAAAAACAATAATACATGTTCAACACTATTCAGAATCAGATTCTTGGTGTATGAACAGTGGCAAATTTGGGAACCACCTGCACAGTCTAAAGGAACCCTACAAAAACTGTGTGTAATGCAATAAAATGGTTATTCTTATTAGCTGATGTAACAGCATAGGGATCTCTGCCAAGAACTATGGACCTTACATGTGGTCCTTTGATAAATATCTTTGTATGCACTTGGTATTAACGAAAGTATTACCATCTGTTTATCTTGCACTAATACACATCACGTTTTTGTATAAATCCTGGCTTGTATTGCCTAAGCCAAAGCTAGGCACTGTATGCATCAGAATGGGTGACAAAGGTTTAAATCAAGCAGGCCATGTTTCAGCACATTATTCATAAAACTAGGTCATGGGATAAATGTACTGTTGGAACACAGCTTTATATTAATTTTCCCATTAAGATGCATCATAAATATTAACTGTCCCGAACACATACACACAGGCTCATGGCCTTGGCTCCAGGCCCTTCACATGGAAGCTGGGGAATGAACACTGACTTAAGGTGGTGAGAATGTGAGAAACTCTGAATTATCATGAGTAATAGAGCTGTTGCTGCCTCCAGCTTTTCCAGCCAAGCAGTAACACAGGAGCGGAGCACCACAGGGACTGGTCCTGGAGTACCTCTCTGGTGGGGGCTGCATTTTTGGGAGGCTGCCCCTTCACCAGCCCTGAAACTCACATAAACTTGTGCCTCTTTCCTATTTTCTGCCATTAATGTGGGCTCAGGACCTCCCCTCCTCCCCCAAGCACTCCCCATTTTCCTATTATCTCTCAGCACAGCTTCCAGCTTTCCTGGAAGCAGGGAGGCCCTGGATACCAAGAGCAGGTACCCTTGCACACAACGAGGCTACAGCGTTGCAGGAACTTCCAGAAAAAATAGTGTAGCAGTATCTAATTATTTACAGCAGCAGCACAAAGAAGGAGATTAAGATTATTTGTGATCATGAGTACACATCCTTCTTTCCATTCTCATGGTATTTCCTGCCCAAGTGAAAGGAGGAAGAACCAGAAATCCACTGAGAATGTCTGTGTCTAAATTTTTTTCAGCCTCCAGAAGTATAGCCAATAAAAACAATATTCAGAGTGCTTTCCCCTGATAATTTTCAATGTGCCTCACATGAGGGCTAAGAGGGATAAGAATAATGATCTTTATTTTATAGACTATAACATGACCAACAAAAAGCCAAGAAAGAAACCCAGATAGCTTGCCCTTTCCTCTGGGCTTTGCTATTGTTTAAGGATTAGGACCCATATTCAGGATAACCCCTCAACCACACGCCTGACTTCAAGCATTTGCTTAAGTCGCACTGATTTAAGCACATGCTTGAAATTAAGCATATTCTTAAATATGTTCCCTAACATATTAAATTGAGGCTTAAATAACCATCCAGTCTTCTGGGTGCATATTCAGATAAGACCAGATTTTATTTAAACTCAGGAAGAGGAGGAAGAACAGACTGGGTGCAGCTGTTTTGCCCTGAAGTCATCCTGGAAGATGTCCTCATATCGCAGTTAAAAACCATGTAGTGTCATCAGTTATTGCCAAGAAAGTAAAAAAAGTTAATGGCATCTCACCAGAAGGAAAAAACAATGATGCCAAATTCATCTGAATTGACTGGACTTTCAAAATCACCAGCATTTCCAAATGTTGCTTTCCTAGATTTTCCTGTGAGAATTACGAAACCTTGCTGCTGAAAGGAGGCAGCAAAAGAAATCTCAGCACAGAGCCAACTCCACCTGTGCCTCTGTGAAGCAGAGAAACCTCTTGCTTAATCCAACAACAAGTTTATTGCTATTATCCCACTATTATCCCAATATTTATCGAAAGAAGCATAACAAATTCTTTATATTTACTTCCACTCCTCTTCTGTTGCCTAATTTTGCTCTAAATACTACATTCCTTATTTTCTATTGATCTGACAGCCACATACTTCCACATCTGTCTTGATGAAGTACCTACAGAGGACTTTTATTGAGGTTGGGTGAAATGTCTGAATTTGAAATTTCCAAACCGTTTCACAAAGAAGAATATTTGTCCCCATTTACCATCTGGAATTTTTAGTTTGAGACACTCTAGTTTAAGGAAGTGATGACCGCAACCAAGACACTGCTTTACACACTGCCCATATGGAAAGAAAATAATGTTTTGCAAAGAGCACCTTTCACATGTGCACCCAAACCTTTTTTGAGGAATGTATTTCAAATTCCCATTAAGGTTACAGATTGAAATTTGGGGAAAGGTTTACCATCTCACTCACTCTCTTAATGGCAGATACCTTATTGTGTTTATCTGTGTCCGTTCTGCCATGGAAGCAGAAAGGGATTGGGGGTCTTTTTTCCTCAGTTTAGCAGCCCAAATGTACTACTGTTGTAATTTAATGCATCCAAAATGAGACAAGGTCAGGGCCAAATTAATGAAATATGGGCCTGAAAGTAAGATGATGATATGGCATAAACATGCATATATGTTTATAAATTATTTGATGATATATGATATGATATGATATGATATGATATGATATGATATGATATGATATATGAATTATATGATTCTTATTATCTAGTCAGAGATATTAATAATAAGAAAATACAAGAAAAGACAAAAATACTGCCACCATAAAAGCAGGGACCCTCCATCTCCAGGAAGCTTCTCATTGTCCACCACAGTTTCTGACTCATGTTTTTCTGGTCTTTCAGATAGTGACTTCTCTGGACTTTTTATAAACAATATATTGTGCTCTCTAAAAGTTTCCACTGAGGTCCAAACACTCTGGCAGTGTATTAATGGCAAAGAGAAAGATTTTCAGCTCTAAGACCAAGCCAAATTTATGGTGAAAAGTTTGCTTGGCTCTTAGCTGACCATAGAAGCAATAAATGGTTAAATATTCTGTCTCATTGGAAGACCTACAAATTATATAAAAGGAGGGACATTTAATTTTTTTGGCTGCAGAGTAAGTAATAATTTGGAGTGCTCCATGTTGGGGGTTGAGTGTTTTTTCTATTACTGTGCCAATTGAAAGAATTTTTCCCATTATCATGCCAATGGAGCTGGCCGGGTTACACCCAGGATCTCTGATGACTCTAGACAAAAGGTGTCAATTGTCGTGGCTCCCGGAGGGGCCTCTGAGGCTTCCGGAGGGGACTCGTTTTTCCAGCGAGCTCGGAGGAGGACGCCCGGATCTTCAGCCCACGCGGTGGAACACAGGAGAGCCAGACCCTCTGTGATCACCTGCCCTGCATCTGCCCCGTTCCAGCCTCCTGCCTTTGCGGACACAGCTGATCACCCGGACACAAACGGTGAGCGAGGAGTCACCGCTTCAGCCCGTTCCCACCCGAGACCGGCGTGGCCGCTGCCTCCCCCTCCTGCCTCCGTTCCCGCCTGCCCTCGGCAGCTCCGGGCTGTGGACTAAGCACAGAAACAGCGTGCTTGAATCTAAAGGGACTGACACCAAGTTATCTATTCTGTTCTGTTAGCAATTTTAAAAACTGCTGTTGTTTTCTGCTTGTACAGTTAGATATATTAGTAAAAGAGCTGTTATTCCCACCCCCTTATCTCTGCCTCAGAGTCCTTGATTCAAAGAATTATAATACTTGGGGGGGGGAGTGGAACCAAAGTCTTTGTTTCAAAGGGAAACTTCTGCCCTTACTGGCAGACACCTGGCCTTTCAAACAAGGACACTCCATAAAAAACAGATCAAGGCTTTCAAACCTGATTCTTTTTCTTGGTAAAAACATCCCTTTTAGCTGCTATGCAGGACTTGGATATCATGACAGATTTTATAAATATTGCCAGCCTGAACACAGAAAACAATGAGACACCATCTCTGTTGCAATAATACAACAACAAGGTGGAAGTAATGTGGTCATTTTATGGCAATGCCAGTGGTGTGTTGGCTCCATAACATGAGGAAGATCCTTTTTCTCCCCTCTTCTTTGCACATACACAGTGTGAAGATACACTGGAAGACCATATGTAGGGCAACCAAATTAGTGCTGAGACATTTCCTTTTGTTTCTAAGTGAGAAAAATTCCAGTTATCAAGACCTTTTGGTAGAGACTTTAGGTCAGCCGGTACATATGGCTGTGCCTCCTTTAATAGTGCAGCTGAAATCATGGGAAATATTCACCATTTGAAAGTTAGATACAGGTTTAAGTCTTCTGCTGCCTTTGTAAAGAAACGTTATGGGAAAATGTTTTGTCAATAGTAAATTCAGGTTAGGATGCTCCTACCAAATAAATGGGCAGGAACATATAACCCCATGGTGAGAAATGACACAAAGTTTTTAGCCACATCTGCAGCTTGAGAAATTCCAATATCTGTAATAGAGCAATGATGATTTCCTCCAATTAAAGAGCTCACCTTTTATTTTCTTTTTGATTTGTTTTCCCCTAACACAAATGCAATAATTTCCCAAAGGTAAAACCTTCTTCAAAGCATTTTTAAGGGAACATTAAAGAAAAGGAAGTTGTAACACTGACTGCCATTATTTTATCTTGGACTTTACTGCAATTAAAAAGAAGGTAAAAAGCTGTTGCTGCCCTGGACAGTTACTTTGGGATTTTTAGCCTTGGAAAAACACAGGCTATGACTCCTTGTGTCAGAGCAAGGGCCTCCACCCATTGTCCCTGCATTATGCTTTTTGATCCTGTTAAAAAATGTTACCCTGTGCAGCTCCATGCATCAAAGGAACGTTTGTACACACTGGGATCTGTTTCAGCCCTTAGGCAACAAGAGCAAAAGACCCTTCTCATAAATTCTAATTCAAAAGTTTTTAGTTATCAAGAGGAAGTTTCCAATTGCTCTCTTACATGTGGGAAAATATGTAAGCTGCTGAGAGGACCTTTTGTCTGTGAATTTAATGGGGGCAATTTGCAAGGGGGAGTGCAAAGGTTCTAATATGCAGTGTGCACAGACAGTAAGCAGGCACATACTTGGTATTTAATGAAGTTGCATGAATCATTAGCCATGCAATAACCATTGGGTTCTATAAATCACCTGCAAAGACTTATATTTTAGGTCGGTAAGTTGAGCAGCAGAGTGGAGCACCTCTAGGAGACCAGGAAGCAGGAGGAGAGTGGTGGTGAATGGTGCTGCATCCAGCTGGTGGCCAGTCACCAGTGGTGTCCCTCAGGGGTCTGTGCTGGGGTCAGTCCTGTTCAATATTTTTATTGATGATATGGATGAGGGTATTGAGTCCTTCATTAGTAAATTTGCAGATGACACTAAGCTGGGAGCATGTGTCAATCTATTGGAAGGTAGGAGGGCTCTGCAGAGAGACCTGGAATGGTTGGATGGATGGGCAGAGTCCAATAGGATGAAGTTTAACAAGTCCAAGTGCCGAGTCCTGCATTTTGGCCACAATAACCCCCTGCAGTGTTACAGGCTGGGCATGGTGTGGCTGAACAGTGCCCAGGCAGAAGGGGACCTGGGGCCAATGATCAACAGCTGACTGAACATGAGACAGCAGTGTGCCCTGGTGGCCAAAAAGGCCAGTGGCCCCTGGCCTGGATCAGGAATAGTATGGCCAGCAGGAGCAGGGAGGTCGTTCTTCCCTGTGCTCAGCACTGGTGAGGCCACACCTTGAGTGCCGTGTCCAGTTCTGTCCCCTCAGTTTGGGAAGGACATTGAGATGCTTGAGCACATCCAGAGGAGGAAACAAGGCTGGTGAGGGGCTTGGAACACAAACCCTGTGAGGAAGGGCTGAGGGAGCTGGGGCTATTCAGCCTAGAGAAAAGGAGACCCAGGGGTGACCTTATCACTCTGTCCAGCTCCCTGAAAGGTGGTTGCAGTCAGGTGAGGGTTGGTCTCTTTCACCAGGCAGCATCTGACAGATTGAGGATACAATCTCAACCTGTAGCAAGGGAGATACAAGTTGGATATTAGAAAAAAGTTTTTCACGGAAGGAGTGATAAAGTACTGTAATGGTTTGCCCAGGGAGGTAGTAGAATCACTATCCCTGGATGTGTTGAAAAAAAAGACTGGATGTGGCTCTTGGTGCCATGGTCTAATTGGGGTGTTAGGGCATGGGTTGGACTTGATGATCTTGAAGGTCTCTTCCAACCTAGTCATTCTGTGAATTCTGTGGAAGGAAAAGATAAAACAAAAAAGGGCACATGATGTGTGATCTCTGAGTTGCCCTGCCAACCCCAAATTAAATCCTGTTGTTTTAACTTGTTGACTTTACAAGAAAACAAGGCAATAAAATGGAACTTCTCCTAATAAAACACACTCTGATTTGCATATGTATCTGGAAGATCATATGTATTTTAGATATCTGAACTGGAAAATACGCATGATGAATTATTCAAATTTTTTTAGGTTTTTTTCAGATTTCTCTTTATTAATTCACTCTCTTGATTAAACATCCCTTTGAGAATTAATTTCCTTTAAAAATACCAAACCCTACTTGTACAGCTAAATAAAAGTTTAATTCTTTGCAATTAGCAAAATAAGTACATCTTATTTGCAGGGCAGAATCTCATAAGTGGAATTTTTTATACTGCAGCATATTCTAGCAACATATAGCTCTGTACCTAACCTGAAAAGACCAAATTTTGGGTGTAATTATGCAGGATATAAACTTCATACCGTGTGATTAAAAGGAAGAATGGCCACAATCATCTGCTGAAAAAAGCAAAACTCATTTTAGCTCGTCAGGAGGCTGACAGCAGATCCTCTCAGTTGCTCAAGCCCCCGCTAAATCTACCTAAAGCAGAGCAGTGACATCTCACTCCTTCCATACTCACATATATTCTGAGATGCCACACAGCAAAAAGTCCCTAAGTTAATTTATTTTTATTTTTAGTTTCAGAAAGACACAGAAAGAGATCACATTAGCACTGACAATGCCATGTATTAGGACAAAGAACAAAAAAAATAATATTTGGGACTGATGCTATCTCTTGTTCATCTCAGAAAACTTGAAACTAGGAGCCAATTCCCACAGCGGGAGGAGAGTGGAAATAACATTTTACCCTGTCACTTTCCTTTGCTCATCGGTGAAAGTCAGAGCCTCAGCCTCGCAGTCTAACACATCACATCTCTCCCCAGCTAGTAGGAGGAACTAATAATGAGGGACAACTCTGCAGCTACAGCTGAATTCCCACATTTTGGCTGCTTTTTCCCTCTCACTCCCACTTAGAGGTGAGTTATAAGATGCAAATGGCAGCAATCATTCCCAAGGCAGTATCCTGCCTGCCTGGCCCCAAGCGTGCTGGTGGCTGAGATAAAAGGCGGTGGCGGTGCGCTGTTAATGCATTCACCTTTAAATACCACCCCTGCCCGCCAGTATACCCAAGGGTTTCCAGCCCCTTAATTATCATTTGTCCCCATCCCCATAAAAGCATCACAGAGCACACTGGTCTGGCCCTACCCAAGAGAGGCCCCAGCAGTAAAACAGTAGGGTGGTTGCAGGTAAAGAATCCAAATAAATTAGCGGAGCAGTTTGTCCAGAGTGCCTGCCTGCCTGCCTGGGCTGTGCCAGGATTCGGGACTTTATTTCAGTTTCCCATCCAATCCATCATGTCAGGAACCAGAGCAGAGCTAAAGCAGGGAAAGGTGGAAACTAGAGGACAAAACTGAGAGTAGGGAGGCTAAAATACAGATGCTGTCATAACCATCTCAAGACACACTACAAGACATAAAAGAGCCTTTTACTGTGACTCTTCTCCATCCTGAAAGTGATATGGCCAGCAATAAAACAACAAACCCACCAGTGTGATTCCTGAGCTGAGAGTGATGTAAAAAGCTTGGTTTGAAAGAATAATTGGTCAATAATTTTAATTCACACAAGATATTTCAAGCTAAAATATAAAAATAGCATAACAATGCTTGCAAACACTTTTTATGGTGCAACTGCAAAGAACTGACTGCTATGCAAACTCATTTTTTTTACAGCTTTAAATAGTTATAATTCATGAACACAATTGCCATCCTTAAGTTTATTCCATAAAAATGATGCCCATTGAGAAAAGAAAGCTCTCTTCTTGGGCAGCTTTTAAAGTTGATATTCAAAGCTGAACTTTAACCTGAAAGAAATAACTATTTCATTGACTCTGGGATAGTGAGGAGGGAAGGAAGGTCTGAAAGGAGGAGAAATATTTGAGTGGAACAACATCACACAAATTGAAAGTTCACAGTATTTTCACATGAATTTCGATGGAAAATATTCATCAGCTTTACCCAGTCCTACTTCTGTCCACAATTCAGTCAGTCTTGTCCTGTGATAATCCTTTCTCCTTTCACTGAAAGAAGAGGCACTTAATCACCTAGTGCAGATAGACTGCCAGAAGGTTTAATTAAAACAACTTATTTTAAGTGATCTGAAACAAGAGGTAAATGTATTTATTGTTCTAACATTTGGAGTGGGATAGGGAAGAGAGGAGGAATAACAACCTCTTGGTACTTGGTATCAGGTTGTTCCTTTTATGAGCCATACGGTAGTGATTAGGAAGCTTAGTCCCTAAAAGTTTGCAGCCCCTCTCTGAAGCACACTCTTGGGATTCCCATGTTTCCGAGGCTCTGCTCCCCAACATCAATGCAGAAGGGAGCAGTGGGTTGCACGTGAAAGTGTTGACTGCCAAAGACATTGGCAGGGCAATGTCAGTTCTGTGCAGGAAGTTTCTTCATGCTGCTCTCCCAGAGGAAGGTGTGTGGGTTCTTTCATGTCTTTCTAGACCCATGACCTGAGATAATACCCTCACATCCAAACACTTCCAGGTGCCAAGGGAATTCTGATCCTTCTCCAAAGGTCTTGAGTCATTATTCCCAATTTGCAAGTGAGTATAGAACAGGACAGGACTTTTTATGTTAAAACACAGAAAAGCAGAACTCACAAGTCCAACAAGAAGCTATGTCTTGAGATATAAAGAAATAAGATGATCCCTATTACACTATATATACATATATACATAGTTGATTTATACTGTATATATATAAGTGGATTTTCACCCCATGTTTCCAGGCTAAGAAGTAATGATTTCTTAAAGTAACATCCATTTATTGAAAGTATTTCAGTGCTGTGCCTTGGATGTTTAAGGGGTATATTCGTGTTGGGAAATGAATAAAGGAATATACACAGCTTCCACCTGGGGAGAACTTCTGCTGGCACGGCTGGATGAAATGTAAGCCTCAAACCAGCCACTTGAAAGATTCCTACCAATTTCACTGAGTTTTGCCTTGTTAAACTCATCTGGATGCTTCACTTATTGCCAGTTCTACCGTGCTAATCCTTGCAGATGAACTGAAGAACTTCAGTTTGTAGCATTTAATAGCAGGGCAACACAGTAGCTGGAGCTAGATTCAGTGTCTGAGACAGTTAAACCTTAATTTAAACCCTTAACCACTGTGTATTTTGAGTGTGGACCAAGTCTTGTTCATGCTGAAATTATATGACATGAGCCGTGCTAAGATGTCAGCTCAAGCTACATGCTAGAATGCAGCGGGGTGTGAAGCGGGGTGTCCTTAGCCCAAGCTCACCTTCATGCCTGCCTAGGGACATCAGTCCCTGTAGCCAGCAGTGGGCAAACAAGCCAACAGTCGGGCCAGTGGTCAGCAGGGCATGCATGGCCATGCTGACCCCCCTGCTGGTGTCTGTTGGGCGCCTAGTACAGGACCTGCTGTCCTCTGCCAGGACGTCTGTCCCAGGTGTCCCCTGGAATAATGACCCTTCCTTCCCAGCTCTGGGTGGGATCCACAGGGTGCTAACATGGCAGTAAATGGCTGTGGAGGGAGAAGTCCCACCAGGGGCCAAGGGCACATCCCACTGCCCAGGTGGCAACTTGGCAACTCCATCCTGAGGAGACCCAAGAGGGGACACCGGCTTTAAGCAATCTCCCACTGTTTTTGCATGAATCCGAGATAAAAGGAGCACTTCAGACCTGGGAGAAGTTAAAGGTTTGTATTAAAAATTGACAGTCTGGCTTGAAAATTATGGAAGTTGACAGATGAAGGATGAAAGGCTGCAACAGAAGAAAAACATAGGCTACCACCCTTGACATGTTGACCCCCATGTTGCTGACGGCTTCTTCCCACAGCCCTGCTCTTTAAAGCACTTCCCATTTTAAGGAAATGCATCAGAACACAGGAGTTTATCTGCCCTGACCTCTGCCCCCAAACTGAACCCTCTTTCATGTTAATTCTCTTCACAAAACCCACCACATGTAAGGTCCCTGTGGTGCTCTGGCTTATTTGCTTCTCATTATTTGTTGGTGGTATTATCCTACAGGTGTTGCTGTTATCCTACAGCAGTTAAACTCTGACTGGAAGCACGTTAAACACGCTGTCAGGTTTGTTGTTTTCCATGGGTTTAAGGTAGGAAGCACAAGCCAAGGTGCTGGTATTAGAGAAGCTTTTAAAAACATAAGAACAGAGGAGAATTTTATATTGAAACATTTTAAATAAAGATAAAAAAAATTCTATGACAGGAAGACTGAAAAGATTCCTCTCCTATATTTGAGTGGCACCTTTCCACAGTTATAGCTTAATAGTTCAGAAACAAAGAATTTCACTGCCTGATCCTCTGGCACAAGTATCACATAGTTCAATCTGTGCACCTTAGGTTTCACAAAACAAGGCAGGGATTAGGAAAATGAGCAGAGATGAGGGAAATACTATATTCATGCAGATAGTAATAGCTGGGATCACTTTTTCCAGCAGACCACAAGGACTCCTTTTCATTCTTTGGCTGATCAAAATTAAGTTCTGATCAAGACCCCAAAACTTTACAGGACAACTTTAAAAGGATGCTGTAGTGTAATTTAAAGTTTGTCTAGCAGGTCTTCTGACAGTATGAGGTCACAGCACAGCTGAAGAAAATTCATTATTAAATATGAATGAATGAATGAATGAATGAATGAATGAATGAATGAATGAATGAATGAATGAATGAATGAATGAATGAATTAAAGAATGAATGAATGAATGCTTATAAGAGCTTTTTTTTTTTTATTTTTCTCTTTTTCCCCAGAGCTGAATTTCTGCAGATGATTTTCCTCTGTTGCTGATACTTAGAAGATACACACTAATATGGGAGAGGAGGGGAGGGACCCTCGCACTGAACAGGAAGAACTGAAATAATAATTAAGATACCAGATTGTAACACAGGAAAGAATAATGTCATTCCTGGCTTTGCCCTAGTTTTCTGTGTGACCTGGAGCTACTCCTCAAACGGACTGGGAGCAGTAGCTGGCCTCGTGGGAAGAAGCCACAAGCAGGGTGACCTGCACAGAGTCTGGGCTAAATTAAACATCTCAGTGTTCTTGAAATAGCCTGAGGGTCACTGGCAATTGTGATGTGCTGGACAGGGAAGCATTTTAAACTCAAATTGGGGGGGGTTGGGGTCTAGAAATCCCTGTCCAAGCTGCACTGAACAGATGTCAGATCAGGATGTTTGCCCAAAACCCTCTCCCAAATATATACATCTACATTTCTTCCTGTCAAAACCCAAAACAAACAAAGCGTAAAGCAAGCAATAACAGAAAACAGAGTAGAATCTACTCTCACAGTACAGACAGATGACACGGCTGAGCTAATTTAAAGCATCCCTACTGTCAGAAAGGAGACAATTCTCCCTTTAGTCCTTCCTCCTTATTTCCTCTTGCTCCAGTCCCTCCCCTCATTTGACTGAATAGTGAGAGCCTCACATCACAAACCAAATGAAAAACTGATCCATCAAAATAAAATTTTCCGCAAGGTTAGTGGGTTAAATTGCCTCAGCATGTGGTCAGAGGAAAGTAGGACCTGCATGAGACAATGACTGAGATCAGGGCTGGAGAGGGAGGGAGCACTTGGCTGTTGGAGAAGGTAACCTGTGTCTCTGATACAGGACATGTAAGCCAGATTTTATTCCCACCTTTAATTCATATTTTTTAGACCCAGGAATGCATATAGGGGAACAAGGTTCCTATGCTTTTATTTTTACTGAGTTTTCTTCCAGCCCCAGTCCCAACACACCTGTCACTCTCCAACTTCCCTGTGCCAGTCAAGGGAGAAGTTTTCACACTGCACATCAATGATTTTAAGTGCAGAAGATAATAAAAAAGAGGCATCAGTGGCAGGAGTAGTTTTCACTGACACTAAGCTGGGAGCTCAATCCCTCCTCATGACACAATGCCATGGTTTATATTTCTCACAGAAACTGATGGAGAGGCTGAGGACCTCATCTTTCCCATCACAGATGTGTGATGGTCACACAGCTGATGGTCAAAAGTACATCTTGAGTCTCTCTTAGTCTCTACTGGGATGGAGAGAGAACTTCTTCTTGTTATACAACAATCATATCTTTTCCAGTCCTTGGTGTAGGGACTGGAATTCCAGTGTGTGCCCCCTCTCCTTCCCCGTTCCCAATAAATGCCATCGCTACATACAAGGTTACATAAAACTCTGATTTGAAATACATCTCCTGCTTCCAAAATTAAAGATCAGCTCAGTGGGCTGAAGGGATTCAATATCTCTAAGAAGTTTAAGTGTGTCTGCAGATAAATAAGGATTTTGAGAAACTAAGTTTTAAGTTCGTGGAGGGGACAGAGCCTTTAGGCACCTGGGCTGCTCACCCTGTCAATCTTGCACTTTGTCAGACAACAGAGGAGGAATCTGACTCTTTAGTTTCTCAAAGCAATTATTGTCACTGTGATTTTACACTGTAGAAAGACACAGTGCTTAAGGAACAATGATTACACGTGCAAAAGGGTGTTTTTTCTTTGGCATTCAAAAAAGTATTGCTCTTCAGCACAACATGGCATTTGGACACAGGATCACCAGGGTGATGGGGCTGTTTTTCTTCTCCATTCATCCATTTTTAAATCCACAAGTTGCTATAAATGAACAGATGCTATTAACACTTCAGTGGATTTGTGTGGAAACTGTGATGCATCCTCATCAGCAAATTAATATAAACAAGAGATTGCCTTCAATCTGCTTCCCAAGCCCTGAGAGGGCTTAGAGAGTCAAAAAAGAGATTTTTGCAGAAGATTCTTCTGATTGCACACACAGAATAGTTGTCTAATTTAACCATGGATGCCAGTTGCTTGTAGCTGAATACCAAATGTGGCTTTTGCTGAGGTATTTGCAGTGAAATAGAGGTGAAATAATTGTACCAGGTAGGAATGAAGGTGGAATCCTTTGATCATTGAAGCCTGGAAGAGGTAGATGGTTGTACATCTATGTTCAGAGAAATAACTGAAGCGTGAACTTAGACTGTGTCAGTGAAAGAGTGACATAAGTCACCACAAGACAATTTTATCACCAGCTACAGTTGATCTAAACTGTAAAATCCATAAGAAATAAAAAAAAAAAAAAAAGCAGAAATTATTTTTCAGCTAGGCACTGGAACAAGGGGATATTTTGTAAACAATTTCAACTTCTGTAATCATTCTAATGCCTAACTTATGCTCTGCAAAGGTGTACTTAGAAGACACCTTTATTTGTGGACAACCCATCAATTTAGTTTAATTCTGGCACTGCAAAGTTTCCTGCATGGCCTTGGTGAAATGCCACATTATTTAGTTCAGCTCCCTACCCCTGAAAATAAGCTTAATAACATCATTTACTCTCTCCATTGTGCCATTCAAATTATTAATGAATTTTCCAGGGTAAGAAAACACCTGCCATGTGGCAGCAAGTACCAAAGAGCCCTGTCTTTAACTGCAGACTCCAGGCTTTTCTACAGCACATGTAACTCTAACTTAGAATAGCTGTTTTGGGGCAGGGATAATTGTTCTGCCACAGTGAATTACCAGGAGTGGAGACAACTGGTCAAAAAATGCAGATGAATGAAAAGTCTTTTTTTGGTGTATTTGAGAAGATGCTGTTTGAAAAAGTTCTTTTTAGAGATGTGCAAGATACAAGGGCCAAAACCAAAAGAAAAAGTTTTGAAAATAGGTGATTACCTGGTGCCTAAGGCCTTCCTATGTAATGGTGGAAAATAACAGAGGGAGACTTGAGTCTGGATCACCCATTCCCTAAGTAACCGGTCCAACAAGTACCAGATAATTTTTCAGCACCCTTTTGCCTTTTTCACTGAGAAAATCCAAGCCATCTTGATTCTGTCCTACTAAAGGAAGGAATACTTTCTGAAGCTTTAAAACTTTGGCAGGACAGAAAAAACACCTCGTCTCCTCTCTTAATTGCAACTACAACTCCCTAACACAGTCCAAGCCAAAACTCCCTTGTGTTTGTGCCTGGCCACTGGAAATATCACATGTATGAAAAAATTTCATGCAATTATGTGTTTTGGGGCACTTCCCAGACTTTTGCTCTTTTCTCTTAATTGTCAGATTCTGTTCAAATACATGAAGTCTGTAGCTCTTTCTTTTGTGTGAATAGCTTTCTCAATCCCTATACATCTTAATATTCTGTTGCCCTATTAAGCTATCCATGCAGAAAATGGTTTCTAGCCAAATAATAGGAATAACAAATGTATGAACTCTATACCTCAATGAGGTGTTAACTTCAAAGCCTTGTTATTTGGGAGTTGGGGCTATTTAAATGCTGACATTATTAGGCAAGGAAGTCTAAGAAACAAGCACTCAATGGGAGTAAAAGATCTTTTTAAAAAGCATTTTCTTTATGCTCATCACATCCCAATTCATTTAGGATGAGCTCCTGTTCTATGCCTACATATTTCCTAATTAATACTTCTTTCCTTGCCACAATGTTTAGGTTGGAAGGAATTTGAGGCTCTCTGTGTACCCCCTTCATGATTGGCATATTTTTTTCTTTCCCCTCTTCCATCTCCCTGGTTGTAATTACATTACAGTGGCTTATCTCTCAATCAAAGGATGGGTAAGTGGTCCCTTTATAAACCTCCTTGGAGCAGTTGCTGGCCAGTCAGGGAACACTGAGGCCTGACCAGAGCTACATTTTCCCCAAAGGCCTTATCTATACTGTGCCGCATTGAATGTGATGTGAATCAGTGCAGACAAGAACAAATATCATTCAGCACATGTCAGCTAAATGCAGTTTTAGCTTGGCCTCATCAGTGTTTAATCATGATTAGCTGACATGCACTGTTTATTGTGATCTTCACCAGCCAACATACTGCGACCAGTATTATGTCAATTACTCAGTTACCCAAAATTGCATTCAGACATGACTAAACCCTTCCATTTGTATGGCTTTGTGAAGACTCAGTAACACAAATTTGGCTCTTCAGGACCTGGGCAGCCAAAGCTCACATCTAGGTTTGGGCCTGACTCCTGTCACAGAGTGATGCAAAGCCTCTGGACTGTCCTCTTGGAGACAGCAAGGCATGTCTGCAACACGTGCAGGGCTGCAAACTTAGTATAAGTGCTTAAAGCAATGAGGACAGAGAACCACAGGCTTCAGCTGGCAAAGAGGCAAATAATTGCTCCTGATTTCAGGTACGGAATACCATTTGTATCTTACCCAAAGCCCAAGGTATTGCAGCTTTCCTGCTGCAAAAGCTGTGTTTAGCTCTGCAGAGGATCCTGCAGCTTGGGACAGTCGAGGGAGGATGGTGCTAACTGAGGCACTGCCAGAAACTGTCTCAGTTCTTTCTGGGAGAAAGCCTGGTATTTTTATTCTAATTATATTAAATAATATTTATTTATTCCTCAGATTCTTGCATCGCTAGTATTTAAATCAGTTCTGTGCAGATGCACTGAACAAGCCCCACGTGCAGCTGCAGCAGTTCCACACAGACTCTTCCTCAGGTCTCATTGAAGCTGCCCATTCATGTGCACGAGATCAGCCTCATGTTTGCCCCATTCAAGCCTAATTCCAGCTTCAGTTCCAAAAGCAATACACCCTTGGCAAAATACTCTGCTGATACTAACAGACTCCAAATTTTCTGTATACTCAGCGTCTTTCTATAACTCCACATCCACATTCAACTCAACAACAATCGCCTACATTTTTCTTACTTCTTTGAATTCTTTCTAGAAATCATGCAGATGTATGGCACCAGGTGAATGGCAGAAATCATAATCTATATTTTATTGACCCAAATCACTTGCAGGTATTTCACAGAGGCATAGTAGGCAGTTGATATCTCTCCATCTGGAATCCTCATTCCACTTTTGCAGACAATAAAGACACAGCCAATGTATGTGTTATCCATTTTGTTTTTTTCAGAAAGGAAAATGTCCTAGGTGCCCTTCCACTTCTGCTGAGCTTACAAGTTGTGGGATCCATGGAAGATCACATCTTCTAATGGTGCCCTCTTCTCCTAGTGCAAAGACACGAGGTTTGCGAACAAATATTATTCAGCCCCTGGGAGCGGAACACTGGCATCTATGTTTTATGGACTACTTGAAGCCTGAGATTTTTAGGGGTCAGCAGCCTCCTCAACCCCAGTGCTCATTTTGCTGGCACCTCTTGGGCCAGACAGACACAACAAAAACAGCCTTTCTGAAACCTGGGGATCTTCAGGCTATCAGAACTGGCACTTACTCTGTGCAGGGAAATTTTGAGTCATGTATAGTTGAGGCCACATCTGGTGTGAAATGTATTTACTGTAAGCAACCTGACAACACTGAGGCAATGTTTAAAATCTACAACGTTTTCAACTAAAACACCGTGAATCAGTCATCTGCTCTCTACTTTTTTTTTCCTTCCTAACACAGCAGATTGCCAAAATATTAATACATCCATTTTCTTTCCTAATCTTCTTCTTCCTTTAAGCCTGAATCTGAGGAATAGGAAAGTCTAACATGCAAACCCAGAAATATTTGTTTTATTTGGACGTCTGGTTGTAGCTCCCAGTTGTGGTATCACTGGATGATTCCAGGCAAAGAGAAGCAAGCTTTGCTCACCAAAGTTAAAATGTGGCACCAATTCTGCTTTTGCTTATTTTGGTATAAAGCAGGAATTTCTCCTCTTTACTCAATAGAGTTGTACTATGAGGGTAAATTAGAATGGAGGCAACTCAACGTGTAATAAACAGGAGTGAGAAAAGAGAACCCTGTGGAGGCAAATATGAATTGAGTAATTTGAGAAAAACAAAATAACCTAAGGGGATAAACTGAAGCTACTTTGCTAAAAAAAAAAAAAAAAAAAAAAAAAAAAAAAGACCAAAACGGCCCTTACTCAGCCTAGGACTATGAGGTTCAAAGCCTGATGAATTCTACAAACTTTTGAATCGCTGGGTGAGGAGCCTAACAAGATTTTCCTGCCAATGTACTGAGCAACTTCATGCATGTATATCATTGCCATTCCTGTGCCTGACCCAAGCAGGATCCCTGGAACCAGGGCACGGTGAGGTGCTAGTTATACCAACAGTTTTGGAGAGCAGACATTAGGAAAAGAGCCACAAGATAAACTGAAAAGTACAAAATCAGGAAAGTACACTATCAACCTAACAAGGAGAAGGTTAGGGGAAAACAAATGTGAGAAAGAGGAAAAGCAATAGGTAGCCATAGTATTTCTGGAAGTGAAACAAAATCAGACTAAAAAGACAAGCTGGCATTTCAATTATTAAACATTAGGTCCTGTCTCCTCACCTCAATATTGACAGCTGGGATATTCTACTTATATATTATATTATATTATATTATATTATATTATATTATATTATATTATATTATATTATATTATATTATATTATATTATATTATATTATATTATATTATATTATATTATATTATATTATATTATATTATATTATATTATATTATATTATATTATATTATATTATATTATATTATATTATGTCACATGCTGTCTCTTCTAGATCAGGGTAATGCTCATGTCATTACTTTAGATACTGTCAACTTCTCAACTGTTCTAGCAGAAATGCTAAAATCAGTAAAAAATATTACTCCTAAATATTTCTGACAGGAGCTAATCCAAAGAACCTCTGTAGTTTGCTCTATAAAGTGGGTAGCAAAGGTGAGCACAAAGTGTCATCACATTAAAGATTTCTGGATTTATAAACTGTGGTTTGATTATTCCCATTTTATACAGGAGTCACTGGAACAAAGGGAGTGGTTTTGTCCTATGACTGTGAATGGAGGCTCCAAGAAAGTCCTCGTTAAGTACACTGCCCTTGAAACTCTGCTAATACTTTGTCCTTAGCTCAGGCTTCCTCCCAAAGGGTGGAGCCGTTTAAGCAGCCGCTTGGGGTCTGACTGCACTCATTTGAGCTGTGTTTTGAAAGCTGCCCCTGCAGCCAGAACACACCGCCTCTCCCTGCCACCACGAATATATTCACACCACTATGGTTATTTACTCGGAGACTGCTTTTAATAAGGAGTACCTTTACATAGTTACAATTGTACCCGAACTATGAGCTGTGGTAGCCGCACTCACTGGGAGAGTCAAATCAGTGAGGCAAAAAAACTCCAAAAAACTAAGGATATGCTTGGCCTTAGTTTTTTTAGGAGTTGTCTCATCCTGGTTTTAACTGACTTTTCCTCCTGCAGAGTTCTATCCCCAACAGTGCCTCCTGTAGTCAAGGGCTGCACTGAACTGCACTATCAGCAAACCTTCAATCCTTACAAAAGAAAAAGAGAACATGACTTAGCTGAAATAAAAGATTTCTTTGGCCAGATTGCTTTGTTGGATAAAGCATCTTTGTTGTAAGAATGTGGGAAAGGAGAGTCCAACCACAGCTCATCCAGATTCCTTAGACACACACGCCCAGTGATATGTATTTGTGAATATTTTCCATATTTATATTTGCTAACCAAACTAACCAGTTTTTACTTGTTTAATTACTGCCGAAGAAAGAGGAACCGTCAGTGCCTTAAGAGTTATGCCAAAGCACAGGGTGGGTTCTCTCTGATTCATGTGCTTCATGGTTGCAGAAACCAAGACCCAACATCAGGAATGCCAAGCAGTTAAAAAAACAGTAGCTCAGCTCTATGGCATATTTTCTAATCTAACTCCCTTGTTAAATTAATGTTATTCATAACTTTCCCAGCAATTTAGCAGCATATCAGCCATTTCATCAAAGTACAAGAAAACAGGAAGACCTTTGGGGGGTAAAAGTACGGGACCTAACACACTGTGCTATGTTAATGAAGTTTTATTCCTCTTATTTGCTAAGTGAATGAAAGTCATCCCAGCTCTAACTCTCTCTTTAGCTTCATTGGTACATGACACAGGAAGTAGATTAAATAAATACATATGATTTTTTTTCACTGAAGTGGAAAAAAAATCTCATGTGCTTTGTAAACAGAAAGACATGGCAGTGATCTATATGAAACTTTTCTGAAAATCACCACCCCCACTAAAAACCCAAAATTGTCATAGTCCAGAAAATTTTCAAGAAACTTGGCAGATTTTGGTCTTTCCATTCCCAGTGAATATATATATAAATTGGTGGAAGTGTAAGGTGAGGATGCCAGCTACATTCTCTATATATCCCAAATGTGGTCCTAAATCACACAGGAAGAGAGGGAGATGATACATAACAAGAAAGAAAATTTGGGGTGATATTCCATGGACATTTGAGTGTGTTAGAATCAGGATGAAAAATGTGCTCTAATAATGCCCTGTAGCATTATTACCATATGACATCTGCCCCTGGCCTTGTGCGAATTTATACTAGGTTCTAAGGAGACACACAGGGAAGCAGACACTATTGGATACACATGAATGCAGTGTTAGCCTTGAGGTGAATTTGCAGGATGATTCTGAACCCTTCCAGAGGCCTGAAATTTCTGCCCATCCATATTGTTCCCATGCTTCTTATTGCTGTTTGTTATTAAACTACAGGATTTGACCCCCCTGCTCAGTCTTTTCATCTGCAAATTGCAAAGAGCAATATTTACCTTTCTTGCAGAAAAGGATTTTAGAACTGGAGAGATGAGAGTGCTGCCTCTCACCATGGAAAAACCCCAGACAGATGCACAAAAAAAGTCAAGGTTTTGATGTAAGATGGCCACTACTCCACGCACTGTGGAGTGAAGGAATGGTGAGCAGGAAAAGACAGATGCTTCTCTAGAGATCTGCAAATGTAGCTGTCTAAGGCTGGAGACTTCACATCTAGAACCACACATAGGATACCCTTTTATAAGCACTCCTGCAATTACAACAGTCACACCCTTGAGAAAACCTGGACACAGTAAAGAAGCAGCTCATTGTCACCACTGGCCCTATAGCCTGGATCTTTCTGATGGGTAAATCCGTTGTCAGAAAACACCAATTTAAGTTTTAGTTTCCTAACATAGGATTCAACTCAACACTCTGAGATTAGCCAAGAGTCCCTGAGGTTATTCAGAGGTAAACTAAGATTTATTTGTTTTGAGTGAAATTACTGTGCAGAAACTGTGTTGAAGAGAGAGGGGTTTAGTTCTGCAAATCTTGCACCTTGCAGGTTCAAGTAGCCTGTCTAGACAGTGTATTTGGTGCTGTGCTGACAAGTATATAGAGGAACAGTTAAAGTAAGAAGCCTCATATCCATGATTTGAGCAGGAACAATAAAAATAATGTTCAGGTATGTTTGTTATATCCTCAGATATACTGGTGCTGCCAGTACGAGTTTCCCGGGACCGGGTTCTAGATGTAGTTGTACCCAACTGAAAAACAACTCCCCCGGACTCAATTATCCCAGATCTTCCCTTCCAATGTCCAATTAGAGACCAAACGATGTTGTCACAGTTGTCTTCACAGCCAGTGAAGTGGCTGTGTCCAGCACAATGTGATTCATTGTTACAGTAAATGCAGTTTTGGGGGGCTGTATTACTGTTTAGGACTGCTTAGGGCTGTTTAGGAGACAAGTGATAAATTCACTTGGGGAATATATAGCAACAAATGAAGGCACAGACAAAGCAACATGAAAGAAGCAAAACAAGTTCTGAAAGTGACTTTTGCTTAATAACAATCCCACCCAATAGAAAAACTGCACTGTCAGTGGTGAGGAGTGATTAGGGAAAACTTGCATCACCACAAAGGTTGTCCCAGAGAAAATTTCTGTCTAGGGAACTGAAAAGTAGAATCCAGAGCATATCAGATTATGAGGATTTTGCGCAAGGTTTGAAATAATTTCCGATGATAAATGTTAACAAGGCTTTCAGATAGTCCTGGGATGTTGGGATGTAAAAACTGAACGAGATCGTTTAGACAAGCAAAATGGATATTTAAATAGAAAACAGCCACCATCAAAAATGTTTTTAAAAATGCTGTTTTGATTAATGCATCATACTGTACTGCCAACAAAGGCAGTTTCTGATCAGGACATGCCGTGCTTTCCTCTGGAGATTTTGCAGGCAGGGTGGTCTTCCATGAGGGAGGGGAAAGGGCTTAGTTAACATTACACATCCTTCATATATGCAGGCTGGTAAATGTAAGGCATTGCAGCTGTGTAGTTTGCCACCAAAAAACAAGCTGAAAGGAGTCTAAATGCCGGAGACCGGCAGAAATATGACCTAGTCACTTTCAACACCTTTGATTCTCACCCTTCAAAATAAAGAAACTTCTCCCGCATTTGTGCAGCCTTGGTCTTTAGAGAGAATAGTCAGATGGTAAAGACAGGGGGAAAAGGGACAGTGCAAAAATACCCTAATAAATGATTTATTATTTTCCCATAGACTATAAAAGAAGCCTGCAGTCCCTTTATGCTACATTCTGGAGGTAGGAGCTACTCTAAAGTCCTCAGCTTCCCTTGTCTTTAAAGATGCCTATAGAAATCATCTCTGTGAAAAGGAGGGATATAGCTGGCAAATCAAGTGGATTTCAGTGGGATAACATATTTCTTCCATTTAAGAAAGCACCCTCGACCAGTGTATATTTAAACCCAGTGAGACCTGAGCACAGGCTTAAAGCTAAACATATGCTCAAGTCTTTTCCTGTAACAGATACATGTGAGGAAACACTGATCAGCTGGAATATGGGATTCATTCTCTGGTTCATCCCCTCTTTTCCTCCTGGAATTTCTAGAGTTTGAAATGTAAAGAATCCATCTAAGTTAACAGAGATGTTTATGTAAATATATGTGTACAGCAGGTACAAAGAACCCATTTTAATATAATAAACATAATGGTCACCTTCCAGGCTAAACAGTTTACTAAGATCACTTGGTTTTATATTGGCAGACCTTTAAAAAAATCCACAAGTTGAAAATTTTGTGTCTCACTTTGACAGGTGAAGCAAAGTAATTAAGCCATACTATCTGACAGGTGCTAATTCAAAGATATTACACCAATCATCCATATCATTAATGCTGTTGTTGTTAGTAGTAGTAGTAGTAGTAGTAGTAGTAATAGTCTTTTCCATCCTGTGCAAAGCAAACATTTGAAACAAGGCATGGATATAAGATTACTATACCATTAAACCCATTCTTCTTTATTTCTGTGATTAAGGTTAGAAAGACTTGGGAAACCTGTTTAACAGATTTCTTAAATTCCAAAGGTTTTAGCTGTAAAAATTCAGCTCTGGCAAAAAGGAATCATTTAGGAAAAGATGCTATTATTTTTCCTAATCTCAGCCAAAGCTTATTCTGAAAGACTTTCCACTGAAATAAATGGAATTGTTCACAAGGCGAGTCTTTCAGCATACATACAAGCAAAAGAATGCTGCATGCAGTTTTGAGGCATTTTCCTTTATTCTCAAGTTACAATATAGTCAAGATGGCCACTTCAGTTTCCAGGCTCACAGCTTTTGGAGTGCTGCTCCAAAAGCGTGTTCCCAGCTGAGATGGGATCACAGTAAGTGGGAGCAGAACATGGCTGAGCACCTCCAAGAGCATAGTTGGATGCACAGCCCAGGCCTTGGCTACTTGCAGTTAGGAGTTTGTGACCGTCTAATTCCCGCAGAGATTGTGTCACCATCCCTCTTCACTTCCACTTCTTGGATTTCCCACATCTTTTGACTGTACCTCCTTCCAGCTGGACATTTTAGGGCATGAGTGAAGTGGTTGGGATGGACAGGAAGGGTAACCTGGATCAGCAGCAGATGCCCACACACAGAACCTGGGCAGCAATGCTGGAAATCTCCTGTGTGGGATCCAGCTGAGGACATCTTCAAAACTGCTTTTCCCATATGTCAACAGCTATCAGGAGGAGGAATACACAGCCCCATTCCAAGATAGGATGATCCCATTTAAGGCTGAGGCATCCCTGCAATATATAGTCACAAACGTACAGAAAGGATAGTTTTTACACAACAGCAGGACCATCAATAGTGTTATAAACCAAGTGCTCATCAGTAACACCATGCTTTTGCTCATTTAATTCAACCTAATTCAGGTCCTTCATGGAAACCTTTGAGAGACATGATGAAATTTTATTTTCTAGTTCCCATTCATCCCCATCCATGAGATACATCCCAGGCTCATACCGCAGTGACCTCCACAATCCACGCTTGGCTCTTTACACCTCGGGCTGCTCTCTCATATCTCTCAGGTCATTACTCTGTCAGGTGTATATTCTGCATACAGGAGAGAAAAGCCCAAAATCTTGTCACTGCACAAGAATAACCTGCTTTTAGACTTTTATCAGGCATATATTTATACCAGATGGCCTACTTAATGCCACAAACCATGAAAATCTATTTTGAATTTCTTTATAAAACACCTATATTGCTGGGGCTTGTACCAAGCAATCAGTCCCAAAATCTGAAATCAAACAAATGAGAAGTCAATGTTATAAAAATAATATGCAGTAATATCAGCTTTAAATGTTTCGAGAAATGAGGCACAGCTACAACCTGCTCATCTTGGGCACTCTGTATGAAGCAGTCATGTAAACACAAAGACACTAAAAAAGAACATGTTCATTACAGTTTCCTGCAGAAAAATTCTCAGACTGCTACAGAAAACACAAGATTTTGGGATTCTCATCCAAGACATAAGATAGAGGATATGAAGAGATGTTACAGTGCAGAAAAACTGTGTTTGGAAATCCTTGGTATTCTACAAGCCCCAGCCAGGTATTAAAAAAACAGAGAGGATCTTGAAGGAAAAATAGTCATGCTTAACAACAGGTCCCTAATACTTAATAAACCATTAACTTTTGAAATATATGCATCTCATGTACCTATTTACATATTTAATGAGACATAGATATTTACCATATAGGGCTTTCCTGGTTTGCTTTTTTGTCACCCCATAATACTATTTGAGAAAACTAAATTTAGTACACAGTTTCTGCAATAAAATTTTCCCCTCTGAATCGTATACTGAAAAGTACAAAAGAACTAAGAGGCCTGACTCTCTGACTTTCTGAGATTACTGTTATTACTAAATGAAGTAATTTTGTGAATAAAATCATTCTTTGAAGAAAAATATCCAAAATAATATCTCCCTACTTTTTAGTAGGAATGGGTAATGTCAAATTTCTGCTGCACTGCCTGCTTTGAAACACCTATGTAAATTGATAAAACCAACCCAAACTGATCTGATTTGGTTCCCCTTTTGTTTTTCTCTAGACGGTGGAAAATTTTTTCTTTTTTCCTGACTCATGAAAGACACCAGACAGTGGTGTGGATGATGTGGTGAAAGCTCTGAAGAAAAAAAAAAATCTACTTAAGTCAAGGAATAGGGGAAGTGGTCACTCTGCAAGGTAATTTTCCTGTGAGACTCTGTGACAGCTGGAGAAAATTAACCAAAATATCTGCATTCCAAAGAGGTATAAAAAGAAGAAAGAAAGGGAGGGGAGGGGTCAAATGTCTTGTGGAAACCTGTAGGAACGCCAATGGTATTTTGTACATGTGCTCACTCAATCTGGTTTCCTGACAAAATTCTACAAAAATAGGAGGAAATTTTTAAAGTCTCAGAGGGTAGTCAGGCAGCCAGCTTCCTTAAAAGTCAGCAGGACATTCATTAAACTTAAACAGATTAGCTGCATTGGATTTTTTCTCTGATGCTGGCACAGAGACCACACAGAAATTTTATTCCTAACACTTTATTACTATTTGAACTGTTATAGATCAGTCACGCTTCCAGAGTGGAAGAGCTTGTAAGACAGGAATAATACCAAGGTAATCAGATGGCTTCTTTGGTTTCCATGTTTATTTTTCATGGAAATAGCCAGTGAATGCCAAATTTGTTTCTACACTATATCTGAATCCCTAGCATTGCTTTTGTTTCATGATAAAGTAAAACCAAATTTTTTTCAGATATTTTAAAACTTTTAAAAAATCCCACAGGTTTTCATGTAGTATTTCTCCCAGGCCAGAACTAAAACTGAACTTTAAAGCCTGAATCCTGTCGAAATTAGCGAGTTTTTGTGAAACATTTTGACTCTGCCAAAGTTGAATATTAATTGAAACCATACCTTCCTACCTTCAGAACACTTTCATCCCTGTGGATCCTCTGGCCATTTCAGACTACTATGCAAAGAAAAAAACCAGAAAACAAAGTCTCTTTGAGGTGAAGCAGCTCACTGTTGTAATTTCAGGCAATGAAACCAATTCATGCATGAGGGATTCTGAGGTAACAAAGCTCTGCCCAGGTCCCTCTGCAGACCCAGTGTCAGGCACTCCCTCAGTGGAAGCAAGACAGACAGGACACAGGCAGGACTCAGGAGATGACATCCACGAGTAGAAGCAAATTAAAGGGACTCAAAAGCAGAATTGAGATATTTTTTCAGCCTCCCAGGCATTACAGCTGAGGTGAGGATTTCAAAATAACATAGCTCTCATTTGAGTAACTAAATTTTACAGACCAGTCTATATCTGACCTCCTCCTCCAAGATCCAGAGCCAGATTTCCCTCTGAAAATTCATCTGCCTCTTGAGGGTTTTTTTGGGAAGCTGTGCCTTTCCAAAAGCCCTGTGCTAAAATAATATGGTTCTAAAATTGCTGAAAAGAGGCAGAAAGGCAAACAAATACTACGGAGAACTTTGAGACATTGCAACCCATACCAGGTTATCTACAAGTGGAGAAACA
Organism: Erithacus rubecula; assembly: GCF_903797595.1. Lineage (NCBI taxonomy): Eukaryota > Metazoa > Chordata > Aves > Passeriformes > Muscicapidae > Erithacus > Erithacus rubecula. Next base: position 12,356,081 of record NC_136688.1, read on the forward strand.
ACTATCCCACATCTGCAGCAAGGCTGTGCATTGTGGTGAGATCTGGACATTCCCTGTTCACTGCTGGTTTCACATTCATTACACCAAGGATAAATAGCATGACCTTTAGTTAGCAAAAGCAGAATCTCCAGAGAAAGTTGCAGAAGGATTTCATATGGTCTCCAAAACCTAACTCAGCAACACTTTTTTTTTTCCATTGCAAAACACCACCAAGTGTCTTTCTTGGCCATTTTGTTTGAAATCTTTGTCCACAGACATCCCAATGTCATTGCTCTTCATTTAACCTGATTTCCTCAGGCAGTTTATCTATTTTGTGGAGTGCAAAGAAAATAGTGTCTATTTAGGGAAAACAGATTTGTTTGGTTTTGTTTTCTAAAAATTTATTTTGATTTGCCCAATCATTCTTTTCATTTATCCTTCAGATGGTAAATAGCTGTGAAGGAAATAAGAGAACTCCAAAAAGAGGAAAAAAAAAAAAAAAGGATGTGGAAATTTGCATTAGTAACTCCACTTAATGCTAACCTCATCTTGTGTTTGGAATCTGATATAGATATTGTCCAGGTAGCTACAAAAGTTTCTCTGACTATTTAGAGAACAGATAATGGTTAAAAATAAGCATTAAATGGTCCAAAATCACACCTAAATCTGAATTTAACTAATTCCAATCTCAGTTAAATTTAAAACATGTTGAATTAACTTCTCTTATAAGGAAGTATTTTATTCTTGTACTTCTTGTTTAATTCTTAAATGGACCAGAAGCAGAAGTTCGAAATGTCACATTAAGTCTTGCTTTCATAAGATTGTCACTTGAGCTTTACCTCAGTAAAATTCAGAACACTCCAGACAAACCATTCAGCTTGTTATCTGAACCCAAATGCTGAACTTTTGAGGATTACTCCACCCCCTATCTTTACCAGACACCTTTTTTTACCCATTAGTGCCTCTAAGCCATCATAAAACCTCTCCCCACACTGGGGGTTTTCTTGACCTGGTCATGGCTGTGTTTATTCCTGCCATGGAAGTGGCAACTTTGCCAGAGTAGCTTTCCTGGGTACTTTGACTGCTTATTGTTGTTCATAAGAAAGGAGGAGGGAAGTAGTTTATGAGAACGTTACTGCTACTTGTCATATTTCTCTCTCAGTACTTTTCTGGGTTAATTTGATTAATTTTTAAAAGGTAAATATTGAAATATATTTATTGACATCCTATCTGTGGTTGTTCACATATGGAAGACAAATGCTCTCCTCCACTCAAAGACAAAATAAACAGATCTTGTACAGGCAAGTTCCAAACTGTCAGAGGGTGTTGAATTTATCACCACAGGCTGCAGAGGTGTTTAATGCCTATTCCTGCACCCCAGGTATGCTTTTTGTAAAGATGCTGTGCTTCCTAGAGAAACTTCAGGCACAGTTAGTAGCTTTCAGTTTTGACTGAAGAAATGTCAACTTAGCAACTTTTATTTTTATATTCTTAATTAATAAAGAGAAGAAAGACATGACAACCTTAAAAGAAGATATTTGGACTATTTACCTACCTTGACTGTGAGACTGAAAACCACAGGTGATCGAACTTCTTATCCTAATTCAAGGAACCATTTTCAAATTAGCTAATTTTAATGAGAGGATGAAGTGTGTAAAAAGCCCTTAACACCTTTCTACTAAGGTGTGCAGTATCTTCATAACATAAGAAAATTGCAAGTTCAAAGGGATACAAAATTCTTTTTTAAAAAGTCATAGAATAATTCACTAACCAGTCTCCTAATTCTTCACTGAATTCTGTGTTTTAAAATCTATGAAGTCTTTCTTAAATAAAAAATAATTTTTAGAGAATTAGCTGTCAACACATCCATACCAAATAATAGTGTCCAATTCAGGAAAATCCCAGCACTTTCATGCTTCAAATGATTATACTTATAACCAAATATATCAATCTGAGAACACATATTTGATAGAAGCAAGGAAAACAATGTTGAACTCATACTAATCTGTGAATCTCTCTGCAGCAGAGCTGAAAACAAAAATAAATGTACAATTAAATGCTACCAGTGCTTATCATACAGGGTGATACTCTGGTATTGGCTTTCAGGTAAGAACATTCCTCATCATAAACTTATTTCTCCTGGATTATCATTTTAAAAAGAGGCGAGAAGCTTATAAATTATTACTAGGAAGGTGAGTAGATTATAACTATTTTTGTTCCATGGATTAATCTTCATTGCTTTGCCTACAGGGTAGGCTTAAAATGTTACCATTTGCATTTTACATCCACTTGCCGGCCATAAATGACTTTCCAGGTCCAAGGCAGTGGATTGTAAAACTGCTGACTTCAGTGCTGGAGCAGAAGAGAAGAAACTGGATGAGACAGCAAGTCCTAAATGCATTCCATAATTAACAAACATGGCAGGACAAGTTTTGAAAAACAAAGGCAGACTGGACAGATTTATGCTTGAAGTCTGGTGCTTTTGAAGGACTGTCCAACTACAAAAAGTCTCTTTTTAAGAGACATTAAGCAGTTAAAATTCAATCGCATGTTTACAGCCACAGGTTTAAAACTAGCTCCTAATCTTGCATTGATCTGAAATTCTCTGGTCAGACTGGAATGCCTCCCTTCTGTGTCCAGCCTGCAGAGGATACAGGTCTAATGACAGCTGTCTTTAGTTCCAGGTGGAGGGTTCATGGTGGTGGCCTCAGAATTCCCTGACCTCAATCCTGAGTAGCATCCACAGTGATGATCATCCTGGATCTCTGGCAGCTCACAGCAACTACCACTTGAGGAAGTGACAAGTTCTCTGTGGATGCAGCCACTTGTTCCTGGTTTGCTTTCTCGGGGTAATAAGAGAACAGGATTCAGCTGGGTGTGACACACTGCTTCCCCAGCCGGTCTGAGATGGAGAGAGCAGCATGTCTCTTCTTTTTTTTGGAGGCAGGAGATGGAGTTCACAGTTTGCAGTGGCACTGGTCAGCAAGATGAAACCTCCACGATCATGGCTGTAAGGGGGATGCAGTCAGCCTTGCCTTTGACCAGGTGAAGGAAGGGTAAAGGAAGGCATAAAGAATCGAGAAACCACATTTATTCCCAAGGTTGCTCTTGGATTAAAATCTGCAGGGCAAACCTTAAGTCCCACCAGACAACAGGACTCCATCTCACTTGACAGGGACAGATCCGGGAAGTGCTTGCCCAGATCCACTAATCTTCACTGACACTGACTGCAGGAGCAACATTCAAGACTAGCTCTGAATCTTCTCACAAATCAAGCCACTTTTGTATGTTATATTCAGGATTCATGAACCCCTACCCTTTTAGATCCCCCCACAAAAACACTGAAAGGTAAACAAATTCTGCTTGAATATTTCATTACGTTATGTATGAGGACAGTTTTGCTAAAGAGGTTGCACTATTGTACTGTCTTGACTAATAGTTTGTGTGACATGCATAAGGAAGACCAGATTTTTGCAAATTTAAGAATTTTTTTTTGCCCAAGGACAGCTTGTAAAACCTGTTAACATGAATTGTGTCTGAGCTGATGAGGAAAAAAGAAAACACTGAATCCAGACCTTCAATATTTTATTGGTGTTTCTAAACTTTTATTAGCTGTATTTTCTTCCATAAAATCAATTTAATAAGGCAAGCAGTGTTTTGGTAATGCATCAAAAGCAGTTCTTCTCTTCAAAGGGCATCTTTTTCACTCAATCTCTCCTCTAAAGACAGTGACATTAGTTTTGTAAATTAATAAACAGGCCAGCATCTGAGGACTGCATGAAGCCTCCATCACCCCTTATTGTGCTTTCTCTTCTGACCCCACTTTCCAGTGCAGGGCCCTCATCTCGACAACAATACCCTGAAAGCCTGTGTGGCACTCTGGGATCACACTTGAAAAGGCCTTTGGCTGAGGCTGGCTTTCAAGGAGGGGGGACAATTGGCAAGGAGCCTGTGGCTATTCATGCAGAACAAGCAGTGAAAAATGCCTGAAGTCAGATTCAGGGGTGGGCAGTGCCTGAAAAAGAAAGCCCACATAACATGAATGGCTGCTGCTAGGAGACTAAAACCAAAGGCATGCTACTAGCTGGCCTCCATGTCCGACATCAATGGGTTCATCCTATCCCTATTAGGGGCCTAAAATGATGGAGAAACATGAGAAGGGAATATAAGCAGGAAAGGAAAATAATACCAAAGTACACAACGGTCAATGCTTATATTGTTATACTAAACACTTAGGAGAAGGAAATAATATTTTCGATGTTCAGCACCTTTCTGCTGACAGGTGTTGCATGGATTGCAAAATCTGATAAGCAAACTAGCCATGGCACATTTTCTTGGAGGAAGAAAGTCATGCACTTCAGTAATTAGTTATTTCTCCTGCCCATAATTAAGCATGATTATAAAAACATATTGGAAAAGCCATCCTATGTTAAAATGGCTCCAGACCTGATGTTGGAGCAACTCCATTCCCCTGGCTGTGCACACACAAGTCCAGTTTGATTCCAAACTCAGCAGTGCTGGTCATAGGGAAATGGGAGGTCTACATGTTTATTAAAGGAAACCACTATAATGCACCACAAAAGCATTTCAGTGGCATACAAATGACCCAAACCTCAACTGTGCTCATGGTTAGGAAGGCTGAGAGGTGCTGTCTGCAGTGACGAAGGCTGAGAAGTGCTGTCTGCAGTGCCAAAGACCTCCAGCCCAAAAAGGCCCATTGTGAAGAATTTACATTGCTTTAATTCACAAGGTAGCTCTGTTTTTTCTTCTTATAAAATACAGCTAGCCCCCCATATTTATACCCTTACATTTCACACTGCAAAGCACAGACTGATGATCACTTTTGAAAGAAAGTAAAGGCTGTGCACATTCATTAATTTCAGCAACATTCTGAAAAGGATGAAATAGTTTCTGTAGGAACAACCCATTCTCTCCCAAATCCTTTTCACTTTGGTACAGGTGTTGGCTCTTGGCTAGCAAAAACCTTGCAAATATTAATTACAATGTCTAGTCATGTTTGGACCAGTTTATAGGCATGATCTCAGCTCTTAAAAAATGATCATATTATTTGGTTTATGAGTAATAATGTCTGACTAAAAAGGTAGAAAATACAGTGTGATATTATAATCAAGTGATTTATTTCAAGGGGTGATGTTTATTATTTGGTGTGGAAGAAACCTCCCTATCTTGCTTTTTCAATTATTTATTCCTGCAATCTGAATTTCCAACCCTCAGTTAGTTAACAACCTCTTTCCTTCCTGCACTTGGAGGTAACAGCTGCTGAAAGTAAGATCCTCATTATTTCTGTACTCTGCCCTACGTAAGGGGTAGGAAGAGCAGCTCCCAGCCAAAAGAGGGGAGAGCAGTGGGAGTCAGCTTCGGATTTCCCTCATTTGGTTGCTGGTTTGGGAACATAACTGAGTGGGCAAGTGGTGAATCTGATGCAATCTGCTGTCTTCCAGTGTGAAGAAAGGGGCTGTGCACACTGCAGCAGCAACGCTGCCGTGATCTACTGACACATCAGGGAAGGTTCTAAAGCAACAATTCAGTGCTGCTTGTCTGTCCATTTAGATTAAAAATTTCTAAATCCACGATGAGGTAAATCTTAGCCCCATATGTGATCTCAGCACTTGCTTATGTTTCTCTTGTATCTAAAATTGCTCCTGTAAATGACTGCTTCCAGCAGAAAATCTGTGCCTTTTTGTATCTCCTTGTGTATTGAAGAACAACTAACTGCTTGGATGCATGAAAAAACCTCAAGAACACCAAAACCTCAAGAACTTTATATAGAGAGAGTTACAGATTAAGTATATATATATGTATATATATATATATATATATACACATAGGTTTATAGACTGAGCAAATGGACATGAGTAAGGCTAAATGTCTTGGGTGATTGTGATTCCTGTGGCCTCTCAAGGTTGAATATTTGGGACTTGGTATTTAATTCATTCAGAGAAGGAAGTAAAGGTGTTTGTATGTGGATAAGCCCAAGCCTCTAAAATCAAGAAATTTAAAACCCATATCTTGAGGCCACTGCTTCTCTTCCTCTCTTCTTCATGGATGAGCAAATAATTTTCCCCCCAACAAAAAGATTAATCCTTACAGGAATTTGTAAAATACAGAATTTGAAATATTTGTAAAGCACAGAATTGTATCTGAGAGAATTAAGTTTACTTTTGAATGTGAAGCATTGCGTGAAATAAAAAAAGAGTCAAGACCCGCAAGATCCAGTCTTGCCTCCCTAAGTGAACAGTTTATCTACATTTCTAAGACTGGAAATTTTAAAAACCCTGTTCATATCTCATGGTGGGCATATACAGAGGTTTTCTGTGAACTTAATGTAGACATAAATGTGTGTATATATATATATATATATACACACCCTCATCAATGCTAAGGACAAACTATCTCTCTAGATAAATCTTTCTCCAGGAATTAAAGTCATATAAGGTACCATAGGTAAGTTCCTGACATTCTCTAGACAAAAAAGTTAGACTGAATCTCTTCCACTCCAATGAGCAAGAATTTTACTATGTAGGATTTCAGTTTAGCTTCCATTGGCCTTTGAATATCCTTACTAGTTTCAAAGGGTATTTTTGCAGTTTTCCTTATCTAGTTACATCGGCACATGCAAAATAATATATTCAGCACATGTCAAATTTGACATGAAAAAGTACGTGAATGTTTCAAGCATTTCAGGATTCTTCAATGGATTTTGTATATATTTTGTGGCATTTGAAGGAGGACTTTCCTAGCTTTGGGAGTTGAGAAAACAACCTTCAAAAGCCTGAAGAAATGTATCTTTTTAAAATTTGTGAGATCTGAAAGGAGAAGGGTGGGTGGTCTGAGACCTTCAGAAGGTCTCTGATCCTCTGACCCATTAGACCATTAGTTCACATAACCCAATAAATAGCTATTTGACTCTAAGGGTATAAAGAAAGTTGGAAATGAAAATAAATTACTAAACAAAAGGAATAAAAATAAGCAGTTCAAGGGGGTGTTTTCTCCTATGAAAGCTGAAAAGTGTATAGGTTGTTCCATTTTGTCTATTCAGACAACATGCCTACTTGATCTTGTCAAGAAAAAGTAAGATTAAACTGCCATGGGTACCTAACTATAGAAACAAGGTATGTTACTGACATTTACAGTCTGCTGTGTGTATGCCCTCTACCCAACTTGTCTGTTAGATGTTTAGCCATTGTTTTCTTCTTAGACCAAGGGGTTTTGCATACCAAAACATTACTTCTACTTAATAATTTAACTGCAAGCACAAGACTGTTGGGAGAGAGCAGAAGACCTAGCTGGTCTACAAGAGCTGCCCTTGTACACATCTCCCAGCTCCAGACCCCTACAGAACAAATTGTAGTCTCAGAATTTTGTGCAAGGGTCTCTAAAAAGTTGGGATGTCATGTAATTTGTTGTTTCCTTGCCATTGAAAACATTGAGGAAAAGCCATATATTGCACTGAGTCTTACATATCATCAGGTTTAGCCCCTGTGATATTCTTTCTTCCTTTTTTTTTATTCCAAAGAGCACTCTCTAAACATGTCGTAACAGCAACCAGAGTCAGACAGCATGTGGAAAATGAGAATATCTTCCTAATACTAAAATCATTAGGCAGCACTTGTTTTCTATCTTAAAACCAGAAATCAGATGATTTTTCAGTGAAATAGCAAACATCCACAGTGAAATCTTTACTGGGGTTTTGAGGCTGGGGAAAGACTCCCAAGTCTGATTATAAATAAAGCATTGCTGCTAAGGAAAAGTAATCATGGCTGAGGCATTGGGAGATTCTGCTCATGTTTTCAGACCTTCTTCATGCTCTTGGGTAGCTCTCTTAATCTCTCTGCTAGTCCCTTGGTTCATCTGTACAGGATGGATATCATAATTGTCTTTGTTTGCCTTTTAAACACCCAATGAGGGAATATGTCTCAATATGTGTTTGTAAAGCACTTTGCACAAGAAACTATTACAAACCACATCCTGAATATTGCACATTCTCACCAACACTGATTTCCACCACTCTAAATTCCTCATTTTCTGTTGCTTGATGGCATTTTGCCAGTTGATAGATAAGAGCCTGATCTCTGGGATGGTTGATGTGAGCAGCTGAATAAACATCAATGGTGCCCAAGAACAGGGAGCCTTCTGGAGATTCTCCACACAGATGGCACAACAGACAGGGCCCTGTGTGTGCCACTGGCTCAGCCATAGAAACAGTGCAGCAGAAACACCAAGGATGGTAAAAGGCTCTGGTGATGCCAGCTGCATTTCACCTACTATGACACTAAAAACATTTCCAAAGTGCCTGCATCTTTAATTTATAGACACAGCCACACAGTGGCTTTAGAAGATGGGGACCTGAAACAGAAACCTCCAACTGCTCTCAGCTCCCCTTTGGATCCAGCATGGATTCAAGCACCGTTGCATATTTCCCTGAGTGTAGCCATAGGACTCGCCACATTTCCTGGATTGTCTGGTCATTTCTTGGAGAGTCTCATTGCTATAATTCTTTTTTACAGCTGGATACAGGCCTGGAAAAAAGCCTTGAACTATACACCAAGATAAATAAAATGTGCTTAATTGATATCAGTGGTTGTTACCTCAGCAATAGAGAAGGCAAGAATGGGCTTAAATAGTCAATAATTGCTTAAAACCTCATTCTCGATGAATAATATCAGTGCTATGAGGACTGAGAATCCAAATGCATAGAAAAAGTATTATCACCCGAGTAAGAGATTGTGATAGAAGTGTGAACAAAACTATATTTTAGGATGTACTTGGAGAAGATTTGATAAATGGCTATATAGAAACATTCTGGATACAGTAGAAGCATGCTTTGATAGGGGTAAAATCTTGAGATGCAGTATTGCTAATTATTGCTAAGTACCAGTACCACTGTTTTCCCAAAGCAGGCACTCTTAACAGTTCTCTTATCCGGTGATTCTTTTAGTGAAGTCTGAAGGTAACTAAGACATCCTAAGATCTAAGCATTTAACTGAAGCAATGAAGTCAACTGCACTTCTGCAAGCTTGTAAAAAATATTCTGAAATAACATTCTGAACCCTGTGTCCTGGACAGAAGAAGTAATGAATTCTAAGCCTGAAGATGAGGTCAGTCCTTTCTCTTTTCCTCTCAAGATATGGCAGGGAGTTCCCTGCCCATCCTTTCCCAGGATAAGTGGCAGTCCCTATAGTGGCAAGAAGAGGCACAAACACCTGTATGTGTCAGATCCATCCAATCTCTTTCCAGTTTGATTTGATGGCAAGCTAGTGGAAAACTGCATAGGGGATTCCATAACAACAGAAATACTGAAACACAAAATCTTCTCATAGCTTGCTTCATTTGCAGCTGTTCATTTTTCCTTGTTCCCCTCATGTAATTTTGAGGGCTGATAAAACTCTGCTTTCATAGCTGCAGAAAGTGGCTGTGTGTATTGGGTTGCAATATAGGATGTGGCCAGAAATGTATATTCTATCACCATCTGTTGAAGCTGGGTGGGGTAGTGACCCTTATCTCCGTGGCTCATACTGTCTGCTAATGGGCCATCTTTAAGACAAGATGGGACAATCCTCTTTATCTTTTCCACAACCCATCCTCCCTCCAGGAAGATATCATCTACTGTTAATGGCCCATTAAGTTCCACTGTATGACTGATAAAATTACATCATCCCATTGAGAGATGCTCCAGCCAGGGAGAGGAGCCAAACCTTTCCTACCTAGATAAAAACTGAGATTTTGGACAGCAAGTTACCATCTTTCCAATGGATTCCAGAGGAAAACTGGACCTTCTCCACATCATCCCTGGACCTTCAGAGGAGAACTGCACCTTCTACAGGAGCACTGCTTCAACTGAACCACATCTGCCACTGCAGGAGGACTGTAGCCACCATTGAATGGGACTGCTGCCAACACCCTGACTGACTGACAGGTGTCAGCTTGGATTCTGACTCTGTCAGTGTTGGAATTGTTCTTTGTAATACTGCATTTCTATTTTAATTTTCCTAGTAAATAACTGTTATTCCTGATTCTCATATCTTTGCCTGAGAGCCCCTTAATTTCAACATTATAATAATGATTTGGAGGAAGGGGGTTTACATTCTCCATTTCAAAAAGAAGCTTCTGCCTTTTTTGGCAGACACCTGTCCTTCAAACCAGGACACTGTGATACTGCAGTAATGGCAGGTTTTTATTAGCTGAGCTGACATCTGAAATTTGGAGGAATTCACATTCTCTTTCTGTAAAGAGGAGGCTTTCATTCACCTCTTTTTAAAAGACTTTTATTATGTCTTACAATAAATCTACTGAATACCTACCCTGGGATTATCTGCTTCTTGTAACATGAAAAACTTACCTAATACATTCAAAATCTAAAATCAGAATTTTTTAATCCTCTGTATTCAACACAGTTCTCCTTATTTTTCAGACTCAAGCCATCTAAAGCTGATCACAAACCGTTGCTGGAGATCAGTATAGTGCAGGTTACAGATCTTAAACTGCTATTTTTAATTGTAGCATTTTAATATATTAGATCTTCCAAATAATAGATAATCTGTGTATTATAACCCCTTTCATTTATGACATTTTTTTTTAAATCCCTGAAGATTAAAAACATCAGTTGCCAAAATCAACTAAATCCAAATGTTAAAATCACAATACAATAGCTTGCATTCCGAGCATTGCTATCTTCTTCAAATAAAACTGATCACAGCTATCTTCATGTGATTACAGACCAAAGAACAGTTGTGTTGAGGCAGGCTTCGACCAATCCATCCCCTGGTCATTGGGAAGGACCAATTGTTTCTAAACATCCACAGAGATGTCACATTCTTTGTACCTAGGGGCTTGTTTGTCTTTTGTCTCGGAGATTATCAAAGTATTGCCTCAAAGGCTGGTTAACCCTGAAGCTTCTGTCAGTAACTCTGACTACATTATAATTCATTTTATTCAACCTGACCTTCTCCTTAGTTTAAGTTGCTTTCTGGGATATTTCCAGTTCTGCTAGGTGAATAGCTGCAGTGAGAGAAAAAACATGGAGTTTGCGTATTTAATTTTATGCCTTCACTTCAAATTTGTGTACATATTCCTTTTATGATGGGGTAGGAGGAATAGCTTAAGTGTTCAGCACCAGCTCAATAGTCATGACTATTGCAAGAAATTAAATGTGCAGGCAGAGACTAATGTTCTCTACATCACAGGAGGTGGAAAACATTCCTTTTTGAGATGAATTTGAATTCAGTATGGTATTTGAGGTATTCACTGCTCTGTCATAGAAGACCAAAATGAGGGAGGTGGGTGGCTGAAGAATGATGCTGGTACTTTGCCCCACAGGTGTGTGCAACCAAATAGGTACCCAGCCTTTCCTTTTTAAAATGGTGTTGTGTTTAGTTTCTGCAAAAAGCAGATAACACACTAGAAATAATTGCTTTATGTGACCTCATACATTGGGAAAATAATATAAGATTATAACTAATAAACCAACAAAATGCTCGAGATGATTGTAGCAGAGTTCTGTGTGCTGCAAGGGATCAGTTAATGCTGGGTGAAAAGCAAACAGCAGATCTTTAGGGGGGGTGGGGGGGCAGGGGGAGGAAGAAATTTTCTTAAACTGTCCAAAGATGTTCCAGACAGCACTCTCAAATGACACCTGTTTTTGTGTCAAATGCTCAGCTCCAGAAGATGTGGAAATGTAATCACTGGAGAACACATCAGTCAAGATACAAAAAAAGAGATTTAGGAAAAAAGCCAACCGAACAAAAATAACCTGGAAAATAAGATAAGTATTTGCATTTCTAGTTAACATCATTCTCAAACACTAAGCATTACAGGACGTGCATGTTTGTTTTTTTCCCCGTTCTATTTTAATTAAAAATAGCACAAACCGAGCATGTCTGTGTTTGGCTGGGAATTTGGTGGCACTCCCTCTCTGGCCCCACATAAATTTCATTTTCCTCTAGCAGACCTGGAAGAAATTTTGCTCTGATTTTATAGTTCATGCCAGGCAACTCCGTTCATGTCAGATTCTCCCTTAGTGCAAACTGGGAGGCAACAGAATCAAGACACTGGGCAAGGCAGGTGAGTGAAGCTCAAGGTAGCCCAGCACAACCCTCAAGCCAAGCACGGAACAGACAGAGACACTCTGGGGCAGTGGCAGGCTGTGCACAGCCACATTCCCAGGCTCTGGAAAGCAAAACAAACACAGCCCAAATGCTGTGGAACAAACCTGGGCTCAAAAATCCAGGCTGAATGAAACAGAGCTCAGTGCAAACACAGTCCAAAGGAAGTGGAAAGCAAACTTAGGCAAATAAAGTCCAGGCTCTGTGAAACAGAGCGTGGATAGACACACTCCAAGCACAAGTAGGAAAGCAAACAGAGGACAAATATAGTCTAAACTTAATGAAGCAGATACATGAAACAGTAGCTGTCTCACTCTCCAAGCAAAATCCAAGTAACTTACTCCGAAATCACCAAGCTGGAGCAATTGTGGTACTCTTACAGGCAAACTACGGTGTTTACCTTCCCTTCTCATATCCTTCGTGCTTTTCACTCATGTTCAATGTGGGAGGCTCATTCTCCATTCCTCAATGGCCCATAGTAACTGCTGTGGATCAAGATCTTTCCAGTTTTTGCATGCCTTCAGCAAAGTGTGAAGACTTTCAGTATTTTAAGGCAACATTCAAATGGAGCAAGGAGACCTTACTCAAACATATATATGTGCACAGTTTCTTTTTGCATCTTTATAATGTAGTTTCCAAGGGAATGAAATAGAGGAAACAGAGATTAGGTAGCAACCAATATATATATTTTTAAAAATTAAAACCAGGGCAAAAGAGAAGTTAAAAGCATCAGAGGTATTTATATACCTGAAAGAAATGTGACTAACATGAAAAAAAATTTCTGAAGTATTTCAGAAACTGATAAGGATTCCAGTAGTTTAATTTTTTTGAAGATGGTAACATGGTTAGTGATGGAGAGGAAGTAAACACTTAATAAATACTGGAATAAAAAAGGATACTTTTTTTCAGTTGAGGATGACAAAGTACTTTGCAGTCTGATAGTAACTGTAAAATAAGGTGAAGAACATCCATTACTGATAAGTACTTTAAGCGTGGCAGGCCATAGATTTTGTCCCAAACAGTCCAAAGACTGTCTGAAGAAAATCTCTGGCAGATTTTTGATGTCTCTTGAAAGATCAGGTAGATTCCTCTGAAATGCAAGAAAACTATGTTTAAAAAGGGCAGAGAGCATGATGTAGGCAACACCAGGTCAGTGAGGCTAACCTCAGGCTTGGGTCAAAGAATGATTCACTTGCTGCAGGAGTCAACTGAGAGAGAAATAAAGAGAGGAAAGAGAATTCTTGTCATTCAGCATGTTTAACAGGAAACAGGTAGTGTCAGACAAACCTGATTTCATTCTCAATGTAATTGCTATAATTCTGCAGATGTGATGTGCAACACTGAGGTTAAAAATAGTGCCACATGATGACAATAAAGTACATGTTAAAAGCATTAAGAATGGGATGAGTGCTGTTTTAAAAATCCATAAATGGGGAATCATAACTGGTCTGATGGAATTTTAGGGGATTCCCCCATGACCAAAGCTTTTCAGGGTTTTTATCAAAGGTTTCAAAGAATTTTTAACATATGTTAAAATGAAAATAAAGCAAAATCAGCCACCTTGTATCACCAATAAAGGCTAACAGAATAAAATGAAGGTCATTTGCACTGAAAAACTCCAGGGCAAGGGTTAATTGTGGTCCATTTGACCCATTCAAATATTACATCTGCATGATTCTGTAGGCTGAGTTGCCAACCAGTGACATGTAATATGGAAAGCAGGGAAGGGAAAGAGAATAAATGCCTGGGACATGAACCCTGCTCATGTTCCTCTCTGAGCCAGCCCTCCCAGGAATCAGAGCCATTGGTAGAACCCCTAGAGAGGTTTAACATCCTACCTTCAGGCTCAGTAGCCCTCGCATGATGGATACAAGTACTGTGCCAGTAAAAACATCCATTGTTTTACATGCAACTCAATTACCAGCTTCATCTACCAGCTTATTATGCTTTCAGGAGTCTCCTCCCATGCTCACTTTGCCAGTTTCCACTGAATTCAGAACACTTTAATTGCTTTGAAGTACCAGAGTAAATGCAATCTATCCTGAGGGATCTATTCTGCCTTTCACCTACTAGAGCAAAAGAAATGCAAAGCCAAACAACTACATACCATCCTTGTTCCCCAAATAATGATGAGGATGATAATAATAACAACAAATTTTTAGGGCTTTCTACTATTTTCTAAGTTAGCTAGATACCATTTTCCTTATTCCAGGAGGCATTTGAGTGGAAACTTCAAAGTAAATTTATTTTTTATTCAAATTTTTATTACCTGCAGTCTTTTCCTGAGTGCAGTTCCCGACCACCCCTTCTTTTTTCTTTGCAAGTGCTCTGTTCATATTTTGCATTCAAGTGATGTGGAAAATTGAAAAAAAGAAAACAAAAATGCTCTGCTAATTTAAAGTTATAATGTAAGTCATATGTTACTTGATAATGCAGGATAAGCCAGGTCCTCAGCTGATAGAAATTAGAACAGCTTCACTCATGAGCTGTGTCATTTATATGAATTTAAGGATGGACCCATCAACGAAAATGAAAAGGTAGTGCTGCTTGTTTTAATAATGAACTAGGTTTGGTTTTCTCTTAAAGTAATAGTTTGTTAACACACTGTTTCCTCTAAATGAGAAAATACAATAGAAAAGGAAATTTGGTAGCTGGTAGCAGAGCCACTAACACAGATATAAAACTCAAGGTTTGTTGATTGAGTATCTTTACATTCATTGATTAATCTTCCCTTTTCATCTCCCTGCATAAATACACGAGGGCTGAATGATCTAGATAATGGGAAATACATTTCATAATCTTGCATAAAAACTGTGAAAACCCTATTTCTTTCTGTATAATCCAAATGCCTGGATTTTATTGAAAACAGAAAAAGAATTGCTGCCTTCTTCCTTATGGCAAAAGGCATGTTGGACATTAATCTTCAAGTTATGGAAACATCCATGCAATGGATGTATCAGTGATTTGTCCAAGTGTTCCTGCCTATGCAGTCAATTGTCACATACAAACAATAACCAATGGAGGCATATATTACTACCAGACTTGTATTATCAAAAAACAATGAAGGAAATAATTTCATGACTTCTCCATACCTACTTGTTTCACACCTTTTGTATTTGATCTTGACTTCATATTTATGAACTATGATGGTAAATAATGCTTTTATGGAAATATTAGAGTTTCATTAGAAAGTTAGAGGAGAATGACTGGAAGAATTATCTCTTACGTGTTACAAACAGATTTCAGGGCTCAAACTTACTAAGCACAAATGCAGAATTTTACAAAAGCAGGTAAAAGTTGAGCTCTTTCATGGCCTTTCTTGCTGTGGGGACCACCTACCAAGTTTCATGTGTCAAAAACTCTAGACTCTTGTTTTAAGACTATTTCATGAGGCCAAAATATGGAGACAGAGTCTCCTGTCCAGGATTAGGACCCTGTCTAAGAGAAAAGTGGCCTATAATTCATTAAATTCCCATCCAACAACTATTCATTATGAACTGTGGAAATAGTCACCAGTGCAGGAGTGCAGGAGCAGGAACCTGTGTCCTCTTGACAGCCAACAACACAGGACTCACTTTCACCATTGTTACGCCTTCTCTTGGTTTATCTAGTGTGGAAAATCATCAGGCTTTTCTGCAAAACAGAATGGCTTCAGCAGAAGGGATAAAATCTGCTCCAAGTGTAGTTTAGTGGTTAAGAGATCCTCACGGCACTTCAGCCACATGGACCTGAAATCCAGCAAAGAGAACAGGGAACGGCTATTCATATTCTGAGGTTGTGAACACGGCATGAAAGGGTTTGGCAGTATTTTCTTGGCTATACTTTAAAAGAAAGGAATAATCTTCACAGTACTTTCCAAGAAAATGATATAAGTACATTATTCCCGGAAAGGTTTCAGGGAAATACCTCGCTGCAGCTCTCAGTCAAGCACTTTAATGCAAGAGAGGGAGCTGCAGAGTTGAGGTAATTTCCTACTGACCAGCAAAGGAGTGTCTCTGCTCAGGGATCTTACCACCATGAGGCCCAGGCTGAGGCAATTCAGTTTCCTTACTTGTTTTACAAGGAGCAGGGATGCCTAATTCAAAGTTCTGAATTTCAGACTCGAAATTAGATGCATAAAATCTGCCTAAAAATAAAATCAAATAAACCAGCAAGCTATGAAGTCTGAAAGACCTGGCTCTTGGGAGGAAGACACCCAGATACAAAGGGACCAAACAAGGGACTATAGTCAGGAAATGCACCAGAAAAAGTGTAACTAAATGCACAATTTGAGATGAACATTTTGTAGAGCTCAGAAATGCAATGAACGCAGACGAAAGTGTCTGAGCAAGTCTACACGCAATTCCCATGAGGCATATTATCACCATCTGGGAGATGATTGATATTTATTTGCCTAGCTTATGCACACACACAGGCACTGCATTTTAGTTGGAGTCTCTCAAGTTAAATAGCAAAAGGAACAATAAGACAACCTGCTGACAACTCCAGCTCAGACTAAAAGAATCAGCCAGGAATCTCACAGGTTAGAAGTAACTCTTAACAGTTATTCCCCCATACGTTTTCACTTCAGTGATAAAATGGTGTGTTTCTCTGTTTATAAATTACTTAACTTGGTAGGGATGTGGTGCACTTTCATTCCTAAGATTTGCAGTGCATCAGGCAAATAGAAAGGCTCCATATATTAGCCAGAAAAAGGAAGGGTCATACTGAGCCCCTGTTTTGACCTTCATATTTTTTGTCCTACTTAAACCAAATGAGTTTGTCCCACAGAACTTTGCAGCAGCTGTGAGGTTCTGTAGTTAGTTTATATAAGCTTTGCTGAGTTTATGCTTGGAGAGTGCTGAGTGGTTAGGGGGATACTGCACACTAAACCCTTGCCTCTTTAGGGAAAAAATGTATTAAGCTGTCATTTTTGTGTGCATAAATAGGAAATGTTGAATCAACTTCTGACTTTCTAGGCATCCAATTTGTTTTTCAATGATCCATTTTTTCCTGGGTTTTTGTGGTTTTATTGTTGTTGTTGATGTGGGTTTTTTGGTTTTTTTTTGGTGGGGTGGGGGTTGGAGAATTTGCTTGGGAACTTTGGACATTTGCAGGAAGCCACTGAAAGGCCAATCTGCCCATTTACTTGCAAGCAAATACAGATGGCACCCACATGTAAAGAAACCAGGAGACACAAAATTTTGTGGGAACCTACTCCTCCTCTGCTTGCCAAAAGCATGTAAAATGTTACTCATCAGAACTTGAACTGGAATTATTATATAAAATTATGTTTCTTGTCTATGAACTTCTGCTCCCAAAAGTCACAAAACAAGAAATTATAAAATCATGTTTTCTAATACCTTCTTCACGTTTATTTCCACAGCTGCTTTTAGTCCTGTCTCAGTCCTGAATTCTAGATGCTCTCCAGGAGAGACATGCTGGAAAGTGCCTGGACTTCTCTAAGAATTCCTAGTCCATCTCCATTAGTAAATACTACTTTCAGACAATAAATGACCCTCCAGCAGCTCCAACATCAACACAGATGGTGGGATGGGTTCTCTGCTTCGAGCCATACTGAGGAGTCTTTTAAAGTACCACAAACATCTACCAAAATCCCACAATCAAAATCAGACACAGAGCTGTGTGCATTTCTCTGGTGTACTTCAAATGTCTAAGCAGGGCATGAGGCAATGAAGAGCTGCCACAGTGGGCAAAATATTCCATTTTATGCTGGTGTACCTGCAGCTTTTTTAAGTTGAGTTGCACTTGAATAAAGCCAGGCTAATTCAGTGGTGAGGCAGATTTGATACTTCTGCTGTGCTTTGTATCTATGATTACAGCCTAAAAGATCTGCTTCAAGTAAAAAAAAGATGTTTCAATTGCATATGTCAGCAGAGGAAACCACCATATTTTTTTTCACATGGGTGGCAATTATTTCAGTTTTGGAGGTTGCTGCTATGCACCTATCCAAATGAATAGATAGCATTTAAATATCAGTGGTGACTCATGGACCACTAATAACTACAGAATTCCAGATGATGAAAAGTTGGAAACGTATTTTTACAGAACCTTTTTGTGGTTGATATCTTTAATAATGCCAAATAATTTGCCAGTGTCTCTTAAAAGTAAAACACTAAAGACTCCCATCTGTTAGAGGGTTGATCCAGCTTATTCTCAACTTTTTGAGTCAGTTTATTATCATCTTATTTCTCCACTTAGTTGTTCTTCTTTTCCTTTTTTTTCTCTTGTTTTGGGAAGATTGCACCAAAAAAAAAAAAAAGTCAAAACTGGAATAGGTCCTAAGTTCTTTTGACTTTTTTTTTTTTTTTTTAATTTAGGAATAGATCTTTCAAGAATGGTTGGGTCCTGTGCAAAGGAAGACTTCTTTTTCTACGGTCTTCTTTTTCTAGCTTGAATTTATTTTCCCTAAAATTTTAATAGCTTGGAAAAACTGGGAAAATAGGAAACCTGTATGTGGAAGATTTAAACTAAATCAGAATCTAGCCTTTCTTCCTCAGTCATTTGCTTTCCACTTTTGTTTTCACAAGGCCATACAATTTTGGTTTTCCAAATGTACAAAACACGTAACTTTGTCAAACTCCATCAGATAGCTCTTTTTGTAGCACGACTGATCCTCAAGAGGGTTTCATTTTAGCCTTAGAAAACAGGAAGCCATTTTATCCACCACCACCAGCCTCTGCCAGGTAGGATTTTGTCCTGGACATGCTTGCCACCACCATCAGCAGGTTGTTTTTGCCTGAGACAAACAACCCCAGCAGTTTAACCCAACATCACCAACATATATAAAGTTTGGATTATTTCCACAGGAGTAAATCTAGGATAGAAAGTAGGTAAAGGAGAATGAAGGGATGAATAAGTTGGGTAGGAAAGGCAAATCAGGAGGATGTGAAAGAATTTTATGTGGTTGATACAGTGCTCCCAGCAGTGAGAAGAAATGGGAGATGAGTCTGATCAACAGATTTTTGTACCAGAAAAAAAAGCAATTTACAGGGACTAAGTTTACTGAATTCTTCAATAATAGTTTGAAAAAGCTTATGTGAGGAGTATCTAAATAAATCCATAAGTGTTTCATAAAAAACTTCAACCTGCTCATTCCTCTATTCCTTATCTCTGAATTCTCATCATCTGCATCCTTCCTTCACATTTGCCTTTTCAAAGTTAAAATGGGTCCAAATAATGTCCTGCCCTGTTAGACTGCTGAGTATCCAACTGCAGCAAGCAAAGGTTTCTCTGCCTGGGACTGAAAACTAAGGCAGGTACATGTATGTCTCAGCCACAGCTCTAGTTCACAGCCAGCCAGCTGTTTTAACTGACAAAAAATCAAGTCATCCTTTCCCAAACCACAAACATGCTACATCTTATTCAGAGTGAAATAAAAGACATGCTTCCTTTTGACAGTTTGGACAACAGGTGGAGAAAATTATAGTGTCATAATACGCATTTTCTTTTAGGCTGTTACACAGTGTCTGTGCTCTTGCAGCTTTTGTGAACACCATCAACATATAATTTCTTTTATCAACCATGAAGAACACAAGCTTTATGTGCAAAAACAGAAGCCTTGACTCTCATCATGTGGAATAATTGCACATGCTATTTTAGTACCAATTCCAGATTTTACCTACCTTCCATTTTCTAATTCCTGGGGCACTTTGGAGATGAAAGACTGAAAACCACTGCAGAGTCTACATGATGGAGAATATCGTGGCATGGCCTTAAAGCAGGTAGGCAGCAAACTCCACCCTGCTGATAGAATAATATTCATGTGCAGCTGGCATGGATGTCTGTCTTGCTCCAAAGTTTACTTCCTCTCTGTAAAAACAAACAAACAAACAAACAAAAAATCTGCAGCTTGAAGAAAGCACCAGAAACCACAAAACCCTTGATATGGGCCAGGCAATACAGGGTGATAATCTGGCTAACACAATTATTCACTTAATCAAGTATTTGCTCATTATTAAAATAATGCTATCTCACTGCTACTGCTCTAGTTCCTTCTGTTCTGATCAAAATCTCACAGTGTACTTCCACAAGAAAATGTAAAGCATTCAAGTACAGTGTAAAACATCTCTACTGCACCCACAACAACCCTTAAGTTCAAGATCTGAGCCTTTCCTCCTACAACATGGAATTTGCTCATCTTCTCAGTGCTCATCCCTTCTCTGTGCCCTTTTTCCCTCTCACTCCAAGTCTCAATCTTCACCCTTAACTGCTTGGTGCTAAAAAGCCCACTCAGTGCCTTACAGAAGGTATGTTTGGGAGACTGCCAGGTCAGCTCTTTACACTGCAGAGACCTTGGGGTTGGGGCCATATCTGCGCTTATGTTTGTGAATAATCCAACACATGTACAGCACTCTGGGTCTGATCCCCTATATCATAATAACACTGATGTGGGACCAGATGCTATATATGAACAAATGGGAATCTGTTGCATTCATGTAGTGCTTTTTTTCCCAAGGAACTCAAAGCACTTTATGATCTTTAAGCCTCACCACATGCCTGTGGGGTACAGCAGGGTAAGTAGGCCTGTAGTATTCTTTACAGAGCCAAGTACATTTATTCAAATGTAGCTGAATAATAATAATGCAACCATGACCTCCCATGACACTTACGTTCCTTAGGAACAATGAAACTGTCAGCCACAAGGGTGAGACTCATGAGTCTGGGTGACAAAACTTTTTCGGCAGCTGGCCCACTGCAGCCTCACTTCCGTAAGAGATTTGGATGACCACAAGCTCTACCACCTCCCATGCAAAATGCAAAACTTTGCTTCTTCACATTCGTTTTCCCACCCCATCAACAAATACCAAAACAACCTTGGTGGAAAAAAAGAATCCCTCTATAGAGGTTTTGTGAGTCATGCTACTAGATTCTAATAGACAATTACTGCTCCACTAATAGCTCTGTGTGCTTCAGGAATGACCCCATCTCAATAATTTAATTATTTAATAGCTTCTGGAGATCACAGATTGCTTTAAATGAAGCATGGTTATATCCTTAAATTTGCTTTTGCAGAATTACTTTTGCAGGGGTGAAGTGATGAAAAAGAAAGAAATTAACCTTAATTTCATCAAAATAGGGTTTTCTACACTGTTATGAACCTGTGTATACTGAAAAGTATTACCCTTTTTTTCCAATCCAATAATTTATTTCCAATCCAATAATGAAATTAGAAGAGACATTTAACAAAGGCCATTCTCTTCAGAAAAATGAAAACAAATGAAAACTAATCTGTAGGAAGTATTTGAAAGTTAAGACTCCAGACTACTCCTCTGGGAGTAGTATGAACTTTGGAAATCTGGGATTTAGAGGCACAATTATCCATGTAAAAAAGAAAAATCTATGCTGTATTGATTAAACTTGGCACTTCAGACAAGGTGTCATCTCGTGCATTGGAATGGCATGCCATCAGGTGACAAACTTCAAACTGGCCATATCTCAGAGATGGGTGCTAAAATAAAAAATTCTATTTAATGTACCAATGCCTGCATAATCTGTAGCACTTTGCTTTCCGAGTGGTTTACAATCTTCCAGGAACAAACCAGAGTGTTAAACTGAGCAGAAAGTATTACTTTTAATTGCACAAACCTTTTTGTCACCCACTCTTGTTTTGCTAAGATGCCATTTTCCCCCCTTGTTTCTCAGACTCCTTCCTCTTAAGCGGGTGCTCCTCCATCCCCTTATGTTCCCCCTGTGCACAGAGTAAGGCTGCAGTTGTCACAGTCTCTGTAATGTCTAATCCTTTAACACTGGGAGAGCATTGTATTGCAGCCCTAATGCAAGGATGAATTCTGGAATGTGGAGCCTGGAGAGAGGCTTATAGAATAAGAAAGAAAGAAAAAGGGAAGAGGAAAAAGGAACTGAGAAGAGAAAGAAGTCAAAACCACACATGGGACAGAAGGAGAAAAAGGGGATTAGGTGACAATATCCGACTGCACTGAAGGGTCAGAAGAATTAAGCTTCAGAGCAGCTTGCTCAGTGTGTGCTGGGATAAAAAGACTCTGATATGAATGGAGGTGGTTCAAGTGCAGGCACATTGTGGAATGCAATAGGAGTCTGCTAGGGAACATTTAAGAGAGTTGTGCACCACTTTCATTTAATAATATATATTGTTTGCTGGGAAAGAACTGAGCCTGACTGTCACTTTTACAAGGTTGTTACAGAGGAATGAGAAATATAATAATGGAATGAAATGGAATAGCATTATACAAAATGAAATTATGAATCAAATAATCTGAACATGTGCTCCTAAAATGTATTATTTCATGTGATGTTTATATTGAATATAAACTTAAAGCAATATAAACTTAAAGCCCTGTCCAAAGAAAATCAGGGCATTTGACATCAGTGGAGTTAGATATGCTTTTAACAAATACTTTAGAGCCTGATTTTTAATACCTAGTTTTACTGCATGTGCAGCTAAATGCATAATCTGTTCATCAGGCCAGCTTAGTGATCTTTCTAATCAGCATAGGTGCTGCATCTTGAAGAACACTGCTTCATTATGATTTTCATATATGCTGGGAGTACTTCTACACAGCTCAACAGATCTACTGAAAAAGTTACAGATACTTTAAATTCCCATGCAGTTTATTTTCAATTTCCTATTCCCTTCTCACAGAAAAAAAAAACTTGCAGACAGCCTCAAAATTACAGTAGGGTTACTTTATGAAAACCAGCTCTCTGCATCTTCTTACAAGACAGGCACTGGGAGTTAACATAGCTGGAATCTGAGAAAATGCCCTCTGTCTTTCTGACACGCTTTTTTGCCCCAACATAGCTTCCTAATATAAGATGAAATAACAGCCTCATCTCAATCTGGCATTACTACCCTTCCATGAAGCAGAGAGAAAACTGAATGAAGCAGAGAGAAAATTGAGAAACATGAGAGATGGAAGAAACAAGTCATGAATAATAAAAGAGAGTGATTTTTAACTGTGTAAAGAGAATTCATTCAAGTCAACCATCTGGCACAGGGCACATCCTGCAGAGAGAGCTGCCATGGAAAAATTACAAAGTCAGTTCAGTTAATATTTCCCAAGAAGACACCACAGGAGACAAAACTAGAGTAGAGTGCCATATCCAAGTGACCGATACTAAAACTATTTTGATATTGCTTATGAAACATACCAATCCTTAGAGTCTGGTTCAGACAGATCCAAAGAACTCAAGTATTTATAAAAAATCTCAAAATATCATTTGCTCATTTGTAATAATATTGCCTTTCCTCTGCTGCAAAGAGTTTTGGTAAAGCTGAAGGTGGCTGTGTATGTGACTTATATGCAATTTGCTTTGTTTTTAAAATAGAACAGAAAACATATCTCATTGCAAAAAAACCCCACCAACCCAACAAAACAAAACAAAAGAAAACCCAACCCCAAAACACACAAAAATTTGCTTGGATTGGAGTGAGTAGGACACATTTCATTCCTCCTCCCCAGTGGTAACACCTATGACCTGACCCAGGACTTGACCTGGAAGCTGAGAAAAGAAGCAAATAGACAGGGCTCTCAGGGCTCACAACAGCATCTCTAGAAACATCTATGCTTGTATGTGGGCATTATGGAAGTACAGAGTCATTTATTCCCTGGGGACACAGATGTGAAAGCACTGTTGATGTATTTTCAACTGATTGTCTGTTTTCAACTAACTTTCTTCTGACAGAGGACAGAAAAATTGTTTCCAGTGAATACAGCAGCAATATTTTTACTAGCTTCAGTGAACTGGAGCTTTACTCCAAGGTTCTAAATATATCACAAGGGTTCACAGTCACATCAGAAATTCTTTCCTCATCATCCATATCCTTAAAAACCCATATATGTTCTTTATTTCCTGCATCCTCTGAGTTATCTGGGTTTGTTGTTTGTCCCTTTTCAGTCCAAGCCAACTGAGAGCCAGGCTCCAGAGACTCTAAATCAAAACTACAACAACACATTAAGCAGTCTGTTGTCTGCAGGGTACGTCTGACTAAGCTGGGAGTGATGTAGGAGCTGAAGAATCCACTGTCTTGTGCAAGCAGGTACTGTGGATGGGCAAGGTCTCTGTGCTGCTATGTAATGTGATCCCCTGATCTGTGTAGGCACACAGACACCAGCTATTCTGCCCAAACAGAGCCAAAACATCCATCTCAAATAATACAAAAAGCCCCAAGAGAAACAAACGCATAATTTTGCACGTGAAGTTTTTTTTTTTTAAATTTTCCTCACAAGCCCTTCCCAAAAAGACAGCTATCTTAGAGTTGGATTTTTGCATCACACACTCTTCTACCCACATCCCTTCTCCTGCATCTTTTTCCTTAGTAACAAGTAGGGAAAAGAGAGGAAAGGAAAGCAAAAGGCCCCTTTAAAGGAAAAGAAACAATAAAAATCAAGGGGCAGTATTACACATACTCATTCAGAATCATGCTATAGGTAGATGTTGGGAAGGAAAAACAGAACTCACTTTCTTTCCTACTTTTGGGCTTCTTAGATTGGCCGAGCACAAAATGTTAGGCTTGACAACTCAGGTGGAAGAGGAACTGTTCCTCCAAACATCCCAGAAGCTTCTTCCTCAGAGAGGCTGAGCTGGTCAGCAGAGTTGGACCAAGACATGACAAGAACGTGAAGGGATGCAGGAGGTGTAAATCAGTTTCTACAAGGGCAGGACCTCTAAAAAGGAATATCTTTCCTCACCAGACACCTGCTATCAGGGTGCAGCTCTTTTCCACCCCATGTTTCTGGTCTCTGTCTGGAACAAACAATCAAGCTTTAAATAACATTTAGCTGACTTGCCATTGAACTTGACCCAAATGAAACCTGTAAGAGTTCAAATAAAGTTCCTCTAGAATTTTCCTCTCGTTTTTGGTAAATCACAATGCCAGCTGGAGCCAAAGGTTGTGGTTCCATGAGAAGACTTATCATATATTGCTCTTATCAGGAGAAAGACACTATTGGAAACAGCTCATCATTTGATACCTGAGCCCATTCTTCTGGCGAGAGGATGCCTGGGCAGTCCAAATCAATTTTGACAATATCCAGACTGTTGTGCTGAAATCCGAGCCAGAGAAAATCACATGAAGCTCTTGTAAAATCATTTTCATTACAGAAGCCGAAAAAAACCATAATGTAAATTGCAAATAACTTCAAATTATTTTGAGATAAAAACTTGGTTTTGCATGATTTTTCTCCACATGAATCACAACCCATCCCTCTGAATCAAGCTTATTTATATGAGAAATGAAAGAATTGAAAAATAGAAGAGCTGACCAAAAGCTCTCCTGCTGTCAGGCAGAGGCAGGCAGGGATTATTTTTGGTGCAGAACCATTGGTTGTGCTAGCCTGCAATGCTGAGTAGGTGCTTGCCCCTGCATTTTTCTGAAGCAGGTACCTGTGATTCAGGCCTCTCAATTACAGCTGGTAAAGAAAGAAGGCAGTGTGGTGCTCAGGCGGTTTGTGGTGCAGCTGCCAGCAAGGTGATTACATGTACTTCTTTTACAGTGGAACCTACCTCTTCCTGTGGCAATACTCAGGATTTGGGGCTTCTTTGAGTGCATGAAAGTGTACTTAGTGCACAATGTGCACTTCCAGTACTTCAGATGCAGTGAAGGCTATCATTTGAGAAAAGAACGTGTCATCTTGACTGCCAAGTGTTAAGCCTTATTTTGAAAATTATTCACAGGTAGAAAAATCTATTTCTCTGAAAACTCAGAGGATGAAATTTAGGAGGGAGTTCTAACTGCATACCACTTTCCTATTGGTTCCCAAATGCCCCACAGGTATTCCAGCCGCTGGCAATGGTACCTGTGAGAATCACAGGTCTGCACTCACTACCCGAACAGCCCCTGCCCAAGTGAATGCCTGGATTCAGACCAACTATTGTTTCCCTCCCATTCAGCACCACTGCTGAAGCATGAAGGAAACTCCCACTCTTGTCCTCCCCTCTTCATCCTCATCCTCTTTCTCCTCCCCCTTGCCCCACACACAGAGATGTGAGAAAGGAAGCAGAACAAATGAAAGCAGTGAGAAATGGAGTTTCTTCCTCCCACTCTGCACTGCCATCACCCGTCACAACACCAGCCAAGGGCCAGCCAAGGGCTTCCCACATAAGAACTTGTGGTCACCTGCCACAGCCTCTTATCTCTGCATATTTTCCCACCTTTGAGCATCCAAGACTTAGAGAAATGAAAGATGAAAGTCATAGTTCATACATAATCTTGTGAATACCAAGGGCAGCACCTCCTTCAGAGTACAGCACATTTTCCAAAGGTATTACTGGACTTAACCTTTCAAATCCCTGACCACAAATGAATCTGAAGATAAAGAGCCACTATCACAGGGCAGAAAAAAAGAAGTAATATTTGCAAGCAATAGACATGAAATTCCCAAAGACAGTTTCTGGTATCTTAAGGAAACCAAGCATTCTTTAAAAAAAAAACCAAAAAAAACCCAGTTCCTGGTATTTTAAGGATCTTAAAAACAATACTGGTTTTTAGAAAGCACTGGCCCAATCAGTAGTTTGTTAGAATAACATTGTTTGTGAAACATCCATCACTTATTAGAGTGCATAGCCACATGACAACTGCACTTACATTATAACAATTAAAAGTAATTTAAAAGGTGAATCCTAATCTATGTGCTACAGAGTATTATGCAGACAACGTTGAGAGGTGGCATGTATCAGTTATTTCCCAGAGCCTGGCTTTCCTAGAGGCTTCATAATTCCTTCACAAGTACTTTGTGGTAGAGGTATAAAGAAGAGAAGGCAGAAAGTTGTGTTAGACAAACACTGGAAAAATCAGTGTCTTTTAAACAAAACAATCAACCAATGGGACATCTAGATAAGATAAAAGAAAAGAACTTTTTGCCAAAAGAGTGGCCACACAGCATAGCAGGAGCCCGAAAGGCTGGCAACTCTCCACCCTTGGAGTTTTTAACTCCACAAGACCCTGGGCATCTTGCTGAGACTGGACCTGAGCAGGATAAGACAATCAGAGATGTTTTCTCACACCATCCTCTGTCCCTCTCAGACTCTGTCACTGAAGGTTTTCACTGGCCCTGGTGCACTGTCTGCATGTAAAATCTTGTTCTAGTTGCAAATGGTGAAGTAATGAATTAGTAATAAATGAATTATTGAATAATAATATGAACAATTAATAACTAATCTATTTTATCATACAACATACATAATAATTAATGTACAATTAATTATTGGGGAATTTGCAAATTGCTAGTTTGCTTTTAACCCTTGCACATAATCATACTACTGACGCGTTTGTAACCCTGCTACTCAGGTTTTGCATGTTCCTAGAATCCACTGTGCTACCTGTTCATAGAATTCAGTGTGAATGCTCATTTTTTATCTTTGTAACAGACAAGATTTGTCTGGGGCTTGCTGTTTTTTTTTTCCACAGCATAACCCAAAATGAACCTCAGATCAAAGTCATTCTATTCCATTCTGAATACTGTGCCCTTTGCTGCAGTGTCTCAGAGCCTTCCAGTGATATAATACAGAATGTGATTAGCAATGTCACATGTTTGTTTCTCATCATGTCCCCAGGGATAAACTCAGTCTAAGTGTTTCACTGGTAGGAGTTTCCACTCAGTTTTGTTTTGAAATATATGAGAATGATCTGGTAAAGGAGTATTGCCAGATCATTTTCATGAAGCACAAGATTAATCCTGAACACTCTTCCATGTTGCTGTTTCACAGGGAGATAAAGAGATAAGACACTATTTAATATAAAATTTGAAAAAAACTGCCATGTGAGGTTGACAGTTCACAAAGGAATCAAACCTATGATCCAATATGCCCATAGGCATTGATACTGCAGCGTTTTGAGGACCTTTTGACTGGTATTACTTATCCTCACCTCTTGTTGGCCAAAGACGTTCCAAGGCCACTGCAGAGGAAACCAGGATCTCCTAGGATTTAAGTGGGAGAACAGGTTGGAGTCAACAGGTGGACTTGGCCAGAGGATTTCCCCATGAATAAAAGACCCCTCCCCAGAAAGGTAACTCCTCTGAAAACATCATGAGCAAAACCTGCTAAACGCACTCACTTTCCCCATCAGCACCATCCCAGAACAACAAGCAGCTCTTGCTCTCCATAGACAAGAGATGTGGTGAAAATGACTCCCTGGCTTCTGCTCATGGACAATTTAAGTCAGCACGAGTTATCTGTGCTCATTAAAACTGAGAAGAATCCTGGCAGAACAAACGAAAACATCAATCCAGGCATTTTCAGCACAACTTTAATGTATATTTTTCTGAGTCTTGGCACATGCCCCGTGTCGCCTCCTCACCACCCTCTCTGTGTAGCCCCAAGGGCCATTATTCCAGTTTTGAACACAGCAATTTCTTTCACAACCCAAGTAACTGCCTCAACATGTCTGAATATGTAGTGCTTTTGTTTAAAAAAAAAAAGAAAATAAAAGAGAAATATTATATTCCTCACTAGGTTAAATCTTTCATTCACTTTATTTACATGAAATATATCTCTTATAAAGCCCCAAAACCCAGGATTACAGAAGACTGGGAGCTCTCTTTGTTTTGCACACGGGAAAAACAGGAGCTGATGGTAAAACATAGTCCTTTGATGTTAATGGAACAAGTCCTGACAGAAAATAACCAGGGCTTGCATACCCTGAATGTCTCAGGTGCTTCTGTACAGTGTGACTGAAAGGAAAACTTTCCTGGCGCAGTTAGCTCCTATAAAAGATAGGACAAAATATAGCCCAGTACTGTGAAAGTTGCTCTGCTCTGCCAAGGTAAATCTGACCCATGAAATCCTTGGTTCTTTTATTGGCTTGTCCAGACCAATTGGGCTTTGAGACTCCATACCGGCACTGCAAGGAAAAAAGATAATTCAGGGCAGTGTCAACGTCAGGCTCAAGGTCTCCTGAACTATTTGAGTCATTGCCTAATATAAATCTGTGAAATAAAATCAACAGGTCTGGGTGAAGCTTTACATCTTCACATGAAACACAGTTTCAAATTTAGAAATTCAGTTTTCAAGCTCATATTTAATCAAACTGTGCACTCACCTTTCCTGCAGCTTTTACAGCAGGTATCACTGCTGAGAAAATCTGGGTTAGAAGAGCATAATTTTTTGCCTGATATTCTCATCTCAGATATACATCCTCCTCACTTCACCTCATCCGACTCCCAGACTTCTTGGAAATTATGGGAAAAGATCCTGATGTAGAAAAACAGACTCTGTGATGTACAGCTTGGGATGAGAACAAAATTATTCAAAGTACTAATAGTAGGATGAAAAATTTACTGTCTCAACACAAATATTAAAACCTTTATCCTGTCATGATACAAAGATAAATTTAGAAGCACATGAGGGACTGATTTATCATGAGGTGGCAACAGTTTGTTTCAAACTCGGATTTTCCTTTTTCAATTGTATCTGAATTATTTATTACCAGATGAGTAGGAAACCAGTGTAATAATTTCATTCAATATTTTGTGCTCCAAATTGAAAACTTACCTTGAACTTGAGTAGATCCGGCTCCTAGTAAATTTTATGACTTTTTGAACAAATACCTTTTTGTGAAGACCAAAGGCATTCCCAATTAGGGAAAGCAACCCCTGTTCTATTCCCTGGGTCAACCCTGTGCCCCTCTCCTTGTCAGTCAGCCTTTTGGTCATTCCCACTCTTTTCCCCTGTTGGCCTTTTGCTTTAACCCCACACTTGGACACCCCCTGTCCCCTGGTAATTGGTCCCTAAAGTTTTCCCCACCTGCTGATCCCATGTACCAAATGTGAACCCCCCCCACAAGCCCCTTGCCTTTTTTCCCTGAGCTCTGGACAATGCAGATCTGTGGCTGAAATAAACATCTCTGTAAAACCCTTACAAAGGCCTTTCCTGCACCTTTACTTAATATCACCCCAAGCAACAACCAGATGCAACACTTTTTATATGATTTATTTTTAAATTTTTCTACAGTTCACTGCATGAGTAACAAGTTGTGTTTATACTCTAATGGGAATATTTGATGCTCTGTCAAAGCAAATCAATCTTCCCTCTCTCTTTAGATATGAATGATGCCATCAATAAGTGCCCTCATCAGAAATGAATGTTCTGCACAAAATGCTATGCATAATGATATGACCCCTCAGGATGCAGGGCATGTCGTTTTGGCTTTATGTAGCCTCTGGGAGCCCTGTACAGAGCTAACTTTTGAGTCTTTGGAGTTTCAAGCGATACAAGATGATAGTGTCCCACACAGAGTCAGAAGCAAAAGAGTTTGCACCTGCAGATACCTCTCCTTCACATTGTTATTGGATGGGACAGCTTGTTTCAGTATTTCCTCCCCACAGCCCTGCTCTCAGTTGGCAGGTCTTGGTTTGGGAGGTGAGCTGGGGATCAACTCTGTCCCTTTCTCCTTGTACTGCCAAAATCCACAGAGCTGCGATCTTCGTGATCCCAAGGCTGAGACAATGTGTTCCAAACACACCACAGGATATTAGGATTTGTATTTCATAAATAATTTAAATCCCACTATACTCCTTGCATTTTTCAATGCTGATCACCAGAGAACAAAAGAGTTTGAATTTCTATGGATGCTCTTACACTTAAGGAAACCTGAAGTGCTTTAGCATGGATTAATTCACATTCTGGCACATGCAATGATTGAGAAGTTAAATAGAATAATCTGCAGAAATGCAGCAGTGGTCAGTGACTTTCTTTTGACCTGAATGACATGTTGAAGCCTTAGCAAAAGATGTCCCATACAGGTAAAACTCTAAGAAAAAACATATCCATGAAAGCAAAGAGAAGAAATGTTGGTCTGGAGAGGAAGCAAACCCTCCAAGCCTCAAGAATTTGTTTGTTGGCTTGTTTAGGTTTTTTTCTTCTTCTAGTCCAGAAAAACTTCATTCTTTGGTTTCTTAGTTTTTCATTTAAAAGATGAAGCCATGGAGATTTCACAACATTTTCTATGAAAAATGTCTGTTAGTCAAAAACTTTATTACCCACTGAAAACCAATTCTGACAACCCTTTGTGTGTTACTGGGGAATTCAAAGGAAGGTTTAGGCTCCTGGTACCTATTTGCATTCCAGAAGAAGCAGCAAGAAAATACAAAAGAGAATGAGTGGGACCACTTTTATGATAAGCCAAGAGGGAAGAGTATCTCCAAGTCATGCAGGGTCTCCAAAGTAAAAGACTAGGTTGAAGGTAGAGCCTCTGAAGGCTCTAGGGCTCAAAGGCAGTAGCTGTGGGCAGACTGGGGAGTTAGGCTTGTGCATACTACTGAGTAAACCAAGAAATTCAGTACTCAAAAGATTAAAGAAAGAGAACCATCAGATAATGGTTTTTATTTCAAGAGACCTGTGTACAGAGAGTGGAGAGGGAAACATTGGTATTTTAGGTGTGTTGTTTAATATCATCCTTGAATTTACTTTTTCCACAGTCAAAAACAGGAGTATTTTATTGAGGAAGCACAGGAACCATTTGAAAATGCCAGATTTATAGAATACTGAATGTACTGATGAGGGTATAACAGCATTCTTCTTGCAATTAACTTCTGATGAGGGATTGGTGTATGAAAAATATATGTGGTACATATCCCCAAAAGATAAGAATAGAACGACTCCTCAATGCCTTTACAGTTCCAGAGACACAGTGTAATATTATGAGAAATGTGCGTTTAATAGAGATTTCCCATCACTTCAGTATCCTAGTAGTAAACTGAGGCTCACAAGTGCAGTGAGTCTCTCTAAGCTCCACCCAACACAGCAGCATGACCATGGATCAGACCATAGGCATTCTGACTCCCAGCCATTCCAGTAGATATCAGCAATTTACAGATCAAAACTCTTCAGGCTGATGAAGCCTTTCTGCATCATGGGCTCTGTCTTCCAGAATCTGGCTCCCAGAGCCCAGCTGGTGAGGGTTTAATTTCACAGGCATTTGCAAACACTGCTATTACGCAGTGAAACATCAGGACAGTTATAAATAGCACAGAAGGAAATTCAGCTTACAGAAAACTGGTGTCTCACAGGCTTCCACAGACATTCTGCTGGATGGAGAATTTAGGAACTAAACCAGTTCAGGGTCAAATGCTTCAGGTTGACCTCTGTAGCAATGCCCTTTTGAACACTTTTCCTTCTGCCTGTTACAAAGGTTAAAGAGTAGGAAATGCCCATTATTGTTTGACCTTGTGTCATGGAGAATTTTAAGGCCCAAATGTGAGGTTATTTTTAGTTGCGCTGTTATTTTGAAACCAGGCTCAGGAGAGCAAAATCAGCAAAACTTCACTAAGATAAACAATACAAATGACAACCAGCATTATCTCCCCTTTCAGCTTGACAGGAATATTTGTCTTGATGCTGAGCTGTGCTGGTGCTGTGCTTCCTCAAGGAATGTTGAATAACTTCCGCTCACGTTACACAAGCGCCTGCCCCATATCACTTTACTGTGTGGCCACTTGGCTGCAATGCCTGCAGAGGCTTTGTAATACCCAGTTCTATTATTGTTTCCTAAGGATGCATCCTGCCTGGAAAACAGCAAAGGAAGGGAAACTGTATCTAACATTACTTCCTAATTAAACTGTTTGCATCATTCAAAGCCTGTGATGAATTCCTTCCTCTTCTCTCCTTCCCCTCCTGTTTACTAAAATCAGGAGATACAAAAAGACAGCAGGAGAGAGACGCAGTAAACCAGATCCTAATCTCTAGCACAAAAGGTATTGGACTTTTTCCAGGTTTCTACCAGCATCCTGAGGATCAAATTCTCTTACAACTTGCCACTGTAACCTTGAGGAGGACAGTGTTATGTGCTGACATGTAAACTATGCTAGAAAAAAAAAAATTCTGGAGTTACGCAACTAGAGGTATGGGAAACCTATTTATAGTGATTGAAACAGTTGGGAACAAAGTTCAGCTCTGGATTCAAACTATCTACACACACACACACACACACACACACACACACACATATGATTTTCCCCAAAATAATTTGTCTGGTGTTTACAGAGATGGGAATGAGCTCAGACCCAGATCTGAACTCAGAACTGAGCTTCCCCAGGGTTCAGGTATGTTTGATCCAGTGTCTAGATTTGGGCCCACTTCCAATAAATGGGTCACAGTCTTGATGAGCAACCATCCCTCTTGGCTTTATAATCCATGTGTCTGAGCTTATGGGATTTCATATCTGCCAAACACTCAAACAGCATTAACTGTGGAACACTGACATGAACCCTGAATGGTCAGCCCTAAGTGTAAAGACTACCACTCCCCAAATCAAAAATAGGAACACTGAGAGGAAGAGGCATGAAAAGAAACTCTGAGGCTGCAGAGCAAGAAAAAGCCTGGGACTCCTAGCTTTGCATCCTAAGCTCTGCTGGACTAGGCAACCTCTCCAAAAGCAAACTAATGCAAAAAACTCTCCAGAGACTCCAGGTATGTGTCTTTGAAAGTCAGAACAGCAGCAAATTTGGTGTATCAACTAAATACAGAGGCACTTTTCCAAAAACTCAAGCCTTTGCCCCAGACTACTTCCAGAAATTTGAGCTTACTTACAAGTTATGTTGATTCATAATTGATTTATCAGTTATTCCAGATAAATAAACTTGGGAGCTATAGGTTAGGAAGATTGTTTCCACAGGCCATAGTGCCCCAACAGGTACTCTGTTGACAATGTACCATGTGAAGCACTGAAATTCTCTGTGGTCAGCTCAAGCACAAACAGCTGCCCAGATATTGCACTGGAGTTAACATTCCTTCCTGCAAGGATGATGTCACTAATGCAAGCAGCATTTCAAAGCAGGAATGTGCTGCAGGTTCCCACAGATCAGCAAATGATGGAGGTCACTGACAACAACACTGGCAACTGCAGTAAGCGGCAGCTAAACAAGATGAGTCTGAGGGAGTAGTTCAGTCCTTGCCAGGCACCTTGGAGGACTCTCAGACTCTCCTAATCCAGTTCTTGACTGACCTCTCTAGGGGTCTCCATCTGCCTTCTGCCAGAATAGTCCTCCTGAGCTGCTTCTGATTCACATTCACCCAGCTGGGTGCAGAATCAGGCATTTATCCCTGCAAGCATCATTCATAACCCAGAGCCAAGTGATGAGTGCCTGAAGAAGGAAACAAAGGGTGTCTCTATGGAGAGAGAGAGAGAGGCAAGAAGCCTCTCAGCTTCTGCTCTGTTTGTCCCTGGGTGTGAAATAGTCCAACCTCACTCCTACAGCTACAGCCAGATTTGCAGTTGCATATTTTCCTTCTCTCTGGTGTACCTGCTGACTTGGAATTCTTTACAGCCATAAAGCCCAGACCTGCTCTGGACAAACATACTGTTCTATGAAGCACAAATAACATCATCTGTGTCCCTTTACACAAATAACCACTACTGACTGGGAAAATTGATCACCTTTTCATCAGGGCCAAAAGCCACATGGTTGTGCAATTGCTGCTTTTATTAAACTGTGCTTCAGACACCCTTCAGACCTATCAACGTGTAGGTTGGGTCAGAACATTAAAATTTCATTATCCTCAATGTGTGGAAGTTGTTATTTGTGGGTAGAAGCCTTCTAGGAAGAAACATGCCATTATGTGAAATTATAAACTCTAAAGTCTAATGGGCTGTATTGCAAATATGTACAACCATGATTCTCACAAGGTTTATAACA
Source organism: Erithacus rubecula (assembly GCF_903797595.1). Lineage (NCBI taxonomy): Eukaryota > Metazoa > Chordata > Aves > Passeriformes > Muscicapidae > Erithacus > Erithacus rubecula. The sequence continues at coordinate 12,390,795 of NC_136688.1, forward strand.
GCATGGAAAAAATATCTCTGTTTTTCCATATTTCAAGGATTCCCTGACAGCCTGGGAGTGTACAGCTGTTGTTTGCATTTTAAAAGAAAGTCAAGTTTTCTGCTGCAATACATGCCAGTGAAAGGCAAACATTGACATTGTCCCTGCTTTCACCCATTGGGTCTTTCAAACGATCACCTATAAACCATTTCTTCTGCTTCAGTAAGTGTTGTGGAAAAAACACATGCAGAGGGTACATCCATAAAAGATGCTAAAATGAACATAGAAAAAAGAAAACAGATATGTAAAGAAGTCATTTAGTCTCCTAATGGAAAGGCAGAGTTGAACTAATAGAAATTAATAACTACAAACTCTCTTCCATCGTGAAAAATATATTATTGTTATTCTGTTTACTATACTTAGTAGCAGTAACTTTTCACAGACTTTGCTAAAAGTGTGGGAGATCAGTGCCATTCTGGTGCAATGTACCAACAAGATGTAAAACAAAGATCCTGATGATCACCAGAGGTCCAGAGATATTTTTGGTAAAGAAGCCCTCACTGAGAGCAACATAAAATTCATCTAATTACATTCACCTAATTACATTCTACATGCATACCGTGAGCATCACATGCTGAGCAAGGCTGCTGCATCTCTACAGAAACAAATGTCAGATCATTGTTGAAAAATATTATCTTTGAAATATCTGAGTGTCTATGTGGTTCCCAAAAGTTATTTCTCTGCTGAAAGAATAGCACCACTGTAATATTCAATTATCATCAAATTAGGGCAAGATCAGAAAACAGATACAATTAAAACAGTGGGGAAAAATAAATAGTCTGTGCAGTACTAATGAAAAATCTGCAAAGGGATGTCCAGAAAGCCGTCTTAAGTAGTCTCTTCTCACAGAGCCTCTCAGCAGACAGCTACTCACAGCTTGGGTGGGCGCCTCCACACTGCCAGTCAGTGGCTGCAGGCAGGAACTGAGTCTGCACAAAGGCATGGAATGACTTCCAGTATCTGTGTGGAAATGCTTACCCTGTAGCTTTACAAGCAGCTTCATGTAGGAGTGGAGGAGCTGCCTTCATCTGCCATCTGGAAGTGGTTTGTGTCCCACCAGTGGTATACATATCACAGTTTGGAAAGCCCTGCTTTAGACCAGGAGTCTTGCTCAGGACTCCTCTGGCCGCCACACAGTGGAGTCTCCTCACCTTGCTTTGTACCCAGAGATGATGAAGACCCCCCAGAGCAGCTGTACAACTGTCTGTGAAACTCATATCTCATGAGCAACAATTTAAACTTGCCTTAAACTCTGATGGCTTGAAGGCTGATCTGGCTGATTTATATCTTGGTAAGATAAAAGATAAACAGATTTTCCCAGCCTTTATGATTCTCTTCTCATCTCGCTAAAGCAAGGAAAATAATTTCCTCCCAGGCATACTAGAGAAGAAATCCATTAGCAGTTACTAAGCAGGGCTGAATGTTATTGTTACATACAAATAGCTGTAACAGCCTTTGATTCCACTCCTATTACTTTGAGACAGAAACACAGGATTTTATGTGCACGCAACTGGAATGTGTCGTAATTGCTACCTCCTTACCACAATTCTATTGCATTAGATTTAAAACTAATAAAACAAGCATTTTGTTTCTTTTTTAATAAGAATCACAAAGCAGTCCACTCGTATCAGTTTCTCTGTAATGTATCTGTTTAATTCCCATTCACAAATATAACATTAAACAAGTATCAGTCCTGTAATTAATAGCAAATTTATTCCTTTTGGCATTACCTTGAGAGCAACTAGGGAGGGTAAAGAAGTTCTGAATGTATTTAAACTGAGAGCTACAGAAAACAGGTGATTAATGCAGAAAACTGCACATCAAGGACTGTTGTCATGACTGCATGACTCGGGTACACTGTGATACACCAGGCTTAAGGCAAGGTGTCAACAGCAACCCAGGGGATGACCTGCAGTGGTCCTTTGGATGAATATTTGTCTGCAAGCAGGTATTTTTGAAGGAAAAACACATTTTAAAAAGTGCTTGTTCTTTCATCCAATTTTTATTGAATATTTCCACTCATTTGGGATTTAGGATTTTTTTTTTGCTCCATTTCACATGTAAGTGTTTCTACTCATTTTAGAGGAGGGCAAAAAATGGAATGGATTTAGGGAGAATTTTAGGACTTCACAAGGCAGGCAAAGTTATTAAATAAAGGCAACTAACAAATTTGCATTTGAAGACTGACACATGCAAAGAATTAAAGAATTACATGCAAAGGTGAGATGACAAGGAGGTGAAAAGAATTCCTGTCAATCAGACAAAAAAGGCCCAGTTATTCGCTACCATTTCTCTTGCTGGCTGTCTACATGCACATGAAGCAAAAGGAAGGAGAACTAAATGAATTAAGGTTCATTAATCATGGACCTGAAGCCATAAAGATCTTACAGAATGAGGAGGGATAGAGCTTAGGTTATATGAAAATGAACTGGAGTTCTGCATGAGTCACAGAAGATTTAGGAAAAAATTCTATATATTAAAAATCTATATATTTAGGAAAGAGTCAGGAAAGAAAGTATGTGGTTTGTGAACAGAAGTTCTGGGCTTATGACTGCAAATATAAACAGCATTTTTGAACCTCTGCAACTATTATTAGACAAGGTCTGTTTGTTTACGTGGTCTGCTCTAGCAGGTGAAGAAATGAAGAGGGTATTTTTAGTGTCAGCAGGTTTAAAACTTGACTACTTTGGGACTTAGGTGACTTTGATTAACCTGTTTAGTTATTGATGTGCATATGAGGGTGGCACTCAGTTTTTAAACAAATTCAGATTAGCTACTCTAAGCATATTTTTAACATCTTATTATTTTGCAACTATTTATGATGCATATCATCCCAGCTTCCAGCTGGAGTGTAAAGGACTTTGTTGTCCATATTCAAAACCATGAAAGCTATATTTCACAGGAGAAAAATCATGCAGGTATTTTGCATGAAAGTTAATTATAATAATAATAAATAAACCTCTTCTTTTAAATGGATTTTTATCCTATTTTTTCAGCTTGACAGAAGATTATGGGATCCCTTGATTTTCTGCTCCTTTATGTCCCCTTTGCAGTCTTGAGCAGGTCACTTTAATGTTCATTGCTGTTAAACTGACTCAGAGAGATGTAGAGACTGCCTTTTTTAGGGGTTTTAGCTTAATGGTAAGAAAAGTGACAGTGACAGCACAAATGAAACAGTAAGAACAGCAAAATAATTGCTGACATTAAGATTTTGATGTGCCAAAACATCACTTCTTCAAGTCAACTTGAATTATATTTAATCCACAGAGTTTTAACTTCATCTATTCACTGTACACACGTCCCTAAAAGTTAACAGTGAGTGAACTGGCATGACTGAAGTACCAACACCACAAGAAACGTCCACCAAATCCAACAAAAAGCAAAGGCATTTGGTTTTGGGGGTTTTTTTAGTCTATGGAAGTCTGGTATTTTTCATTGTGTCCTGCTCTGGGTTCTCTCCAGGAGCAGTGCCAAGAGACTCTGAGAGAGGCTATTCTTGTTCTGTTCACAGCCCAGCAAGAAGCAGGAAGCTCCATAAATCTCACAAGAAAGTGTTTTGCCAGCAGGGCTGATTCTGAAGTTAACCCAAGTTGTGTCATAGCCTTCAACAAGGATCCAGCTAGGCTGAATCATCACATTTATAGAAATCAAAGAGCTTCAGATAGGTTTGGACAGAGATCTGGAAAGTATCTAAGCACTAAGAATCTCAGTAGATCCCAAAATCAGATTCCCCAAGCAGTTGCACAACGGGGCCAGGGGAAGCACCAGCAACACTGAAATCCAGCTCCTGATCAGACTCAAGGAAGGTGACAGAGGCAAAGCATCAGGGTTTACAGAGAGAAATGACAGAAGCTGAATACAAGACGGAGCCCCATTTTCTGGAAGATTTATTTAGGATAGAGTTTTAGGTAGTTTTTTTCTTTGCTGGATTTAAAAAAAAAATAAAATCTATCCTCCTGTAGAGATCAATTATGCCATATGCAAGACTGCCTAGCTGCATTTGCAGAGTTATACAAGTTGTTCCCCACTCCATAGCTTGTTTCCCATGTGTTGACCCACCAAGGATTGAATTAAAGAGCAATCAGGCCCTCAATGGTGAAAGAAAGTTTTGTTTCCAGAAATGTATGCTCCTTTTGGACAAGGCAGCCTGCCCCTCGTGGCTCTGTTCTAATTACACATATTAACAGTGGTCTATTTGACATGCTGTGTGAGTGCATGTGCTTGGAAGGATATTCCCAGTCAATGCGATGAAAATTTCCAGTATGTTACCACAGAAGGAACAATTCAAGAATCATTCACACACTTCTGAATTTGGATTAAATGCAAATGAAAGAAAATCAATGCAGCTTTTGGCTGCATTGGAAATGAACACGAGGTCACACCTGCAGGGCATAAGGGTAGAAATAAGCAGCAAATTGTTTCTCTACCCTTGAAAATATCATCAAAACCCCATTAAGGAAAAACTCCAGTAATTTCTTGATGCCTTTTTTCCCAGAAAGAGAAAATTACCATCTCTGTCACATCTACCTCCAAACAACAAGAGAAAACAAGAAAAATAACCATACAAGAAGTGATTCCAAGGGTGTTACCCAAACTGTAAGAGATTCTAGTTCAAGTAGCTGTTTTCTGACCCTCCTTCCTTCCTTCTCTGAAATATAAAGCTCAGCAGTATTCTGGAAAGAGAATTATTTACCTACAAAAGTCTTATGTCGTAAAATTTCTCCTGGATAAAGCATTAGAATTGGTACATTCTCACAACTCCACCAAAGACTACTGGGCTAGCTACCTTTACATCACAGGATGTACATAAGCAGACCCTCCTAAACCACCCAGAAGTAGAACAATGAAACACCAGATACTAAAGATCCCCCCACGTTCCTTGTGATGAGTTCTCACGGAAAGCTAAATGCCCTGCATGTGCCCTGGGTATATTGATAAATGACATGGACCAGAGCACGAGCCTGGTCAGAGCCACCCACACCATTGTTAACCTGTTCACAAATGTGGGATTGGTTCTTGCCAAACTCTCCTCTCTCAGATTTGCACAATCTGAGAGATAGCAAAGGTCAATTATTTCCACCAGGCAGCATGGCCAAGGTGTCTTGGCTCTTTGGGAGAGGAGGAGGGTGACCTCAGCCATGCGGCTGACTCATGCCATGCTCTTCGATCTCCTGGCCAAAGAACCATCCCTGGCTCATTGTGTTCTGCTACAGACACAATCCTGACAGTTTGAGTTGAGAAGAGAACTGCCTGCTCCACTATCTCTCCATAAATCCCTCAGGACTTCTCTAGAACATGTCAGTGGGATTTCTGGTGTGATCTGGAAGATCTCAATTCGAAGAACATTGGAAGCAGCCCATTTTTCTTGTGCAAAAAATGAATCACCAGGAGTTCTTCCGTAAATCTAAATCAGGCAGTACGACTAGGGGATATTTCCACAACTTTGACCTTTAGTTTTGGATGAAGAAGCAATACATTGTCTTTCTCATAATTAAGACTCCAAAGGACTTGTTAACACTGGAGCCAGAGCACATCTCTATGTGACAGTTTGGCCCATGCCATTATTCCCTTTCTATGGGGAAGAAAATTGGGTCACAACTTTGGTGATTTACTTTTCCAGGGCTTTTTCATCATGTAAGTAGCACTGCTGAAAGCAGGATGAATGAGTCACAAATCCTAACTCTGCAGGGAAAAGAGAGGATTATTTGGATTTTGGGTGGCAGCAGGTTGCAGCCACAGAATGGGATGTGCTTCCTGGAGTCACCAGAGCTAGGGTTAGCTCAGAATGGCACTGTGGAACCAGGCTGGAGAGCTGGCCCTGCTCTGCCACAGCTGCAACAGCACACCTGAGCCATAAACTCTACCTCTCAGCACCAGATAGCAGGGGGCTGAGAAGTCAGATCCCTCAGTACACAAGGTCAGCAGGCCAAAGCCTTTTTATGGATTTTGCCATCAAAACAGGATTTAATAGCACACAGTAAATAAGGCCTTGGGCCACATGTGGAACAATGAAGATGAAACAAACTACTAAATAGCTGCTCATTAAGAGGCCTCTGAACATCCTGTGCACAGAGGTAAGAGGTGGCTGTGGAAAAAATAGTGTGTGATTAGATAATTAAAAATGAATCATAATGAATTACACAGGCAGCTTTAATTATGGCATTTCCTAACTTTTCTGTGCTTTTCTTCGTGACATCAAATATCCTTCCAATGTCATTTTTTGTGTGCACAGCATAGAGTTCTGTTCAGTTATGATCTGAAGGCCACAGGAATATTTGTATTGCAAAGGCATCACAGGTTTCCCTCACAGATGTTTTCTCTCCAAATCACTTGGATTACCAGCTTTGCATGGAGGAGACCCTGCAACCTTTACAAAGAACCGCTTCAATAACTCAAGAGCAAGAACAAATTCAAGCCCTATGTCTTTAAGATAAAGACTGAGCAGCAGAAATACTCGTTGTACAACTCAGCTCTTCCAGCTACATCAGCTTATAACCATACTGGATTCCAGGGCATCCGTGGGAAAGTATTTATTTTACCTGTAGGTATAATTGCAAGCAATAAAAGCAGCTCATACCTTGCCAGAAAGGGTGTGAATTTCTAAATAGAAGGAAAAACTTTGAATTCCAATACCTGACCAAACAAGTTAGTATAACAGAAAAAAGTAAATGAAACAGCACTGCCAAAACAATGAGCTTATGGTTTGCCAGCAGCTGGATTGCACTTTCACTTAAAAGTGCTGTTAAAAAGGCTATGACTTCTGAGCACATTTTCTTTTGAATCCAATCATTTTGTTTGCGAGTGCATAAGATGCGTAGAGAAGAAAAACCAAAATACGACCCCCAAGCCATTTCTTTTCCCTTGGAAGACTTTTCACTAGTTTGGCAATAAAGAAAAAGCACATCTTGCCAGCTTAAAAACTATTGGCAACACAAATATTGCTGTGGCCTTCAGAAGGTAGGAAAAGAGAATGGACTTCCCCAAAAAGCACGTGTACAGAGTTATGATCTGCCCTGTTTTGATCTATCTTGCCAACTAAAAGCTTCACAGTTTGTTGTTAAAACAGGGATACAAAGGTTGGAAGCGCTGCTTGTCTCAAAGCCAGCTCATGACAATGCATTTTGATTGCAATCTCAACCTGTGTCATGCCCAGGTTGTCCTGTCACATAAAGCTTCACAGGTGTGCCACAAAATGAATGAAGAATTTGACTTACCCAGCCCATCACTTGAATTTGCATGGACACGTTTTTTGAACAAAATCTCACCAGACAGAGATTTCCACTGGCAAGCTCCTGCATTTCCTCATGTGCCACAAAACTCTCATTGCCTTTCTGACAAGTGTCATTTCCAGCTCTGAGTGAAACCAGAACATTCATGAAAAGAAAACTAGGTGAGAGAACAAAGTTAATTGAGTTCAGAAGCCCTTCCAGAAGTCTGTTTTATGAGATGATTTAAAACAGGAATTATTTCAACTAAGCTTGTTCAACTAAGCCTCAGCATCATATCTTGATAGGGAATTAGAACACCTTAAAATGTTACTAATTTTCAACTGCCAAGTCTTTGGCCTTCAAGCTGACAATGACACCTCGATCAGGTCTTTATACCTCTGTAGTCACCTCCACCTTCCTTTGGCTGCTCAGCCCTGTTGAGTTTTTCACACCCAGTTGACTTCTCCTTTTTCGTCTCTGATAATCTGCTAAATCTCTTCTACTCCTTATCACAATCTAAGTGGGCAGCTATTTTGCTGGTCTGCTTGGAGGGCTTCTTCTACAATATTATAACAATAACAAATCCTAAAGGTGCTGTACCTCTCCTATACAGAATCTCTGCATTGTACATGCACCTGCTTCTTTCTGCTGTGTACCTAGACAAATGCAAGATTTTTCTTTTATGCCAGTCAGCCCATTATATATGAAGGCAGAAAATTGTGCTGTTTTAGCCCAGAAGGTCTGGCAGTGGTGGAACTCACAACAGCAGCAAAAATAATGTCTGGCAAAAATGCTCTTTTTGCTAGATTTGGCAGAGTTTGCCATATTTTAAAGCTACCATGCAGCAGTCTCTGGGTTAAATTCATCATATAAGGAAAAACCCAGCTAAACTTTAAAAATGAGATGCATTTGTACTTGGCAACACTGGTTTTCTGATTGTTTTCTAATTGCAAAGACTAAACAAGATGACTGTGACAAAGCAAACGAGACAACTGAAAATGAAGACAAAAACAAAAAAAACTATAGACAACTCCACAATAAGGACAATTTCCATGCAAACTGCAACTGTTGAATTTCAGGCCTTTCAGCTGTCTGTACACTTAAAAGCTTTTTATTCAGCAAACAATTTACTTTGTAACAAACCTAGGCCTGGAAAATTTCTGCCCAAAACATGCTTCTTTCACAGAATTAGAAATTAGCTGATGACTTAATAGCAACACTTACTACTAAGCATTATAATAAGGAAGTATTTTATGTATTTGCCTTGCATTCTGCCAAAGACAAAGATGAGAGACTCACACTGTTCTTGTATCACACATATTGTGGATCAAAAGCTTGCCAGTAAGGGTCTCAGTGGTGGTGTTCCCTGGCTTTTGTGGAAGGCTGAAACATCTCAAAAAAAACAATAACCAAAACCGGTGGTTAGTACTTGTGATAAAATAACTAAATGAAGTTTGGCTTCATTTAGAAACTGAGGCTTGTACATAGAAAGATAGTTTGAGAGATATATTTGGGGATGAGGAGCAGAACAATGTACAGATAATAGCCAATACAGCAAGTCTACAGTTCTTTACAGCATATTTGGGAAATTACTGCCACAAACATAACAGATGGAAACAAAGGAAGATGCAGTCATTTCCATAATAATACTTGGAGGGTGGAAAATAGACTGAAGTCCTCTGCATTTTTGTTTCAAAAATCTTGTTCCAATAATACTAAAATTCACTGCATTAATTCTCCAGAAATCATGAGGAAGATTATCTGAACCATGTCTGGACTGAATCTGGGACCCGAAAGAGTGATCCAGTAAGAAAAAAACCCCAAACCATCGACGTCTCAGATACCAAGGGTTAAAATATCTTGGCAAAATCCTATCTATAGCAGATATAGGAGCTGCATGATAGCCATCTGGCCCAGCATCCTGTCTTCAACAATGGCCATAAGCAAACCTCATGTCTAAGTTAAGAACAGGGGCAAATGTATAAGACACTTTCTTTGAGAGCTTTCCCAGTCTTGGAATTATTTGAGTTTAAAATTTCCTGAGCATGGTGTGGTCATTTAGGAACATCCAACAGAGCTGTCCCTTCCAGATATTTGCCTTGTCTCCACTTGGAGCTACACAGGTGCTTTTTGCATCCAAAGCATCTGTTAGCAGGAAATCTACTTCTTGAAGTTCCTCTCCTTTGTTTTGAACATGATTCCAGCCAAGATCATTTGACAGCCCTTATTTCTTGCACTCTAAGAGATGGCAACTGGTATCCACCCATCCACACCACTAGTAGTTTGTAGACTTCTATCAAATGCCACCATGCTCCCTTATTTTCTGACCTGAAGCATCCCAGGAAGTCCAGTCAGTCCTTTCTAATGAGATCTTTGGCCATTCTTTCTGCCCTCTCCAGGGCCCTTCATAGTTTTGGGGTTTGTTTCTTGTGTAGTAGAAGGGCGAGCACCGCATGGGTGGAATATGGGCTTGCAGAATGACACGGTGGCAACTCTCCAACACTCCAGGGCCACAGCCCACGCAGTTTGGGACAACAGGTGAGGAGAAACATCTGGAAACTGCAGGAGAAAGGGAACAATACAATTCTTATGATAATTGTAGCTGCAGAAGTATCTATCTATTCATACTGCAAGGATCTGTACCTCAACTGAGCAACAGCCTGAATATTTATCAATAATATTACAAAATACCTTTTGGAATTTGGTTAGCAAAACCAGATCTATTCAAAGGTATAATCTATCCACAGGTAACACATTATTAAGCTCACAGAAAGTGATCATTTCTATATAAATATTTTGCAGTGGTGGTGCTTACACTTTTCTGCTACTTAAAAATGTTCAGAAGCTGACTAGATTGCCAATATGTGCACAGCTGTACCTGTCATGGTCCTCCTCTGGATTTCAGGTCAGGTTTTGTGCTTGTGCCCAGTCTTATACACAAAAGCACCTAAAATTTGAAATTTCCCTTGACCTTTCTCACCCCCTGACAACAATTTAGTTTTTTGCTTGGCACTTTTTCAGTTGAGGTGTTGTGGTCTGATGGACTGACCAACAAGAAGAATGAAGAACTCAGTAATGAGAATTGAATTTGTGAAAGTCTCTTTATGCACTTGAAAGCATCCCCCTAAAGAGCCCATATTCTTCTGAGCTTTCTGCCTAATGGTTGCCTGCAATTATTTTTTTTTTGTCTTTAAGTGCATTTATGTAAAGGCTGCAGCAACAACTGGCACATATGAACAGCAGATTGTTGGTGTTTTTCATTAGTGTGGCAGCAACATATCCTTTATTTTTCAGTCCTGGAATGAATGAAACATATTCCACAGAGACAAATCTCCATGATGATTAATCATGAAACATTCCATATGGATACTGATATCCCACATGCTTTAAATGAGGCTGGGTGGGAAATCTGCTTCATGTATCTCTCAACCCAGCAAAATGATGAAAGGTACCCACAGGTCCATTTCCAAGTGGTTTTTAACATCACTGAAGATTTGGTTGAGACCAGGTTAACTGTAGAAGCCTTTGCTGTTGTAATACTGATCATTTAGTGGTGCCATTTTGGAGTTTAGTTTTTCCATAAGAACAAATACAGGGTTATGTGCACACAAAACCATTTTTGCTGAAGTGGCTTATTTCAGCGACAGATCTGATGTAAAGCCACACCACTCAAAAATGTTTTCCAATAGCATAAAATTCACTTTTGCTGTGAGAGTTTAGCATGGGACAGAAGGTTTTGGCTGTGCTGCCTGTAGACCCTTTTGGCATTCCATGGAGTACTGCAGTGTGGAACCTTTCTGGGAGGCAATTGAACCACACATGGGTTTATACTTCTAATATATTAATATATTTATATTTTAATAGCTTCCTCGTATACTGCAGAACCAACAGTCAAACTGTTCCATAATGCATATTGAGAACAATACCTTAGCGAAAATCAGCCCTAAAACAAATAGCCACAACTTAATTGACGTAATAAAGGTCTATTTGCTAGCTTGGCACTCTTCACTTATTTGACTTCAACTCAGAAAGTGAATTAAGAGTCTAATGTACATTTTCCAAGTGGAAATAGAAGCAACTTCTTCCTATCTACATACATAAATTAAAACACCAGAAGTATAGCGCAGTATTCTTTGCTTTATGACTGTACCTCAGTATCTCAGTCTGAAGTATGAGTTTAATTCTGATTTAATTTTTCCTTCTCCCAGACATATTTATTATCCCACTTCCTCAAAATCCATTATTGATGATAGACTGCTTAATCAGTCAGTGGCTCTCACAACATTTCTTTCATCTTCTGACCTGCAGTGGTTTCAGTGTTGTTATATAAATGGGTCTCTGCCCTCATAGCATATGATAAAGTCACCAGGATTCTGAGCTTCAGCAGGCAGAGAATACAAGCTTAATACAGAAGGAATTAAAATACTTTCTACCCCTCCCTGAAGCCCCCTGGAACAAAAATGGCTCCTGAGATGGCTTCTTTTCAGATAGAGGTTCAACAAACTAAGGTCTAAAAATTGGATATCCAGATGCAAATTTTGATGAAAATGAAGCCACATCTTGATATCCCTCCAGAGTCAGGGATAATTCGCTCATAGTGTTACAATGTTGGCCCTTGCTGGGACATTTCACTAATGACCCTTTTAATCCAATCAGCTTCTGATACACACATGCTTTCCACATGCCAGAATCACTAGAAAACAAAAAAAACCTGAACCATAACCTTTTCCTTTCTCTGTAAGATTCCTGTCCCAGCATGCTCTCCATCTAAAGAGCTCAATGGGCTTGGTAGGAAGATAGATAAGTAAGATTGTTTCAACAAGGAACTTGGAAGGACTAGCTCTTGCAGTGATTCATTTCTGAAGAAAAAGGCTCCTACAAACTCAAAGCACTTGGAATGGAGGTGTATGTAAAATGAAACATATTTATGATGTATATTCAATTTTAATTTACAAATAAATACATAGCAGGTATAAAACTGCCAGCTTAAATTCTTGGCATTGGTAAAGACATTTGATTTGCTCTTTACTAGCATTTAGAAAAGTTAATTTTTTCCTAGTTATTTTCAAAAAAAGATAACTGGCTTTCTACCTAGTTTTTGGACTAGGTTTTAAGCTACATGAGTATAATCCAAGAAACACCCTACTGAACTTAAATGAGAGAATGAGAAAAGCAGCAACATGCATTAATATGTTATTCAGAGGCTTCACAGAGCTCCTGACGTAAAGAATCAGTCAAATCTTCACCACGTCAGGCCTGGGGAGAGCCAAGTGGCCTGCATTTCTTTATACAGTTTTCTTCATGCCATCTCAATTATTAGTCTTGAGCTAATGGTGCTTTACTATGAATAAATATGCAAAGTGGAACCGATTGAATGAAATCCAAAACCCCAAGACACAAAGCTCCTCTGCTGTGCGCCAGGGCCTTGCAGCTGCTGAGGCATGAGCTAGAAGACAGCTATATTTGCCTGGTTCTCTACAAGGCTCTGGTGTGGGCTCCCTTATAAGTCAATATAAGATTAAAGAAAAGGAAAATCAAACCTTTCCATAAATCCTCTGAAAGCAAACTCAGCAATGCTGCAGAGACATTGATTTACACTAGCATTCAATTTTAGGGACTGAAATATCCCATTTGAGCAACAAACAAAAAATTAACCTATTGTTGACAATTTTCTCGTTCATGATTTAAAACAGAAGCATTCACACAACTCGAAAGCATATAAAACGTGCTATTTTTCTAATCACTGTGAACAGCAGAAACAGGACTTTTAGCCATGCTGAAACCACAGCAGGGGCTTTACCTGCTCATTGAAAACAACTGTCTGACCCACACAGTAGAATTTTAACTTATCTGTGACTTGTTTTACATTTAACTGGAGCTCTGAAAAATGATACCAGTAAATAGCATTAAAATCTTCTGTCCAGCATGGAAGTCTGCCTGGATCAGTGGCTTTATTTAAGATTTATCACTCTCCTTTGGTCCACATTTGAACTCCCCTCTTTTCCTGGCCCCATGGTGTATTCCAGCAATTTCTCTGGAGCTATGCAAAGGTAGCAACTTCTGGCAGACAAAGGTCCATCTAAGACATGAATCAAAGTCACCACCAAGCATTTCAAAGTGAATACTACTTTCATCTGAAGAGGAAATGGTGTCTTTTAATCTTAATTATTTTGCCATGGTTCTTCTCACTGTTTAAAGGCTAACAGGAAAAATAAGAGGTCATATAAATTATTAAGCAAACAGAATTTCTGAATCACTGCATTCCTTCAGACACCACAAGAGTCTCTAGAAAGGTGACCTTCTCACTTCTGGACTTTCTGGAGTATGGCTGGAAGGCATCCGTCAATTTTGCCAGGGGAGTTAAAATCTAGAAATTTAATGAGCATTGAAGGGAAATTCCTAGCACAGCGATCAGTTAGATCCTCAGCTGTAGTTGGTATCCTGGAACTCAATTTTTTTGCCAGGACGACAAAAAATTGTCAGCCCTGGTGTTCCTGGAGCTCCATTTGCCGCACACATCCTGACCCTCACATATTCTGAAAGCATGAGATACATGATCAGTCAGGTCTACGAAGGGTAAAGTGCTGAAAGACACCCCGGATCAAAAGGGTGATCCTTCATCCTGATGTCCTATATAAGAAAAATTGTGGACCTTAACCCACTTAATTTTGAAGTGAAAAGAATTGTTTTTCTCTATTTTCCCTAGGAAAGTATAATCAGGCCTTGTGTCAGTAGTAATTATAATATTATTTACTAATGCTACTGATTTGCCAACTGAAGGCTGCACCAACCAAAGATTCAGTCAATTTTATTTTCTTTCAAAACAACAACTTCACCTCCATGTCACTGGAGTACTGGGGCCTTAGGACAGAGCTGTAATTACTGGTAGTACCACATCAGCACAGATCAGGGCAGTGGATTTGGCAGCCCTTTGGGACCTATCAGTTTCCATACCTCCAGTACAGACCAGACCACCAAGGAATTGTAGATAAATATGGCAGGAGGCTAAGGAATGTGCTAGAAACTTTGCATCCAAGTGCTCCAAATAAGATATTGTTTAGGGAAAAACAAGACGCAGTCATACACAGAAAATATTCTTTGCAATGGTTGCAAATGGCACCTGAAAGCTTTCTGCTACTGAAGGATAGTAAAATCCATTAAACACAAAGACATATCCCATAGATCCTAACAAATAAACCATGGTACAAATTCAGATGTAAAGCTAACTTCAGATCTCACTCATAAGGCTTTATGTAACCTTGCACTTACAGTGACACTTAGTTTTTGTTTGCTCCTTTGTTAAAACCACCACTAGCTGCAAAATTCATTATAATATTTGCTTGAACCAAATCATGGTAGAAAAATTCTTTCCCATTCCCTGTCCTTCCCAGTTTCTCTCTGCCATCCTTGTTTATTTTGATGTCCCTTATGAACCTTCCTGACATTGTCAGTCTGAATGATCAGCCTCCCCATTATGGATGTCATGAAAACCTTTTGCATTTAGTAGAATCAGAAATTATTTAAGGCAAAAATCCCACCAATTTTTGTAACAGCATTAAATATACTCAATATGTCAATATACTTAGACATGTCTCAACAGGACAAATTAAACAGGATGGCCAGACAGAGCAGGAAGCAACTGAGAAAGCCACATGCCTTGTCAAACAAGCTCTGTCCATTTGCTTAGATGACACTGACCTGCTCACAATTATCCTCAATACATAGCTTGGCCTGCTGTGAGCTTGTGACGGAAAAAAACCAACAATAAATCCTGACCTCTGAGCTTTGTAGCAGCTACAAATAACAGTATGAGCCAAGAATAACTTCATTTTGTCCAGATAATTATTTATGTTTCTCTTCACATCAAGTCCTACCTTATCCTAGAAAGGAAAATTGAAGTCTGGTGGCTGTAATTTAAAGAGAAATGGAGCACCATTGACTGGGAGTTACAGAGATCACTTTGCTGGAATTACAGAAACAGTATCAATCACACCATTCCAAATGCCACTGACTCTTCTCTTCACTGTATAGCTAAAAGCAAAAGAAAGAGAGGGACCAAAGAAAGCAAGGCTGTTGATATACGAAGAAAATTTCTCAAGTGTTGACAGGTCTTTCAATACTGAATCAAAGGTTCTGTCTTGTCAAGAGGTGATTCCAGGGAGAGGAGAGGGTTTTATTTCTGAAGTGTGCCCACACATGGGGTTTTGTTCCTTTTCCTCAAGCTCACTCTGCTAGAAGTAATTTGCAAGACTAGCCAGGTCCCTTAACACACAGTCCCCATAAACACTGGGTTTGTTCCTGAAGCTCCTGAATTCCTGGAGGATATTTTCATGTTGTCTCCACCTAGTGCCACTTTTTGCACCCTGACAAAAGGCAAAACTGAGGGAAGAATCTGCAGAATCTTCACCACTTTGGTCTTCAGAGCCTGTAGATTAGCAATTAACTCAGGTTGGCAACACAAATTAAAAACTGAGTATGGTATGGGAGAAGAACAAATCAAAAAGACCACTATCCCAGGGAGGATCTGGTTGAAAGAAGACAAAGGGCCATGCTAAGAACTACTAAATTAATGTAAGAATTTAGTCATATCTAAGAAATATGAGTATGTCTGCCTGGGGAAGGTATAATGCACAAACAGGGTCCATCAGCCTCAGGGAACCCGACAATTCCCAGCACTCAAACATTTGCTTTTACCAAAGTCTGCAAAAGGAGCTGGGTAGTGAATGCTACCTACCTCTTGGCAAGGGGCTAGCCCACCACTGTCTCTTTCTCACTGGTGTGTTAAAAGACAAATCTGTGTTCTCACACATCATAAGTCTACTTTTCCATTGGAACTACCTTTAAAAATAGTAGCAGGAATAGTGGGAACAAACACTAACAAAAGGCAGAGAAATTATTTACTCCTCATGACATTAATTCCTTCACTAATAAACCATAACTGCAAATTCAGTTACTCTTAATAACAAAATTAGGTTCTTACCTGTTACTTTTTGCCATTCACATGACCTTTAGTCATTGGAACTGGAATTGACTTGTGTGGGTGTAGTTTGGTATGAGAATTGAAGTCTTTCATAATTCTCAAACACACCTACATTGATGTGAGAGCTGCTTACTGTTTCAATGGAAAAAAAAGAAAAGATAAGTAAATCTTGATAATGTAAATAGTGCTCAAGCTTTAGAGATCATTTCCTGAATAAGCAGAGTAGGCTGGGTCGGGGGGGGGGGGGGGGGTGGGAGGGAAGACTTAGAACAGATTTGCTATCAGGATTTCACAAAGCAGTTGAAAAATAAGAAGATTGACAAAATTTGTTGTTTAATATAAAGTGAGGATGCTGTAATGATGAAAATGGGGATCAACTGATCCATCCTGTTGACATCCAAGCACCTGTGACAGTGCTTGGAGCTGATCATGGAAACAGTCCAACTCTTGCTTGGTGTTTCAACACAATATGAACTGGATTATAACATTATATCCTTTGCCTGAATGTTCTCAGAAATCTTACCACCTCTGCTTACTCTCAAACCAAGATTTTGCATTTCTCATCAGAGAATGATTTTTTTTAAAAGATATTTTCTCTGTGAGACTTGTTTGTTATAACAAGCTGAGAGTGCACACTCAGACTGCTCCAAGGCCTCCCTGGCAGACCTGAGTTAGCACAGGAGCTCTGAAGCACTTCTCCAGCCATATAATTTCCCCATTATGAGGGATAGTTTAAAATGTGCCTTTAAATCAGGCTCAGAACAGCTTGTTGGTGGTGATGGTGGTTTTGGTTGGTTTTTTTTTTGTTAAAACTAATCTCACAAATATAATGCTACATCAGCAGGCTCCACTGATGCTAATTGCAATACTGGGAAAAAAAACTTTTCTTTATTCAATTTGGGCTTTATTGGCGGTGAAATCTGAAGGGAAAATAAAGTCAACAATCAACATGATCTAAATCTCATTTTCTTCCCGTTCCTGCTATTGAAATGAGAAAGGATCTCCCCACCTGTCCTAGGTTACAGTGTTACATATGCCCAAAAGTATGTATTCGATCACCATCTGCTGAAATCAGTTGATTCTTATCCTCTGCTAATGGGCCATCTGTTAAAAACCAGATGGGGCAATGTTCTTTATCTTTCCCATGACCCACCCTTCCTCCAAGAACATATCTTCTGTTAATGGGCCATTGAGTCCCATTTCCATGACTGATAAAATTACATCATCCCATTGTGAGATGCTCCACTCAGGGGGAGGAGCAATATATTTTCCACCTAGATAAAAACTGAGATTTGGAGCATCAAAGCAGGCCTTACCCACTTGTTTCCAGAGAGCAAGAGCTACCAGGATCACTGCTTCAAGAAGACCACTTCATCTGGACTGCTGCCACCAGCAGGATGTCAGGTTGTATTCTGACTCTGTCAGTGGTTTTTTCTTTTGTACTATTGCATATATTTTACTTTTCTCTTTTTTCATATTAAATTGTACTTCTGGATTCTGTCACTGGTTCTGATTTCAAAACCTTTACACCACCCTACCCATACACAAACTTAAAACTGAAAATAAAAATAGCACATTTTTACTCGAGTGTCCATGTATGACAAAAAATTTTGGAGGTGACCTGGATGACCCTCAGAGAAAGTGTTATTCATCCAACAGGTTGCCAGCACGTATTCAGGTCCCTCATCTGTATGAGGGTTTGACTCCACACTTCCTACCTGAACATCCAAAGTTACATGAGCCACTTCTTTCCTAGGAGAGTAAACCACAATAGCACTGAAGGGTTCAAACTCCTGATCTGAATTTGAGTCTGTGGTCTACTCATTGCTTCATTCAGCCCAAGCTCTGGCTCTGAGCAAGACTCACAGGGAGGGATTAGAGAATCACAGCTGATTTCTGGAGATTTCATCTCCCTAATACCATGGCTTGTTTTAATTCCACAAGTCCCTAACCTTCCAAAGAGTCTCCAGAAAACAAGGGAAGGAGGACAAATAACAACTTAGACATCTGAATAACTTGGGCATCTACATTTCATTTTCAAAAGCCAGTTGGACTCTCAGTTATGTGAGCAGTATGAAAAAGTTACTTCTCACACTGAAAAAGGAACAAGGAGCACACCATGTGTTTAAACCTACTCCATGTTGATTACTCTTTCCATATTTCCTTTACAGTCAATGGAGAGAGGATGACTTTTCCTAAATCAACGCAGAGCATCTTGGTGAGGCAGTCAAAAGACCACTTCTCTTTTGTGTTTTTGCAAACTACTTATTTTTCACTTTAAAACCTAAACCTCTTTAAGACGTTCACTAAATCACCCTAACTTTCCTCATTTATTAGCAAAATACCCCCTTTTATTTATGTTTTGCTTATCCTCTTTAATGTTTGAGCATCCCCTTTAAGACTATTACATTCAGTAACAAAAGTGTGAAGCAAAACACTGAAGCCTTTGAGTTTGGCCTGTGTAGACTTCAACTGTCCTCAGCTTTAAGAAGCAATCTGTACATAATGCACACAAGTGGCAAATGAAATTTATCAGCAATGATTATATATTTCTGGAATGTTTTAATACTTTTCCATATTAGTGTTCATTCTAAGGTGCAGTATATCTATGGAGAGCATACATAATCTCTTTGAGATGAGAAATGTGCTCACAAATCAGTATGTTGGCTCTACTTCCTGCCACTGACACTGGATTTTGAAAAAGTGATCTTGGTGACAGAGTAAATACACAGTAGTTTTCTTCCAGAGACTCAGGTTCAAGTTCTTATTCAACAACCAGGAAAACCAAATGTGATAGCTTCCATCCCAGGCAGGACAAGTCATTTATCATCACTGACCCATCACAAACTCAGTGCAGCAGCCAGGCTCAGATGTCTGGCAGGAAAAGTCTGGATTCTGGAGTAACTGAAGGCTTGCCTGTCAGCAAGAGAATCACCTCACGGAAAACCCTGCCTGTTACACCAGCACAGTCTCTTTTACAGAGCATCAGTGACATTGATGATATTAATCAAAGGATATGGAACTAGTAGAAGATGAAATTATCAAAATGGAGCTGCCTGGAAAACAGGAAAGGTTGGTGGGGTTTTTTCCATTAGAGAAAACAATGTGTTTTTACTCACGAAGAAAACCTGACATTTTAGATACTGTGGAAATAGTCCTTGGAACAGAGATCTGGGACAGACCTTCAGATCTCCAAGCCTGGCCAGGGAAGATGATGCAGGGATCCAAGGACCACTGTGTGTTTTTAGAAATGGCACCTCCTGGGCAGTCTCACCCCTAAGGGGGTAATGAAGTGAGACTCAGCAGAACCTTTAACATTTGTACAGCACTTACAATGCTTGAATGCAGGGCTCCCAATACTTCAGTTTTCAGAATTCCATCCTCCAGCAGAATTTAAAATGCATTTCTCTTTGAAATTATTCTTTTCCCCAAAGTCTAACAGAAGAAACAGTTCCAACAACAAAAATGTTCTGTTTGATTTAATTTCTTCACCAACTCGGAACAGTTGCAAGCTCCATTTCAACCCTGTCACTGGTGATGCAAAAGCAGATCCCAAGGAGAAACACCTTTATAAGTCAGTAGTAAAGTACTTCCATGAGATTTATTCCCCAGCCTTATATTAAACGGATAATATGTGACTGGCAACACTAAGAAAAGAATTCTAGGTATTGTCCTTCGGCAGACACTCTTCTGGCAGCTACAAAATAAATTTAGCCTAACCATAAACTCCAGTAACTATCAGGAATATGCATTATCTATGCTGAAAATGTTCTGTTGCTCTGCAAGTCTATTAATGAGCAGATATTTTCAATTCTAGCTGTCCAGGCTGAAGAGAAGTGAAAGCGAGTTTATAGGGATTAAATGCAGGACAAAACAAATCTGACTTCATCTGCTGGACTTTTTGCAAATGTATATAGCCAAAGAGCTTTAGAAAAGCTGAAAATTATTGTTTTCACCTTGTTTGCTTGGATAGCTATCATACACTTTTTCTTTTTAACATCAAAGTAGCTAAAAGGGCATTTTTAGAAAGAATGGTCTGCCTCTCTTGGCTCATGAAATAAACTTTTGGGGTGGGGGGGGTGGGGCTTAACTTCAGAGACTGCTTGAGAAAACAAGGCTTTTTTTAAATTCCCAATCTAGCTGAGCAAACTAGTTGCCTGTTTTGGTCCTCAAAGCTGGTGTATTTACTTGTATGATTTTCATAGTGTGTTTTGATTTTGTTCCTGTGTGTGTGATCAGGGGAGGATACTGACAGTATCTCCTAAGAACATAAACACCACTCTGTTTCAGACCAAAGCCATAAGCAGCCCTATATCCAGTTGTCACTGGAGGATGCTTGACCAAGGAGCACCAAAACCAAGACATGGAGAACGTGATATTTTTTATTTGCCCCCTGCTTTCCTCCCAGTTTCTGGGAATTAACGATGCAGAGACTTCCTGACTCAGATGTTAGTCTGGATTGCTGTGCTCAATAGCTCTTTCATGGCATTGTGCTGCTGATAAGGAGGCTGTGATTGATACTCTGTGAGACCTCTTTGGCCATCCCCTTTTTGCCACCTCCAGCTGCTTCCTTGAATCCTGGATTGGCATCTGAGGCTATAAAGCAGCATTTTCCAAAGATATTGATCTGTGAAGACCAGATCAACAGCCTGGTTATTACAAAGTTGTTTGCAGAAACTCATTACAAGTGATTTATTCTTTTACAGCACTGGCAAGAAGTCACATGTGCACAAACTTCTTAGAGCACTGAGTGATTTGGGCTGAGACCTCAAAATTAGGGGGCAAAACTCAGGCTCTGCACTCTCTACGCCTGGACTGGGCAGATCCTACAGAATTTTCTGCCCAAATAAATTCTTGCACCCGCCAACAATGAAATGTAGTGACTGAGGCCATTGTGTGCTGGAGTCATCTATTCCTTGTACCCCCAGCATAGTGATGCCTCTGGCATAGCCTCGTTTGTAACTGTTTGGGGAACTCCTCTGCCTTCTTTTGCCACAAGATCTCCTAAAGTTCTTGATCAGCTGAAAGCAGAAGGGTTGTAGTGCCTTATGTCAGATACATTTCTATTACCCTTCTCTGCCTTCTCACAACCAACTCGGAAAAAAAAGAATAATCCAGCTTTGGACAAGTTTTGCAAACTTCAATCAAAAGACAATATTAGAAGCAGAAGCCTCAGTAGTATTTAACAATTACATTGTTAATCTTCATATAATACAAACATTAAATAATTAATCTCAGTGGCTGAAATTCAGTCCCAAAAAAACTCTGATGACTTCTGTGGATGTTTGCCAGGGAGAAATTTAGCCTGCAGTTTTTCTCGTCTCTCCTTTTGGCAGTTCTGGGGGCATTTTTTAGTTCCCACTCTGTCAGTAGTACACCTTTTGGCAGGAACAAACTCCGTGATGTGCCTGTTGCTGCACTGCCCTGCACAGCAGCCAGGTAGCCCCAGTAATTCCCTGGGTACAACCACTGGTACATGTTTGGCCCTCTGTGTACCCAAGGGAAAATGAACCTACTTACTGGGCAAACAAGAATAAACTTCTTCCAGTTTTCTCAGTTCTACCTTAAAGTTTAGAAACTTCTGCAATTCCTAATTCACATTTCTCTGGGTGGAAATACAAAGAACTACTTTACCTCATTTCTTCCATTTCAGCAGCTCCCTCTTTTTAAATGTCACAGAATTAATGTCACTCATATAAGAAATTTTAAAGCAGAACTTAGAAAATGCTTTCTTTTAATGCCCAAACCTGCAGCAAATATAAACCTTTGTAAATGCAACCTAATTTGCTAACATGCAGTGCTAATTTGATTACTCCAGATAAAGGTTTTAGCAGGACCAATTGGCGGTTGCTGCAGTGTGAAACGAGGAGGATAATTTGCCAAGAGAAAAGTGCAAGCTCTCTTTGGCACCCTGAAATGTGTTCATTTGGTTTTGTGCTTTTGCATTTGAGTGAGTACTCCAGCACAAATTGGACACAATTAGCAGCACATTTTAAAAAATACAGCTCAGTTCTGGTGCTAATTTGTGCCTGCAATAACACCAATTTCCTCTCTATTTACACTCCGTAAGCGTACAGAGGCTAACACAGAGGAAAGCTTTGGACAATTCCCGTTTGTATAGCACAGAGCAAATAATTCTTTGTGCCCTATGTGAAATGAGTCGAATATCTCAGCCCACTTTCGAGAGAACATGTGTCTACATCACAAAATCTGCCACCACAAGTTGGCACTAATTGGCAGTCTCAGCAAAGTGGCAAAGGAATGAATGGCCCCTGGATACCGAACTAACATTTTTCCCCTACAGGTGGTCTTTTCAAGTCGGAATTGAGACATACATTGTTTAGGCAAGGTGAAGTTTGTACTGCTGGTACATGTTTTGTTGATTCATAGAAGATTTCAGTGTATAGTGAGGGTTCTCATGAGTGTTACATTCATGCTATTAAAAAAAATAAACAAAAACCTTATATAGTATTAAAAAAAACCTTAAAACCCCCCAACAAAGCAAATTCCAGCTGTCCCTATTTTCCCGCACTTTGTCCTCTCAAAATCGTCAGTATGTTCAAAGGCACAAGCAAATCTTTTCAGTTCTCCTCAGTGTGTATTGAGGAAACAACTCCCTTAGATCTGACACCAAACCAGGAGATTAGGATGCCAGCTGCTTTTATCAGGGCCCTGACTCTCCAGACTTCATTCACATATAGCCCTGTCTGGGCCATTTTTAGTCCAAAACTCACTGATATCAGGGGGAAGTCCCTAAAACTCCAGTAAGCTATAGAAAAAATCCTTTGGTGAGAGAAGTGTTAAGGAGTTCAATCTGCATGGTTCTGTGCCACAGAAAGAAATACCATAGAGGCTTTAATTAGGGAGCATAATTATATTTACATGGAAACAAATCAGCTGTTAAAGAGGCTCTTCAAAGTGCCTTAAAATTACATCCAGATAGAGCAAAAGCAGAAATAAGTTACGTTTTTCCTTTTTCAGCTAAGGAAAAGGTCTTCCAAAGTTAAATCAGAAGTCCCTGTACGTTGTCATCATCATGTCAAGATAAAATATTTGTTCAGACTATGTGCTTCAATTTTCTTGAGGACTCAATTATATTTCTGATATTTTTTATTTAAACTCAAACTAGATATCTGTTTTCATTATCTACACTATAATTATTTTACACACCATTAGATATGCTTTCAAAAATCACCCCAATCGTGCTCAATATGATGAATTTATTTGTTTAACAGCACCTCCTACTTAAGGGAAGACAGAGTTCCTTCTCCCCTTCTGATTCAGCCACTGACTTCATAACAGGACAGGTAACAAGCACAAACCAGTGGTTGTGGGATTCAATCAATCAGTGAACTGCTTGTCAGGAACTGGACTGAAACTCTGCCCTATCTCACAGGCTGGAACACAGCACAAGGACACAGACTTAGAGAACTAACAACTCAGATACAGGTAGGAATAAGCCAACTCTTACCATGCACTGGTGGCAAAGGAAAATTGAGTGTTACTCGTGTGGGAAAGGATCTTTTCCTGCCACTATTCATAAGCGCATAAAGCCTCTGGGCTCTGCCAGTCCTCCCCCATTCATGCATTCAAAGTGAGAGGGAATCATGATTAGCAACCAGTAAATCACAGCAGATAAAATCCTGCAGGGGTTGGCTCTGGAGCCAACTTTGACTGGTAATTCTCAGACAGCTTGACTTAAGTTTTTTCTTATCCAAGTTAGGTGGAGAGATTGGAAGAAAGAAATACTTGATTGTTTTCACTTCACTTTATCTCGTAGGTACAGAAATGGAAGAATCCCCTCTGGAAAGGCAACAGTGATCCTGGTGATACAACACATTTGGCACACTTACCTTTGCACCACACTTTGAAGGAGGACATAATTACCTGCTGCAGGTGCTAAATATTTCTGTTATTAATGCTCTTGGGCCCTAGTCCCAGGGAGCCCTGTTTGGCAATTGAAATTGAAATAGAATGTTGAAAATCTAAACCCTGGTTGTCCTCTGGCTGGTATGAAAGGGGCATAAAAAGGAGGAACCAAAACAGTTACCACACTGGAGAGAGAACAGAGGCTAAGAATGGAATGGGAATCTCAGTGACATGTAAGCCAGAGAGGTTCAGCTTTGTGGCTTTGCAGGGCTGCTTCAGCTACTACAATGCACTGACTTCTCTGACCTGTCAAATGAAATTCCCTCCTTTTAAACATTTAATTCCAAAGATCTGCACAGGACTGAATTAATGTTGTTTTTTTATGATTCAGTTCAGCCTGTTTCTCCTAGGCCCTACCTATCTTCTAAACAAGCAGGATATTAGACATGGTAACAGGATCTGCTGACTGATGTGAATGTTGAAATTAGAGCTTTGCTTGTCACTACTGTTTGCATTTGTTTTACACAATTTGGAAAAAAAATTCACTAAGTACTTTTGGACAACAGGTCAGGCTGGTTAGCAGCATTTCTTCATTTCTGTCCTGTGAGAAGATCTGGCTGAACAAGAAACTCACAGTAGGGATCGATTGGCTGATCTGGCAACCAAGTTGCATTTGCCGCTTTCACTTAATTTGTCCCAAGGTATTTAGAAACTAATTCAGCCCAAAAAGTTTTATATTTTTCAGCATGCCAGAAAAGTTCTCTACAGTTTGTTGATGATGAAGGAAATGTTCTATTTAAAATAAAAAATGCAAATAAAACAACACTGAACTAAAATCAAAGCCAGATTTTAAGATGACAGGTGGTACCTGCTCTCATAGCCATGACTGAATTCCATTAGAAAGAAAGAAAATTGCAGTAAGAGCTGAAAAACAAGCCTGAGGAAGCTGCCCTTATTTCACTTTACAAATCCTAGGTGTTGGGCATGGTGAAGATATATTACCATATATCAAAGTTAATGCCATGAGCCAGATGGCTCAAATTTCTGTACTAAGCATTAAGCACTAAGGGAGCACAACAGTCTGTTGTGTTTCCATGGGAGAGTTCTCAGTTTTGAGCAGCTAATTAGCCTAAAATTAATTAGGGCAAATCTGAACATTTTTACACACACACACACACACACACACACACACAAAAAAAAAAAAAAAAAAAAAAAAAAAAATTGAATGGATGCAGAAACAGGCCAAAATCCCTGGTCTGACTAGATCAGCCATAGTGCTGAGACCAGGATGGAGGAAATTGTATGAGGGAACAGAATGGAAAAGAGCCTGGAGACAACTGCCACAGGCAGGTTAAAAGAAAGAAAGAAGAAAGAAAACAAATCTCTGGAGAATAGAAACAGTCCATCTCCAAGGTTTACTTGGGGAACTGCTGCGACAAGGATCATCCTGTCACAAACTTGGTCCATTTGGTTGGGATAAATATTTTACAGGTGCCACACTTTACATGATGCTTGTGTTTAACCTGGTCTGCTGTTGTGGCTGTCTTGTAGAGACTTAGAAACAGTGATACCCAGTTCCTGTATTCCAAAGGAGATAGCAAAGCTCATGGTCCTGCTAGGAAGCTGGCAGTTCTGCTCCAATGCAGCATTCCCCTGGGAACTTTACTGTAAAAATGCTACTTACCCCATTATCCAGTACACTTTCTGGATGACACAGATACTAAATCCCACCCATTTCCACTTCCTTCAGGCACACAAAATTTTTCTTTTATTTTTTTTTCCAGATTGGAGCCTTAAATAGCACACAAGCCAAAAAGGTCCTGTAAAACCAGAATTATATTTTGGTTCTTTTTCTCACAGTGAGCAAGCTTCATACAGTCAGATGTGCTAGGCACTTTGGCTGAGATCTGGGGCACTGCAATAATGTTTAATCCCATTACTAATGCTTATTTTAGAATCTGCTTGTCCTTAAAGACATGATAGTGATCTTAATTATTGTCTCCAACATGTATTTGCCTGAAATAATTGCTATACTTCATTGCCATAGAGACAATGA
The DNA here is from genome assembly GCF_903797595.1 of Erithacus rubecula. NCBI lineage: Eukaryota > Metazoa > Chordata > Aves > Passeriformes > Muscicapidae > Erithacus > Erithacus rubecula. The sequence goes on from NC_136688.1 coordinate 12,416,947, forward strand.
GATAAAACTCTAATTTCATTTTATTGCCCTTCTATCCATCAAGAAATTAGTTTCTTGTGAGAGCTTTGAAGTAGTCCCCTTCATGGATTAAACTCCTTGGAAGTACAAGAACAGAAGGGCAGGGTGTGGGGGAATTGAAATAATTTACATACCAGCAGACATGTAATGGGAATCAACAATGCAACCAGACCTACATGATGGTTGAGAGGAAAACGTTGAGACATGCAATTCAACATGAAAAAAGAAAAAAAAAATAGTCTGGTTAGCTGCAGATTTTAGCTCAGGAGGCAGCCAAGGGCTGCACTCAGGCAGAGGAAGCAAGCAGCAGAAAGGAGCTTCCCTAATCATTAAAAAAATAATAAAACAACAAAACTCAAGTGCAACAACCCTCCCAAAACAACCATTACTGGATAAAAGAACATCAGATGCTTAACTGTCACTTGGCTGTCAGCCTGGCAGGCTCCCAGCACCACTGTCAATATTCTAAAATGTGTAGGAATAAATAGCACGAGCTCTGTCAGAGCAGCACCTAAGATTTCATGTCACATATGTACAAGACGTTGGCTCCCCAAAATAAGAAGTCTTGTGCTCTGAATTTTGTTACAAACAAAATTTTAGCCACATCTTTTTCAGAAGACAAGGTTGCAAACCTGACTGCTGAGATTGTCTCTGTATTTACTCCCCAACAAATACAGGACAACTCTTATTTCTGGTAAATTTCAAACAAGATAAAAAAAAAGAAAACCTATTCATTAAAGGGAAAACTTTGAGCACAAGAATTATTATTGTGTGCAAGGATGAATTCCACACAATCCTCCGAGCTGCCTCCTGCGATTGAAGAAACAATTTGGACTGGTCCTGTAATATCTTCTTGAAAGCCAGTGCTTTCCCACAGAAAGCAATGGTATCCTAAGTTTTTAGGAACTTGGTTGCAATGGGTGCTCATCATTCTGGCCTGAATCAAGCAATTGCACATGCTCTAAAATTCAAGTTCATGAGTTATTCAATTGATCTAAACTTTAATCATGCCTTTAATTCTTGAGTCTGACTGGAACAAGAGTGCTGAGGGCCCTGCTGATCAGAAGCTATATGGTTAGTATGCTTTTAAAAGTAGATTAGCACACCTTCAATCAAAGAAATGTAAGTAAGTAAAGAACTTTCCCCAAACCTTAGTATGTTCAGGATAAAGGTTTTGCAGTGCTGGGCTGTATATAGCACACATGATATACAAAGCAACCCTTCCTAGCTACCTGCCCATTGTGGATGTTTCCATATGCTACATATTTAAATTTCTGTCAAATATCTACACAAGCAACCGTCATTTTTTAAGGCACAGAAGTGGAGACACAAGGTTGGTGCATTACCTCTTCCTCCACACATACTTTTGCTCTTTCTGCCTGCTGGCCTTAATGATTACAAAATAAAGATGTCTCTGCAAGTGGCTGCTCTTTTTAGTGAGTCTTCCCACTGTACCGCAGCCCTGATACCACTGTGCTGCAAGTAAAGTATATTCACTTCTTCTCAACACAACCTAGAAAGCCAAAACAATGGGAAACCTCCTACTTGGTATCATGGCAAAGAAAGCTTTTGAAGAGAAAAATGGTGGTGTACAGACAATGATACAGTGTTGGTCAGAAAAATCTTATATATGATCAGATTATCTCAAGAAATAGAAATGATAATCACATATATGTCACTAGGGCTAAATATAAATGTGTCAGAGGCCTCCCATATGAAGAAAGTCCGGCTGATATTGATAAAATTTTATGTTTCAGTTGATGATTGAATGGTTTCAGTCCAGCTTAAAGGTGTGTGCTGACACCTTCATTGCAGATTTTGTAAGGAAGTGTTCGCATCCTTCATGAAAAGAATCTTAACCATGCAGATGGTAGAAGCTCAGGGTTCCATGCCGCACCGGTTTTACAGCCCTGGGAATGTTGTGCAGCAATTTCCTAAGTTGCCATTTTGCAGATCCTAAACCTGCACACACAAGAGGAACATGCAGCCCTCTGAAAATATCCAGTTCTTAAAAGTAAAGCATATGATAATAGAACTTCCTCTTGGCTGATTAATGTTCTTTAAAACACTCAGTGCTGTTTAATCATGCGATTTAAAAGTACCATGTCTGTTGCTATGGGAAGAGCAAAAGGCCAACTTGACTTTCAGCTCTGTGCCATGATGGCTTTTATAATATCAACACATTAAAAAATCTCATCATTGCATTTAGGAAAAAACCCAGCAATGCTGCTCAGGTGACACAGGGGCCACACTGGCGCCTGCCAGGGCTCTGCCAGGATCTACCATGGGCTGTGACTTCCTAGAGAAGCAGCTGTGTCATCTTGTTAGGAAGTAACAAGTCAGGCAGAATCCCATTCTCTATAATGTGGTTTCAGAAGAAGTACCAAAATTGTTAAATTGATCAAACAATAGACAGAAAGAAACAGAATTACATCAGGCACATTTCAAATCCATCTGCAATTGCTGTTGGTGGCAGGCTTGCAGCTACAAGAGACTTTTGCCCTTGCCAACCTTCAGGGGCTCCAAATTTTACAAAAAAGGGGCAGAACCAGGGGATAAAACTTAGAAGGAGCCATGTGACCACAGCTGGTCTCTTCCCTCCCTCAAATGTTTGTCGTCACCTCTAAATTATGAAGCAAGGGCCCTGAGAGATGTCAGCTACAAAATGAAGCCTGGTTCCATATTCTGAGGACACACTAGTCCACCCATGCTGTTGGCTTTCCACCAGGAGAACTAAACCTCCCCTGGCAATTCAGCCACTGCCCATCATAGCTGGGCATCTCTGCCCAAATTTTTGCTCATATGTGCAGGTGCATCTGTGATCGGCTGTTGTGAATAGGGGTGATGAACCTCTGCCATAATTTAGGAATAATGGAAGGGAGGCAAGAAAAACAGATACTTTAAATATCCCACTAAAATTAACACAGGACTTTTTGGTACATGCTGCCTCTTTTGTTTTGTTTTGGGGTTTTGTTTGTTTGTTTGTTTGTTTGGGGGTTTTGGTTTGGTTGGTTTTGATTTTTGTTTTCTCGGGGTTTTTTTTGTGCAAATATCTCGACTGAAAGAACTTTCTTACTCATGGACAGACATATAAATAGCAAATGCAAAAGCTGGTTCTCCTCCCCCGTCATTGCCAGGAAAATACCTGTACTAGTATGAATAACATCTGGTGTTGCAGTACTGACTTTACAGTGGTTCAGTCCCTGCCAAGCAAGTATGATAAGAAAAACTGTTGCAAACTGGTAGTTTAGAAACCTAGGAAACCCCCAGAGCTAAGCCAAGTAACTGTCTATGATTTCCCTAACAGTCTATCTGGTACAGCCTGGGGAAATCCTATACAGTACCCACAGAAATATTTAAAGAGTAAACAGGAACGTTTGAGTGATTTCTTCCCTTCCCCATCCCACAGGAGCAGAAAAGGGAGTGGAAGTTCAGCACAGGCTTTTATTTCTGTGCTGTTACATAACTGTGCTGTGCCTCTGCAGAATTCCTCCGGCTTCCAGCACCTCAGACCCACGGGAGGCTGGGAAGGAGACAGGGAAAAGGTATGTGACTTGCTTAGGGCTAAGCAGCAAACCAGTGGCAGAGGTGGGAGGAGAACTTGCAGGTCTCGGCAGAGCCACTGCCGAACCCTGACAAGGCTCCACATTCCTGACATTCCTTGCACATGCTTTTCCAAACGTGAAATGCTGCTGCATCACAGGCTGACCATCTAACTCAATGCACCACCTGCTTCCTAATCACCCCTCCGCCATCCAGTGTGCACAGGCACACACTGTAGCTATTCCTTGTCAAAATCTCAAGAGGATTTCAGATTTCTAGAAATCATGCCTGTCATGCCCAGAACATTCACTGACCACTGTTTTTTCTCTTTGGTAACCTTCCCTATTCACAGGCCTCATTCAATTTAAGCACCTCTGACTGAGTCTCCTATTCTTTTAGAATTCTGCAGTAGATTCCATTTACTAATATTAACAGGAAATCCCTTGAATCTGCCTCATGCCCTTTCACTGACTTCACAAATCCAATTGATAGAGATAAAGCCAATTTCTGAAACTGCAGCTGTCCACACTTACAAAGCTCTGACTGTTAGATAAAAAAGTGCCAGCTGGAACAAGAAGTTTCTCCTACTACTGGATGCCACACTCACAGCCAAGCAGGCAGCTGTCAGTTTGGGTGGTGGCAGAGCTGCTCAAATAGGAAACCCTTAGATCCAGTCCCTCATGCTCACCCTAAAGTAATTAAGCAGCCCCACAACAGGAAAAGGGAGTAAAGCTCAGTCCATGAAGAATGCAGTAGCACTTGTTTCCAATCCCGTCTCCATATTATTGCAAGAGGCAATATATAGCTGGAGGCAAAGGAAGGTGCAGTATTTGGGACAAAAAGCTCTGTTTGGCCCCTCTTTGGATCTAAAAAGGACCATGAGCCTCACTGAAAGAGAAGCTGAAGTTCTTCTCAAGTCCGAACAGTGTTCTGCACTTCACAAAGTTAACGTGTGGTCTTGTGATGATTTTCACTGATGGTTTTAAACTGTGCATGAATTTTAATCTGCACACCATTACAGCTCCCAAGATGTTTTAATAAACAGGCACTAAACTGGCTCCACCATCCTCAGCCTGAATGTGCCTGAGGGGGAATATGGATAATCTCCCATCAGAGGTTAAATTGGTATGCATTCATCCCTAATATCAAGAATGCAGTCTACCTGGGAAGGGAATTTCAGAGGACTGAAAGAGGCTGAAAGTTCACTTCAGCAGAGGTGAGTCTAATCCTCTGTCCTACACCATTACTCCATGAAGTGGCTCTGCTGGGTGCCACAAGTCCTTCCTGCAGGCTATGGCTCTTGGCCACCTGCCTGAGTATCAGGAAAACTATTTAACAATCTCTTAGTGGATCCCTACTTCACCTGCCATTGGTCCAGTATGGGAATAAGCATAAGCAGAATAAAAAAATCCATGTCATTAACGACATTCAACGGATTTCATCAGTGCCTTCCTAAAAGATTCCTGTCTTGGAACCAAAGGCACCTCATGGCTCACTGTACATTTTCAGTGAACCCTTAGAAGCTAACAGAAACATTTTATTTCTTCTCTAAAATAACACAGCGGCCAACAGGAAAATGCCCATATGCCCATCCATTCTGTTTTGCAATTTCCTTATTTCTTAATCCTTAATCTACTTTTCAGGAGCCAATTTCAGATTTTCAGAGTCAATCCCTCTCCTCCTTCATCTCCCACATCAACCACTGAGTGAGAATTTCCAAAGGGGGTTGTAAGTCTTACTCTTTACATACCAACTTTCCTGAGATTTTTAATCTTTTTAACCTTTCTCCTAAACAAGGACCTTTCAAAAGCATTCTTTTCTATTTGGCAAATCATATCAATTGAGTACTTTCACTAAAATGAACAGAAATTCTTCTGATAAGCTGGGAAGAACACTAAACCAGAACCCTTTAATAACTTTGAATACTCCATGGGAAGCTCTAGCATCAACATGAAGGTAACTGATTTGATCTAATACAATACACAGATAGACAGACAAACAAGTATATATGCGTCATTATATTTCAGAGATCTTAAGTCATAAGAAGAATGGGGCAGTACAACAATTCTTCAGCCCAGAATTCACAAAAGAAATGAAAAATCCACAAATAAATACATACACACAAATGTCTGTATATGCGCACACACATTTAAGCAAAAAAAATTTGTTTTTAAAAGGTGAAATACTGCTCATGTAGATATTTTGGCACCCATAATTGTACATTCTTTTTGTTCTTTATCCTTATAGTCACTTTTACGGTGATTTCCTAAATGGGAAAAGGGTCTTCAGGAAAGAAAACCTTACAGACAAAGAAACAAATAACTAAGTAGAAATCAAAGCTCGAGCAGTAAATACAACACTCAGTGCTTTTATTTAATGGAAACTTTCTATATGAATCCATGCAAGTTACATGTACAGAAAGTTGACTGTGCCTTTGTGGGCTTCTTAATACAAATATCCTGAAATAAAAATTACTATTCTAGAAAGCTTTGTGGAAGGATTGGAAAAAGTCTCCTCACACACAGACCTAAGTAAACTGAGTAACTAGGGAGAGTTTTCAAATGGAAGCCCCTTTCCCCATCCCCTGTTGCAGACTCCTGTCTCATTTTGTGAAACTGCTTTGCTGTCTTTCAGAGTGGGCAGCTGAGCAATCCGTTTCAGTGCCCCTCTTTTCCATGGAACAAATCTCCCCCAGCCCTCCTGCTGCATCCTGACAGAGATGGCAGGCCTTTCTTCACCGAATACTTTCAATAATGCTGCAACTGCAATATTAGGGAAAATAATTAGGACTAAATGGAGTTGCCTCTGTATGCCAGATCTGCTTAATAACTTAATTAAATAAACAGAATATAATTATAATGTAAATATTTCCTTTCTTTAATTCCAAGGCATCCTTAGAGAGAGAATACTGCTGAAATTATACAAGATTATTGAAAACCTTGTCAGTTCCACCACACTAAAAAATAATTTTGCTGTCTTCCCATGCCTTCCCACTTGTAGTATTTCACTTTTGAAACTTCAGAACAATCTATCAGACAGAGAAAAATGCATCCTTTGAAATTAATACCCCAGATAGACAAAAGTGTTTATAATTGAAAAGGAGCCATGAAGGTGTAAATTGCTCTGTAATTTATAACTGCAGATTTCCTTCCTAAAATTATTTTCATTCAGCAGTTTTCTCTGAGAACTTTTACAGTTTCAAATGTGTTTTTGAAAAAGTGCAAGACACACTCAAATCGTGTTGTCTTTTGTCATGTACACAGCCACTCAGAGAGGATGATCCTACCTTATGGCTTTGTATTGAGTGAACTCTGATGGCTTCAGTATATTTATTCATGATTTACATCAGCTCAGGCTTAAATTTATCATCATGTTGTTCTCGATGTAGTTACATGGGAAACATGTAGAAATTTTCCTTGGCTTCACCACCACCAAATTCTGAATGCAACCTGTTCCACCTAGCTATTTAGAAAGAGCAACAAAAATCTAAGCAGTGTCAGTGACATCATCCTGAAATAGCACAACACCCCAGGTCAAGTGTTATTTTAATCCCTCTAAAATAGCAAGAGGAGCAATATAGAAAAATTCCTTTAATTAGGAATAAAACTTCTGCTGGCTAGATCTGACTCCAAATTACAGTGATCTCAGCTTTGTCCTTTCTCTCTCAGAACTGCTAGAAATAAAAGTCTGTGTATAAATGTGCAAACCCACCCAATGCTGACCCCAAAGCAGAATAAGTCGAATATCTTGAGGATTCTTCATGTGCACAAGCCTCCAAGAACACCTGGACCTAGCCAAGACATCAAAACTTTGCAGGCAACCCAGAAACTCAGCTGCAGTAATTACAGCCAAACCAGATTTTCTGGCAATGGCTTTCTTCACTTCACAGTCTGGACCCACACTTCCCGTTCTACAGTCTCCATTCCACTCTTTTCCATGTATGCATGTAAGTAAACTCCTTTTACAAAACATGGGGTAATTTTGTGTCTGATGCCTCCTGTGATTGCCCCCAGTTTTCCTCATGACCTCCTACAGCAGCCCCACATACGTGCTCTGAATGCTGTGCTAGCAAATGGTTATGCCATTAATACATCTCTGCAGAATGCAAGACACAGGTGTATCCTGTGAGTTGGCCTGAAGATGACCTGTGTGCTGAAGATGACCTCATGCTGCACTTTGGAAGGAGGATGTTACAGAATTCAGGCAGCCAATGCTGACTGAGAGGCATGGACCAGTACAACGGGACTCTGCCTTCTTGCTTCCTCTGTGTTCCCACATGGAGAAACCTCAGCCCCAGATGAAGTTCAGTGTGTCCCACATGGAATAAACTGCAGGTTCGGACATTAATTAGAGATTACACCCACACTTATGGAAGAGAAGAAACAAAAGTGGTTTAACTGTACTAACTCCACTGTTAATACAGGCCAATAGTACATTTAAGTTTATGGTTGCAAATTGGTGTAAGACCAGAAAAAAAAAAGTCAATAAAAATGCACTTCTTCCCAAGTCCCTGTTCCCAGCCATCTCCTTGTCTTCAGAAAGTGACATTGGGCTTGTTGCCATTTTTACTTACATCTTCCCCCTCATCAGACCTATTCTTATTTCTACTTGGTGCTCTTAAGTATAAAAGTTTATATTTATCTATATAGTTATATACACATATTCCACTCAATTTCCTCAGGATATAGTTCTTCCATGCTGCATAAGCTTCCTTCCCTGGCCTTCTCCAGCTCTATCATTCTTTTTGCTACTGTCCAGGGTGCAGCTGTCACTGGCAGGAACACCAGGCACTGCTGCTCACACACAGATTGATCAAGGTCAGGAAAAGGGTAGCCAATACCTGCTACCTCCCACTCTCCCAAACCCTTCACATCAGAACAAATGAGTCTCCAGATAGCCCAGTGAGCTCTCAAATGCAGAAACAGATTGAGAAGTTGGTGTAGGGAGGTAAAACCCATCTCAGACAAGGACATGAGATTATGGCCCTCCCAGAGATGGCCAAAAGCTGAGAAAGAGGCAGGGGAAGCTCAGGTGAGCACCCCAGAACATAAAAACTACAGTGAGTAATCATGGTGATAAGGTTTCTTGTGTAAGGAAGCTTCAAGGGATAAAACAGATATGACTGAATATTGGAGTTGCAATGTTATTTCAAATAATTAATTAAAAATGTGATTAGATAAATAATTCATGTACATTATTTATACATCTTGTTCAGCACTCCTAATTTCCTAAGACTTGCAGACTGGGATTAGAAACTGAATTTAATTTTTTTTCTTTATCAATTCTGCTTTCATTTGGAATAGAGAACTAGAAAATATATACAAGTGTCACAGAAGACTTAAAGCAGATGAGATTATGTGAGTTTCCACTTATTTTGTCAACATGCAGATGAGAAAAAAGAAAATCATGGTGTTTTTCCTCGAGTCTCTAAAACGTCACTTTTGGAGCCCTCTCCTAATAAGATTGGTAGAAACTGATGCTGAAACTGTAACTGAAAGGAAAATTTTGTGAGCATATTTGTAGAAAAAGGGGTAGCATGGCTATGCTGAGTGCAGAAAGACTGAACTACAGAGAGCTCCATGAAATCTAGGAGAGTCATCTTAAGTCTAAGTGCTCATCAAAATATTTCGCATAAATGAACCACCATGGTTTCTACAAGACAAAAAAATCACCATTCAATAGAACTGAGTTTGCACTGTGAAAGGTGAACTGAAACTGAAATGAACTTTCCCACACTAAAGAAAATGCTTACATCCTGCCTGGCCAGTTTTAGAGAAAGAAGTCAGCTATGACATTTGGATGCAAAACCAAAATTCTTGAGTCAGGGCTTCTCTAATCCATGGCCTCCATTGGAACCCATTTCTTGTTCACGTGGCAAACCAGCCTCTGCAAGGGTCACCATGGAGAGATTCTGCAAGGTATCTTCAACTCCCCATCAATGTGAAGTGCAATCAGTGGGAGTTAGAGACTTAGCACCCTGCAGGATTTGACCCAGCTTCAGAAAATAGAGAAACAAAGGTATAAAACTACACTAAGCTGGATTTCTTTTTGCAATTTCAAAACTCTAAGGAACGTGTCATTGGAGCAATGGGATAATTATTACAGCACAGAACTTGAAAAGTAAAAATGTCCTCTATTCCCCTTTGATGTTTAAAGAAAAAGCATTAATTCAAAGGCATGCAAAAATTCATGGAATTTAAAACACCAAGTAAGTGTAGTCTAGTCTTGTCAGATACAGGGTGCCTTTTATAAGACATTTCCTAGCTTGCCCAACCACAGTGGAGCCCCCACAGCTTTTCAGATCTCCTCTACAGTGTAGTTAGATTATCCTCAAATACAGTAAAATAATTAAACCACACCAACTAAAAGGGATGTAACTTTAAAGACTCTTTTCTAAAGCATTACTCTCCATCAACTAACTCCAAGCCATGCAGAACCTAAAAGTAACATAGCCCAGAAAGTCAGCTGTGTCCTGGGCTGCACCATAAAAACCACTGTTGGCAGGTCTAGGGAGGTGGTACTTCCCTTTTACTCTGCTCTCATGAGACCCCAGCTGGATATAGCTTGGGGCCTCTAGCATAAGAAGGCATGGACCTGTTGGAGCAAGTCCAAAGAAGTCCCCAAGGATGATCAGAGGGAAGGAGCACCTCTCCTATGAAGACAGGCTGAGAGAGTTGGGGCAGTCCAGCCTGGAGAAAAGAAGATTCCAGGAAGACCTCAGAGCCTCTTCTAGTACTTAAAGGACTACAAGAGTTGGAGAGTGACTTTCTACAAGAGCATGGAGTGACAGGATGAGGGAGAATGGCTTTTAAATGAGAGAGGGTAGGTTTAGATAGCATACTAAGAAGAAATTCTTTACTGTGAGGGTAGTGAGGCATTGGTACAGGTTGCCCAGGAGGAGCTGTGGATACCCCATGTATTCCTGGAAGTGTTCAAGGCCAAGTTGGATGAACTTTGAGCAGCCTGGTCTAGTGGAAGACGCCTCTACCCACAGCAACAGGAGGGAGTGGAGCTTTAGATCTTTAAGGCCCCTTCCAAACCATGCCATTCTACAAAATGTTTATTTTTCCTTTGTATATATGGTCCAAACAATTATGAGACTGTTTCCCTGTAGTTAGCAAAGCTTTCAGCAAACTAACTTAGTTTTCAAGATCTCACCCACCACTGAACTGATGCTTCTTTGGCAGCATCCCAGAGGGAAAATGGCCTTCTATGATCACACCAGACTTTTCCCTTCAGCCTTTATGGATACCCATCTAACAAATGGTGCTGCAATTTATAATTTTCAGCATTTATATATTTTTAATTTTTAGTAAGTGAATGATTGGCAGTAGTAGAATGAGAACTGTTGAGACAGGATTCTTTCTTTCCTAGAACATTCTGCATTCAGCAAATAACACCCTATTTCCATTGGGATGAACATTTTTGCAATATAAGTTAAGTTTAGTGCTTGCCCCATGATGATGACTTAGTCCTGTTAATTATGCCTTGGACCCTAACTGGCTGTTAAGTTAATCTATTTCTTAACCTGTGTGTCTAACTTCAGCCTTGCAAGGACAACTAGTGAAAGGACGAGGTCTGAATGAGGTGCCTTAGCCACTGTTTAGCAGTGGGGTGTGAAGCTTAGACCAGGCTACCCCTCCAAATATTTTTACTTCTCGGGAAGGATTTCCAGCTGCTGCTGTGCTCCACTGGCTTTTGTGACTGTATCTTGGACTTGCCACATTTGCACACCTCTCATCAGTGTAATCTGTATCCTGAACTCACAGAAATTCAGGAGTTTAGCCCAGATTTGGTCTTGTTTTCAGAAGGCAGGGTTGGAAGGGGTCATTGAATTGTGGAGTTTACACATAAAAAACAGTAGACAATTTTTGACTTTCATTTCCCAAAGACCAAGTTCTTTGACACAGATATCCTTCCTGTTACAAGCCTGATATTCTGTACCTTTTAATTTTGTTTGGGGCTTTTTTTAATCTGTCCCTTCAAAGTTTCCTTTCTTTTCAGTTCAGGCCTGCAGGTGCCATCACCGGACTTAGAAACCAGCCCACTGACCAAAGTCATGCAGGCATTTACCACAGTGGAGGCTTTACTGGAAACCAGCCACAGCTACTGATTCTGAGGACCACCTGATTCCCTCTATGAGGCTCCTCCTCTATTTCATAATTAAATTTTCCGCTACACCTCACTAAATTTCCACTAGACCTTGCTAAATTTCCACTAGGCTGTGCTAAACAGGGCAACATGACAAGAATGAAGGTAACTTATTGTGAAAGCATAAAACAACAGCAGAGTTCTCTCTAAGAGATTGCCACAAATAAAAGACATTAATCATATTAGACATTAATTTGCTCTTACAGCATTTTTGTTTGAGGAACTTTCATGCTCATGTCTCTTTGATTAATTCTTTGTAACTCTTTGGCTTGTTGAGGAATTGTGTTGAGCACAAGTTGGCCCAAACCATGCAAGGGCCATTCCAACACTATGAGAGCACAAGAAATCCTGATCAGTGCTGTGCTGTTTCCTGGTAAATAGAAGCCCTGTGACACGTTTTCCCCTTAGAAAATGCCTGTCCTTTATTCACCCAGGTTGATCCATTAAAGAAAACACACAGTTGACAGGTTACTGGTAAATATCATATGCATCAGCTTTTTCAGGAGCATCAGTGTTTATGTTGGAAACCTACTTGTGAGGGAACCTCCTCTTTCAAATATCTCCAATTACCACATTTTGATTCCCATCACACATTAGTCTAAGAGCAGGAAGCCAGATCCTTTTGGCCAAACAAAGCTGAAAGGTCACTAATGCTCTCCAACCATTGAGTGGCCATTGAGCCCTCAAATGAGATTCCTGCCCATGGCCAGTCCCAAGCTCAAAGCCTGCAGAATAGGCAGCTGGGACCTTGGCACCAGCTGGTTGGTTCTGTAGATCATTTCCTGTTATGTTGCACTACTCACTAACAGATGAAACCTCCTTGTGCAGGACTCTCCCATTAAACCCTTTTAAAGGGATTGAAGGTGTTCAGACCCCTGAGACTGATTTCACCCCAGTGAGAGCACTGTAACTGCACATAACCATATCAGACTCTAAGAGCTGGAAGTCATTTAGTAACTCCAAGCAAGTGTAGGACCACTCTGAAGTGCCCACTAGTCTGACTCTCTCTTCAGAACTGAGTAGGTTCAATTCTTCCATCGCTACAACTGGTTCCACATTAGACCAAAAGGTTACTGCTGGTCTTCAGCAGAACTTCCCTGACCACAAATGAGTTGCTCAGTCATCAGAAACCTACAACCCAGGCTGCAAACTCTCCACTTGGCTGGTTGTAACTTACTCCAGCCCTTTGTTTTGCAAAGTAAAGACAGATGACTTGCTAGTGGTCATTAGTAAATAAGTTCAGGACTGGACTGCAATAATTCACAAAATCAATGTTGTTACCTATTATGTTGTATATAATGGACAGTGTTTAGTGGGGGGTGAGATGAAGGAGGCTTGCAAATACACTTGGCACTTCCAAGTTTGTATGCCTTAAATTGATTTTCTTGGTTCTGTAGTACATATTTTCAGAATGCTTGGATCTGATTCATCTTGTTCTGTTGAACAAAACCATTTCCCTACTCTGAGACCAGAGGAACACAGTGGTGAATCAGGCCCTTTATTTGCCTCCAATGACTCACTGTCAGGCCTACTGCAAACTACCTATTGGAAGCATGACAGCCAGCACTATGCTTTATAGTGAGTGTTTGGAGTATCATGCCCTAAGTATAGGACATATGAAGAAGTCTTTTGTTTACGAAAGCAAACTGTACAGTTGGAGCCATGCTCCAAATGTAGGATTGATAAAGCACAACTAAAATCAGCTATTGCCTCAACAGACATTCAGATTTTCTCTGAATTAAGCACGTTTGAATCTTAGGGCCACAATACCTTCACTCAGTTCTTTCACAGACAGTTCATGCAGAAATAGAGTAGGCTAGGACCTGGTATCAGGCAATGCACAAGAACTTGAGGCTCCAAGTGGGGAAGAAAAAAAATGAGGGGAAAAAAAAAACAAAATAAAAATAAACCATATGGAATCCACACTCAGATGCCTTTAAAACAACCACAAACATTCTTGCTGCCTCAAGCTGCAAATGTCGTGAAACAATTACTGGGCTGGGGGACTTCAAAGGTTCACTGAGAGCAGCAGCTTTCTTTTTCAATCAAACACAGGAATAGGGCTTTTTTCCTCTCTCCCTCTCTAGCTCTCCCCCTTTTTTTTCTGAGTGAAACAGCGTCTAGGCTTCCTGATTTCAAAAACCCTGTTCCGCTTCACTTGACCACTCCATAACCTTAGGAGAAGCTCAAAAACTTCAAAATGAAACTGTGAGTCATACTGAATGAAAAAGACATTCTTATATTTCATTAAGATTGAAAATTACTGCATTCCTTGTTTGTCAAATTTACATAAATGCTCTTTAAGAGCTTGCAGATGAATGCTGTGTAAAGCTTGAACTTCCATAAATTGCTGTTTACTTAATCATTGATTCTAGAAGGTGACTGACAGTCATTTACAAGGAGATTCATAATTCACAGTGCACAGAAACAAGTGGACTTCTACTTGCCACTGCCTAACTTATTTATACTTCCACCCCTCCCCCCCTCGACTTTTTGAAGCATCTATGCACTTTTATTTCGTGTTTTCATTTCAGAAAAGCAACAGTTTAACCTCTGTTTCCTTGCAGGAGCTTTTGTGAAGACTACAGCGTTGCTTACCTCGAGCATTGGCTCGCTGGCGGAAAGAGCTGTACTTAACATGGTGTTTCCAGATGGCTGAAAGCACAGGGCATGTTTGGCAGAACAGATATATGGCCGGCAGCCCCAGTTCTGCAGCATTTAAGGAGCATACCTTCCACCACCAGTAGAATCCAGGCTGCTCCAAGAGGCTGGATCCCAAGGGGTTCAAGTTGGCCCTGACCCCTCTGCAGAGAGTCATGCACACAAAAATCATGCAGAAATAACATGCTGCCCCCTTTGCAGAGAACTGTGTCAAATTGTTAAAAATGAAACTGACTCATTGTAGAAACAGTGGTCACTGTAATGGCATCTCCACAACTGCTGTGGTAAGAGAGGAAGCTGCCTGACCACAACTGCCTTTGTGCTTATTCTAGCTGTTTAAGTTCTAAAAACCACAAAACCCCATTTGAAATTCCACTATATAGAAAGGTTTGTGTAATGAGGTTACATTTCATAATAGGATCACTGAAAACTGAAACAAGCAGAATTAATATGTAGACTGCCTGCAACAAGCTAGCCAGCAGTGTGATGATGTCATTTTTAATTAAAAGTCTGTCCCTATGTGATACACTAAAAAAAGAGTGCAAATCAGGGAATACGCATTGATCGCATCCATAGGGAAAGACTGTCAAGCAGCACAGTGGTATCACAGAGCACCCTGCAACCCATATGGCATGCCTTTAATAGAACTAATTCCCACGTACTCTGCTTGTGTCACACGTATCAGGATTCTGCTCCCACACGGAAAAAACATTAGTCAGGAGCAGAAGGAAGGGAGGGCCAGTGATACCCAACATTGTGTCCTTTATCATGTGCCATGCTGTAAATGCTACTGCAGCAGTGTTGAGACCAAGGGGAAATGGACTGCAGACTCATGGAAGCGGACAGACCCTTCATTCCCTTCAATCAGTGACTGCGTCATTTTACAGAGATACAAGTCCAGGCCTTTTAGCAGAGGCCTTTTGAGCAGCTGTTAAAAATGGCTGGTACTTGTACATTTATTCACGTAGTATTGCACTTTCACCCAAGACTGAGTGACACAGAAACCAAGAGATCCTTGTCCACAAAACCCTTCCCGACTCAGCACTTGTTGATGTCTTTTCAGCCTCTTGTGCTTTCCTCAAGGCAATTAACCAACTTCAATATAAGGAGGATACATTCCTGTGAATATCAGCATCTGCTGAACATGTTATCCACTTCCCAAACATCAGGCACCAAGGACCCAGTCAGCCCATCCTCAGTTATCTGAACAGTTTTTGGCTAGAGAGAGGGTCATCTTAATCAGCTGGGCAAGAACTATAAGACGTTGGTGGTAATGAAGCTGGTCATGACTTGTGTGAAAGTAGCAGAAGAAAGATGACCAAGACAACTATTACACTTTGCTTAACTGCCATTTTCCTGTCCTATAAATATTCCAGAGGTAATTTTGCCATGTATTTAAAATTTCACTGTTGGATTTCTCCACCCTAAATTACTGGGTTGTGTCCAAGTCATGAAGACTATTACATGGACAATCCTTACACCAAGCTGATCTGCAGACCTTCACTAAGCCAATAAAATTTATTTTTCCTTTTTATGATTTCTGTGTAAAACATGATGTAAGGGTATATGTGGATCTTTCAAAATCATGAGTGTAAAGGAAATTTAGGGATCATTAGTGCAAAGTTTTGGCAGTAGGTCTTAGTTTTATAGAATGCTGCCCTCATTTAGGATACGCATTGCCATTATCATCAGGGATATTCAGAAGGGAAATTCATTTGGACTAGTAGGGTTTGTCACCCGGTACTTTAGCTGCCCAGATAGTTCTATACGAAGTGAAAGAATGGAGAAATCTATATCCTGCCCCAGGTATCTGCAGACCTGCAAAAACCTTCCTCAATTTATATTAAAAACTAGAGAAATGTTCAAAAGGTTTCAGCTTTAGCCTAGCCAGAGAATGCTCAGCACAAAACACCTCAAACAGTGCTCCCTGAGCACAGTCCTACAGGATTCCTTCTCCAGAGACAGAAACAGAAAAAATAAACAGGCAGGACATATATCTGATGCAGCAGCCCCTCTCCTACAACCACGTGTGTGTGTGTGTGTGTGTGTGTGTGTGTGTGTGGCTGCAAGGACACACGTGTATGAAAGGGAAAGAGTGATCCCAACCAACTTTCTAAGCCAGTGGGAGGGAAGGATTACCACAGGATTGGACTCCATATGTTTAATTTTCACACAGACATAACATGAAATACGCTACATCAGACCTAAGATAGTGGTGTTTCTATTCTTATTGACCCCAATCACTGTTGAGTGCTGTACGCTGGAGAAAATATTTAAATTACACTTGGAGAATGTTTCTTGTAATACTAAGTGCACTGTGCCTTTTGAAGAAATAGTATTTCCTTCTTGGACCACAATGAGCAAGTCCAAGGTCAGACAAATCATGTGTGGTAGAACAGGTTGCAGTGTGAAGGGCTCGTAAGGTCACACAAATTTTTGTTTTTCAGCTCAAGGAACTTAGCTATTTGTCAGTGAATACAAAACCTATCTTCTTATGCTAGTAATTGATGTAATTCCATATATTCACAACTGTGAAGCCATAATTCATCAGCTAAAAAAGTTTTAAGCTACCTATCCTATAAAAGACAGATCATTACTCATACAAACTTTATAAACTGAATTACAGCCAGATGAATAATAATGAAGAATTTTCAAATTTGTCCTCTTGTATGGAAGAAAATACTGGAGACTGGAAAAGTAAATGTAAAGCTGTTCTCAGTGAATGTTAACCTATAAATGAAGCACTGAAGATCCCCCAGCATCAATATAAATTTTCCCATCCTGTTCATTCTTGCCTTACCTTGGAGGCATATTGAGAAATTAAACTGCTGGGATGTTTCTGCCTGATACCCTTTTTGTGTGTTTCACAACTAGAAAGTGAAAGGCTCAGCAGGTTAAATACCAGCAGAGTAAAGTATTTTATTCAGATATCAGTTGCAAAGATCAGGGAAATGCAGTGAGGCCTTTCAGTCTTCAGTGCCATGGGAGAAGAAAAATGATACAGCAGAAGTGTGTGGTAACACAAAAAGAATGTTATCTCAGCAGAGGGGAAAATACTTTCAAATGCATAATTGCAAACACATACCCTCAGCAGCTAACCCACAGCCCTCTCAGACTGCACAGCTAAGAGTTTGGAAAGTGGCCAAAGTATCAGTTTTATTTGAGAGATCAAAGTGATGAAAGAGAGAGAAAGAATAGCATTAAATATGATTGATAAAAAGTATTGCTTTCTTTGATTGGTTTCTGCTCCCCCTCCCTTTTCCATCTCATTCTTCTCTCAAGTTCACTAAGTCAGATCTGCAGTCCATCTAGCAACACATGCTTGCATGTGAGATATGCTTATAGGAAAACACCTGCTCATTGCACATACCTGCCTATACTCCTAATAGCAATGAGACTCCTACAGATCCACTGCAGTTAGGGGGTGCTTGCTGCAGTACAATTATTTGCGACCCTACATGGCTTGTACACACAGGCATTGTTCCACTTTATGTTGTCTGGTTACTTTGCACAGCCTCCCTCATGCTGCTGAGCGTCTACGAAATCCCCACGTGGATTTCTAGGGACTCTGACCTGAGAGTGTTGGTGCTATCACTGTTTCTGGTCCATAACTGTCCTCCCTCCCCTCTTTATTGTGCACACTGTCTTTATATAAACACATAGAGGAAGATAAAAGGTTTATGATGGCAACACAATTGAGTTTATGGTTCCTTTCACACACATAGATGTTACCTCAAGTACAGACCAATCAGAATGAAGACCTGACTGGAACCCTTGGAACTATAGGGCACTTTCACATGTGAGTTCAAATCATTACTAAATCCTCACAGGAATCATGGCCAATGGGCAGGGACTAGGCCATGCTTAGGCTCATGAATTTAACAATATTATACAGGCCAGGACCTGTAAACAATGTACACAGTCACTTTATATGTGCACACATGTTGCAAAATGAGTTCTTTGCATCAGGATTTTGCATCCCATGGGGATGATATTTACTAGAACCACTTACATGGGCAAGAGTTTATTGCAGGAATAAAAGGCACATCATGCCACAGGAATTCCAAGAAAGAAGCTTGTGGATGTTACTGGTGAGTAATGAAATAGGAGGGGGAAAAAATGAAAAGGTATTGATTCCAAAGCAATACTGAGAAAATGAGAAATTTTGCAGAGAAGGGACAAGGCAGCTCTGAGCCATGACAGCTATTAGGGGGTGAAAAGAGGAAAGGGAGACCACAGCAAAAGGAAAAGAAAAGAAATATGCCTGAGATGATTTGCAAAAGAACTAGAAATTATCAGAACTAGAGCAAGATATTGTAGATCATTCTGTGGTACAGATGAGCAAAAACTCACAATAATTCAAGAGGGAAACAGGTATGATGATGAAATTGGCTGTTAAAGCAGACCAAGAAGATACAGGAGACCAGGTAGGATATGGTCAGGTAGTAAATATTTTTGCAACAATCAGAGAGGGTGGTGCATTGTTAAGAAAGCAAAAATGATCCACAGTAGTGAATTTAACAACCCCCTTGCAGATTTGATAAAATCAGACTTAACAAGATGTGGTGGTGAGCCTGGTTCATTAATCATTTAGCATCTAGCTAATACTGCATTCAACATCTCAAAGTCTGCAATAATCAGATGCTGTCTTGGCAAGCCTGAACAACTGGGCAAACAGCAGATTAGGGGTATGTGATGAATGCATCACACTACATAACTCTGCAAGGAAAATGGGTGATGGAAGGCATGAGGGCATATATGATGATTTGAGTCACAAGAGAAACCTGTGCCTTAAAATGGTGAAATACTACAAGGAGAATGAAGAACAAGAATGTGGGTAAAAGGGTAGGGAAACTGTAATCTGGGTAATGTACATGTGGTTAGGAAAGATGCAGAAAGCTGAGATAGAAAGAAAGAGGCAGACACATCATGGGGGAGAAGAACAAGAGAAAGGTTAAAAATAGCTCCAGCAAAACTGTGGGGTTTTAAAACACATATCACCATGGCAGGACCAAATCAGGTGCGCTGTGAAAGGGAGGGAATGTGCAATTTGTTCAAACCAGTCCGTGTGTTCCTAATCCGATGGAAGACAGCTCTTTCTTTCTACCTCTGCCCACAATACAAATTTGTTCCCCAGTTCTCCTTCATCCATCCACATGTACTGGGGCACACCAAGATTTGTAAGCAAGCTGGCAAGTCAAGTGTCTCCCAGAATGAAAGTACACAGAAACCATGAAGGTAAATGTGATGCAGCCATCACTTTGGGCATTAATCCAGCCAATTTCAGTGTTTCTTGTCTTGGTCACTGGGGTGTTTAAGCAACATTTTTTCATTCCTAAGCACTAATTAGTCCTTATAACACACCACAAGATACCTAAACAGTTAGTATTACCTCCATTTAACAGGGAAGAAAATTAAGACTAAAAGATTGAACAATTTAGCTCCACCACAGGGAAGGTTAGTTCCCAAAGCAGGGATTTAGACAAAATGAGTTCTTAACACTGTTCTCTGACTATAGCAATTGATAATATTGCTGTTCTTTCCGGAGCTCCTCAAAGCAAGACAGACAGCTGCCATAACACCTGTTCTTCATTCATTTTACACCCTATGATTACTCAGAATCAATTATTGACATACCTAAGATCTGTACAACTCTCATAAGACCAACACTTTTTTTTTCTGAAAAGCAGAAAAAACTATTAGGTGAATTTAAAATTAACAGGCCAGAAAGAAAGAAACAAAAGAAGCAAGTATCATACTAAAATCCACTGAGAAATGTTAAATGCATAAAAAGTGTAGGGAATAATTGAAGACGAACCACAGAAGGAAGTGCAAGGCTGTGAGCTACAGGGAAATCCAAAGTAATTGCAGCACATGTACACCTAGCAGCTCCAGGTCCGTGAGACAGCAGGGTGCCACACACCCTCAGTTCCCCTGAGAACTTGTTACCCCACTGGTTTCAAAGTCTAGCAACTGCAGCTAGCAGTCAATGACGTCTGCAAAACACATAATAGCAAAAATGTTCACCACCTCAACACTGTCCCAGCCTAACAAACAACTGCTGCACCTGAGGAGGTGTGCAGGGGAGTCAAACTAGAAAGAAGCACATCATTACAGCTAAACTGCAATCATCTTCTGGATTTGACTGTCCATGGGGTTCTGATCAAGTCTGCAAATATGAGAGAAGGCTGCAGTCAGAACATGGGCTAATACAGTCCCTGTGCAAGTCAGCCTCACTGACTTGTAAGTGTTCATTTTTTGGCTCTATAGTCTGTGGCATCCTTCTAAATTCTGTGGCAAGAAATGGACTAACAGTGTCCCAAACCCATCTCACACTTCCTGGCATGAAGGGCCTTCAGACAACACCTCCAAAATAGTAGCAAAGGTACAACCAAAATCTTTCAATTAAATCAGGTATTCAGTAAACGTTCGACTCATCTGTGCAAGAAAAATAAGCATCTGAATAGTGTGAAGTGTGAAAGAAAGCATTGCATTTTCAGGGGTTCTGTTTGGGGTTTGTTGTAATAAAGAAACAGTGACTGGTGAGGAGTAGGTTGCTGAAAACAGGCAAATCTTCATGCATCAATTCAGGGCCCACCAAGAGGTGTCACAGTTGAATTAAACCATAATTTTCAGGTTGCCTTTCTTTTTTGTTCATTATTTTTGACTGTTCATTATTTTGTCTGGCAGTTACTGTACTGTCAAAAAAATTCACACTTAAACAAAAAAAAGAAAAAAGAAAAAAAGAGAAAAAAAAGGATTTGCACATGTAGCAATGATTCAGCAGAGGCTGGTGGTGTGGGCTGTCAGTATACTGTGAGATACTTTGTTGGCTAAACCTAAGATTATTATGGTAGAAAGGTAAATAGTATTCATACTGCTTCTGGGAGATTTTTATTTAGATGATATGCACGTGATCACAGGTTGGTAACTGCCCGTGAAACATATGCTAGTGAACACTGAGATCTATCATGTTCTCTGAAAGGAAAAAAAAAAATCACCCATTGGTTTTATATATACAACCAGGAAGCAGCTTTGTCGACTTAAAAGAGATCAGCAACAGCCTCTGTACCTCAGAGGTTTTAGGCACATAGAGTCCAGTAAAATTGATCCCAACCTGAAGAACACAAGATCATTTACTCCTTGAACAAAACGCAGAGAGACTGAAACAGAAGCCCTACCTTATTTTGAAAATAGTTCGGATGGATGCAAATTAACTGCGGGGGCTGCAGCAGCCTTAAAATTCAGGATATGCACTGTCTAGGCTTTTCTTTAGACCTGAACCCTCATTTAGGATAAATAAATAGTTATTTTGATTATTTTTAGGAGCTCCCTAAATAACTACTGCTACATTTTTCATCCTGTTCTAGCCCTCTTTTGACACATTAATGACATTATTGCTCTTTTGAACTGTGCAACAGGAAAGTCCATTGCAGATGGATTGCAGACACTCATTTATGTAAGAAATTAACTCAGTTTGGAACTGTCAGCTGAACTAAATCAAAGTAGAAGCAACATTTAAAGGCAATGTCTTACCTGGGTAGTTAAGAAAAAAAAGACTCTATGGGATTTAATGATCACTTTTGCAAAAGACTTTAGCAAGGGCAGGGCTTTGCTCACAAATAATTGCCACCCTCTCAGTAAATGCTTGAAAGTTTGTGGATGGAAACCACAGGTGGAAATATTCAAACAGACAACTACAAACTAGTCACTAGCAAATGGGTATAAGTTATCATATAATCAGAGAACAAACAATAGTAAAAATGTGTGAAATTAATCATTTGGAAGTTACAGTTGCTCTGTGATGGTGTAGCCACCCAGATACTTCACCCATACTAGGGCTGCTAAGTGCCTGGAGAAAGTGCTCTACTGTTGACTTAGCATTCAGAAAGACTTTTACTGGAAAGCTTTGCAGAGCATTCATATTCACAAGAAATGTAGAGGCACTTTGGGCCAACCCTCTTAAAAATGCTCAGACACTTTAGAACTGACAAAAATTTCCACGACTTGTTCCCTTTGCATCAGCTCCAGTCTTTGAGATGCATTAACATTTCAGATTACCCCTATTACTTGAAAATGCCCTTCTGTGAATTAACACACTGACACGAGGATCACTTTACTGACATTTCATGTGTTTTCCTAATGCTACCACAGTCGCAATTCATGCGTCCAATTCTTTGTCAGTTTGAGAAGAAAATAGAAAAATATGCAAAGAAAAGTCTCTGAGCAGCTTCACTCTGGTCTTCTTCAAAACCCAGAAGTGTCTGAGATGTCTTCCCAAGGGAAAAAAAAAGAAAGGAGCTCCTTGGAAAAAACAATCCCTGAAGGGGGAAAGAACAAGTGTGTTGGGCAGAAAGAGAACTCCATGTAGCTAAGTTGAAAAAAAATGTGTCCTGTGAAATAGGAAGAAAAGGGGAGGGGACAGTGGAGAGGGCAGCAGACAACTCTGACTTGCTCACTCTTTCCAGGCTTTGTATTTATTTCTGTCATGGATCTGAAATGGCAGGCAGCAGACTTTGTAGAAGTGCCTTATGAAATGGGGTAAATAATGGACCCCAGATGCCCTTGTTTCCTTCATTACTCAGTCTAGCCTTCAAAGCTGTTTTGCAGTGTGAGGTATCAGGGGGAGGTAGAGTGCTCTGTTAACAAGATTTCAATGAACTTTGGAAGCAGTTCCAGGGAAGCTGCTGGAAATGTTTCAGACATACAGTACCTTCGGGCTTTTCTGACCCATGTGCAGTGAGAAAACAGGGTACAGAAGGTGCCCTGATTTTTAAGAAAACACCATCTAACCCATATGTAAACAACAGCAATGCTTTCGTTTGCAGGTGATCCCTTTAATTCAGCATTGTCAAAGCATCTAAAATATACTAAAGCATTAAGTTAAAGAACACGGCTACAAACTGAAGCTCAGACAGTTTTGAATATTTATTTTAAAAAAGAAAAGAAAAAAAACCCCAACCGACAAGCAAACAAACAAACAAACAAATGCACTGTAAGAAACTGGCCAGCCAGGGCCATGAAAACAGGGATTTGAACCCCTCATTTCACTGGTCCTTCCCCATGAGGCAAGATTTCCTTCCCACTTAGCAACAAACTGCATTTCACTTTTGCTTTGAGACCCACCCTAAACATTTCTCTGCGCATATTTCTGAGATTCTTCAAGATTCACCCTCAACCAGGAGCCACGTGAACAAGACAACCGATGCATCCAAACCCTTCAATTTTTTTTGGATGGGTTTAGCATTGCCTGGCAGTTTAAATCTAAGCTCCACAGACCACAATCATTCCTAATAACTGTCTTTTGCCTCCACTTTCTTGCCTTTGTTGATACTGACTTTAAAAAAAAAAAAAAGGATGTTTCAAGTTACCATTCTTTCAGCTGTTACTCTCCCCATTGTTGACAGCAGCCGCTCTATATTTACTCTAGCAGCATTATATCCTGTGCGTGGGTGCTCTCTGATGTTTCCGAGTCACTCTGAGTAGGAGGATGCATTGTGAGCTGCATCCTTTCCTTCGCTCCGTCCTGCGTTTTCTGGGGCGAGCTGCCTCACCTTAAAAAAACACAACGGCACCACCTAAAGGACACATTCCACACACAGGGAGCCTCGCTCGATGCATTTCTCCCTCCCATGTGTGCCTATGAGTGCACGAGCAACAGCTCTGACAACACTGAGCCCAGTGGTGGCAATATTCATTTTCTCAGGAACCGTCGCGACACAGAGCTTATTCACAATTATAAAATCATGCATACAGGAAGAGACATCCATATTTTTATAGCTCCTCTGATAAAGCTGTAACAGAAAAGACAACTGTTAAAGCAACTGCCCCTTTTCTTTGCATTCAACATGACTGTAGCAGGCATGCCTAACATAATCTGAGAAGTTTTAGGGAAGATTAAATATAGGAAGAAAGTCTCTTGCCAACAGAATGGTCCATATAAATCTCTAAGAAAAAACATGTGTCAGAATGCAAGAATTTAAAAGGAAGAAGGGATAGGAGATCCTTTCATTGCATTGTGTCTAGGTAATACAGCAGAATGTATACATGCTGTATATATGTCTTCCCATATGTTAGGCAATGGTCCTAAAATACCTGAAGAACAGGGGAGATTCTAAGAACAAGTTGGACTTGCTCTCCTTTCTCAGCATCAGTCATAGCTTTTGTAGTTCCTTCTCTTAGATCATTTTTGTGAAAGCATTAAATGCTTTCACAACTGAGAATAGGCATAACATAGGCTCTTCCTAACAAATGTAAGAGAATTTGATCATTTGGCATGTCCATTTTTCCAAGGCAAAACCAAACTATTTCAAAGCTAATACAGACAATAGCCTACTAGTGGTTTCAGTTCCATTATATATTCATCCAGCTTGCTCTATTCACACCAGCAAAATTGAAGAGAAGAAAAAATCTGGTTCTTTAAAACAACATTTGTGTATAAATATAACAGAGAGACCAAATTATGAACGGCAGCTAGTTTTCAAATGCTTATGACAGTGAACCTACAAGACTAGTCTGCTCTGTGCTTTGGTTTTAAAAAGGGAAGACTAAGACACAATCTATTGATAAAGACTAAAGTAAGGTTGAGGGGCATCAACCAGTTCCAAATGTTGTCAACGAGCTCTGGAGATTTTCTCTTGACAATCTGAAGTCTCTACCACAAGACACATGCAGAAAGCCTTTTAATTGCTTCAATTTGGTTAACAGTTGGAAATATTGCATGAGAAAAACTGCTTCTTGAGAGCTGAGAAGAGAGGACAAAGATTGATTGGGCATAAAGAACAAACTACTTCCTACCCTCCAGGTCAGCATTGGAACAGGGTGGGGAATGGCAAGCTGTAATTGTCCGCTTAGCTCATAAATAAGAGACTTTGGCCTCCCAGAGAGCAAAATGAGGAGGAAGTACCTTTCAAGGCTTGTGTTTTCAACATTGTTTCCAGAATAAAGTGAAAGCACAGCCTTTGAAAATATTTAATATGCCAGTTGCCCAAGAAGGATATGCCAGCCTTAAATATAGCCATCAGGGCCCAGGTACTCAACAGAACTCAACTACCCATGTGCATTTCCAAATCAGATGACTGGAGTTCCTGAATGGAAGTTGACAACAACTGCTGAGTGCTCAGCTCCTTGAAAAATCTAGCCTGGAGATTAATCACTTTGCAGTGCTGAGATACTAGTTGCCATTTACTCAGTGGCTCTCCCTAGGTAATGGTCATCACCTTACTAATATGCTCTTTAATTCTTTCTAATTGTCAACTCAGCAGTAGCTACGCTGCCAAGACCTGTAGTTTTTCCTAAAGCCAGTATCCTGTTAAAGTTTGTAGAATTTCAATAGAGTAAGAATCCCAGCATTTGGTTTACAAGTTATGTCTTGGAGTGCACAATGTGCAAAGCTGACACTGCAAACATTCAATTAGGAAAATAGCAAGGCATTAAAAAAAATTAAACTGCTGTAGTCACTGACATCAAATGTTTAGAGAAAAGCCTTAGAAATGTTTATTCTTCCAGATTAGAATTCTAATCAGTGTTTATTGGAGAGAAGAGATGGAGCGTGCTATGTCTTATTCTTGTTTCCTGTATCCGTCTTTCTCTTAAAAGTGCTAAGCAGGGCTGCAGGGATTATGATGCTGAGGGAATTCTTGCCACTTTCCTTCTCTCTCTATTTAAACACAACTCTTGGCAGGCCTCGGTCACATTGTTTGTGTAGCCAGGACAAGAGGGTGGAATTCTGGAACATGTTCCAGCCCACATTCCGGATTTTCCTATAAACTAGCCCCTGATTTTATATACACGCCTCTGTGAATTACCTTTGTGCTGCTATGCTATTTGGAAATCTGTTTCAAACACTCCTTGTAAATTACAATCTGATTCATCTTGAGTTCCAGTCAAGGTATTTCTTCATGGTGAATAATCTGTGAAAAAGGCAGTGTTTGGTTTTGTGGGAAAAATAACAAAAAGTAAAGAGGGGAGGGTATGAAAGAGGAAGGAGAAATGGCTCAGAATCAGTCAGGGAGTATGACATCTCTCCCTCTAAATTACAATTTTAATAACTGCCTGTGTTGATTGCATTACAATTTATACAACTGGACTTTATTGCTTGTCTTGTCAGAGGACTGGCCTACCCTTTTGTGATGCAATTTGCATATCTATCTTTTTTGCACCACCAAGTAACAGGCGAAAAATTTCAGCAATTGGATGTGTTAATTTGCAGCTAAAAAAAGTACAAAATTAAGGTCAAACTGAGGCAGTCAAAAATTCAGTGCCTGCTTTCTCTTACTCAGCTGATTGTTGCACAAAGATCAACATTGCTCAATCTGCTGTGTGTACTTTCAGCTCAATAAGGGACTTTTCATTCATCATTCACAGCTTGCTTCATTATGAAAGTTGAACTATATCTTTAACACAAACCACACTTCCTTTGTCCTGAATGAATGATCTGCCTGGGCACACTGGAGAGCAGGCTCCTTGTTGGTGCAATGTTATCACATGCACTGGGGCCAGTGTCTTACATCTCACAGCCCACAGCACAAACTGCCCATGGAGAACAAACTTCCCATATAGAGCAGGCTAGTCAAACAGAACGTTTTTAATTAAATGATGGAGGGAAAGGAGCTCTCTGTCTCTTTACAAAGGTTCCTGCATCTTCTTTCATGAAGCTGCTGATGTATATTAGGACCTGCACTCACTGCAGGCAGAGCCCTCCAGGATAGCATCTGCATACCCTATTAGAAACTCATTAACTGGTGTAACTTCAGCGGCACACCTTCGTGCCTAACACTTTCTTGTTAGTTTCTGTGTTCCTTTACTTCCCTTATAGTCACTGTCCTTTGACTGGTTTTCCATCCTTAAATACTGTTTGGAAAGATATTGTGTTCTGTGTTCAGACACTCCCCAACTAGCCAAGGGAAATCCAAGTCAGAAACCATAACAAAACATGGATGTTACAAGATACCACTTTTCTCCTTAGCTTATAACCATTTCATAAAACACACCAAAATCAGGCTGTCAGACAGGAGGCAGAATAGGAGAAGAGGGAGGGTGTTAGGAAAGAAATAACAAAGTAAAAAAAGACAAGGGAGAACCTACTTACATTTGTCAGGGCAGACACTTTCTGTGAGTATGAAGGCTGCCTAATGAAGTTAGAATAAATTCATTAAATGCCTGCAGTGTCCATATGTAGAGCATGGATTTAATCTCCCTGGATTTCACAAGCCAATTCTGACAACTGAGATATGTCAACACTCTTTGCTTGTAGAGTTTTACACTCTTTTAGCACATCAAATGCATTTTTGTCTCATCTTCCTGCTCTTCTGCAAGCACTTTTCTTAAGGTTAGCTGGAAGTAGTATTAAACATAGGGCTGGAGAAGAGTGAGTGGGGAGCCACACTTTCAGGGTCCATTCTCACCCTGCAGCCAAAGGACCTGTTTCTGGTTCACGAACCCAAAAAAACGCAAAAGGCACTGAAGTACCCTCTGCTTCCCAAGCTGGTGCTGCTTGGTTACTGCCCATCCAAAGTCTCCTCCTGCACAGTGTCACAGCTTAAGTGGCAAGTGATAGCCTGAAAAAACAAGTCACATGTGTAGTGCCATGCTGAATAATACCCGTGTGCCCCTCTTATCTTTCCTGCTCCTTTCCTCTGCTAATGAGAAACCATTAATACACTCAGGCCTATGAGAGGGAGAAAAACAGCAGAGGAGGAGAAGGATTTCAGGTGACCTACTGAACTCTCTCAAGCTGATGAATAGCAGGCACTGGAGTACACCTGACATGTTATTCAAGAGCAGCTTCGTAGCTACTGCCTGGCCCAGCCTATGCAGATCGCAATTTTCCAGAGATTTTCTATCCTCTACCTGACTTGGGTAACTCCAGTATTAGCAAGGTAGAAGATGGAAGGCAGCCTTGACTCTTATTTGCAAGCTCAGAATGAGAGTAAACACTTTCAAATAAAATAAAAATTAAAAATTTTAAAAAAAGATGAAGGTAAGGTAAGAGAAATGGTATGGAAAAATTTTGGAACTAACTCTAACAACCTGCAAAAGAAAATGTCTAGTCAAATACACACATTTACAAGATGAAGTAGTTATTAGTTATCCAGTTTTTGCAACCGAGACAATAAAGATCTTAGTAAAATCTTAAGAATACATACAAATCTTGGACATTTGAGCACCTCATTAGAGAGGGATGTTGGATAACATTAAGCTGTAAGTAAAGCCTCAAATTCTAGTTAGCTTTCTTATCAAGTCTGAGGTTTTCACAAAATGTGTATTTTCTTTAATTCCTTAGTATCAATGTCCCTCAGGAACTTCATACTTAAAGGTAGATGGATTTCTGGTCTTCTACAATTTTACTACACTTCTATCAAAAATCTCCCAGCATTTTCAGAAATTCAAAAGATCCTCAATGCCAGAAATATCATATGGTGGCTACAGAAGATTGCTAGGTCTTAAAATGATGAAACAGTTTTAAAATTATTAACAGATTTTTAATTGTTAAACAGCTTTTTTCATATCACTGGATATATTTTCAGTTCAGCACCAACAGCACACTTCTAGTAGCAAACTCCATATAAGTGGAAAACATACATGGAAAACATACAAAGTACACAAAAGCTAAGAATCTTCCAACCCCTGACATACAGGTATGCTAGTTTCCTCATTAAGACTAGAATTATAAAATTGGCAGCTCCTATACACAAGCTTTTATCAAATAGGGACCTGTTTGTGTTGAGGGGGTAAAATATTTGGTATTGAAATTTTCTGCATGTATTTTTGTGTTTTGTCATGCATTAAGCATCAATCTATAATTAAACTAATTTCTGTAATCAAATGGTAAGAACTGTCATGTTTAAAAGAATAGCAAAAGCTGTGAAAGATTCATGATAGCAGAGTTCATTAAAAATGAATTTAAGTCCTACATAAATCTTCCTGCAAAGATTAATTTCAGTTATATGCCCAAATTTTTGGGCAATTTATGCCCTATTTCAGTCATATTCCACAGTGCATTTACATCAGTCCTTTGCAGTGCTGATTTGAAATTAAACCAGACACGCAATGACTTTTCATTTTAACTTTAAGAGCTAATGCTTTGGAAAAATGATGGAAAACCATCACTGGAAGATTTTAAAAGCAAGAGAGACAAACATCTGCAAGGCATGATGGAGATATAATTACCTTGGGGCAGAAGGATGGATTATAAGATCTTTTGAGGTTTCTTCCAATCCTATTTTTCTTCATTTCCAAGGTGTGGAAATGGGAAAACAAAGAATCACACAAAACATCTGAACAACTGAAGAAAAAGTAATTGTATAATCAAGACCAAATTGTTAACTGATTGCCACTTCCATGTTACATTTGGATGGGAATTAGTAATAGACAATAACACAGATTAACTGAGACAAGGGAAAGACAAAAATGCCAGGGAAACCAGAACTCCAAAAGCTGTTGTGGAATTGAAGGCAAATGTTTGATTGCCATACATGCCCCATGTGTCGCCTCCCAGGAACCCGCACACAGCTTGGCTTTTTTTGGAAAAACCAGCTTGGATTTTATTGGATGTGTCCTGCCTCAGGAAAAGGAAAAACACGTCATGCATTTCCCAGCTAAATCTTCAAGGTAGCACAACCCCAGGCACAAATGATAGATGATATTCAAACACATGTCTGTAAAGGCAGGGTCCCCATGCACCAATCAACTCCTCCTACCTTGGTCATAGGGGGAAGGTGTGAGACCATGCTTTCAAAAATTAGGTTCTTGAACCTGTTCTGATCTGACACTTCTGCCTCCCTGCAGATAAAAAAGGACAACACCTCCTTTCCCCCAGGAAGGGCAAGCCTAAAGTACTTTGTGTGTCTAGAGCTAAATTCTCAGGGCTTATGTTTGGGTTATTTTCCTTTACTAAATTATTTGATAAAGTCATTCTGCAATCAGCTGTGACTGGAAATTCTTTTCCACTCCCTCTGTTTGCAGTCACAATGTATTGCAATGGTTTCTAAGACCTGAAATTGTGTTGCTTGTCATTCAAATCAGCCAAGTTTAGAGATTTTTAAGAGCAAGAAATTCAACAGCCTAACTTGCTAATGCTGAAATTACTGCACTAATATCCCAACAGAAAGACAACCTTAAAATATAAAGTTTCTTATTCTTAAAGTCAAGATCTTGCATTTATTTGATGGCATTTTGAGAAGGAGGCTGTTAAAAAGAAAAATTCAGAAATGCAGAATTTAATTTTTCCTTAGAGCAACGGGATTACAAAGACATTTTTTCATTTGTTCTACACTATATTCACAATTCATATTAAGGGGATGAAGAAGCTCAAGGGAGTGATCTTTGAAAATGAGAGCAGGAGTTTAGAAGACAATATCAATTCCTGACTTGGCCACCAGTTCATTTGGGACAAATAATTTAATGTTATGAAACATTAGCATTTCAAAACCTGTTATGCTTTTACTCCCTAAAAAATATAAATTAAGAAAAAGAGTGAAGAATCAATGATACAAACTGCATGACAACAGGTAGCTATAGATTTGATGTGACTTAAGTTTGAGAAACAACAGTTTTCTGCAATCTTTGAGACTATAGAAAGTGTGTGCAATTAAGGAGTATGCAACAAAGCTTATGAAGACAAGGTAACTGTGCAGAGTCCTAAACATTTGGAGCTACAAAGATGCAGAAGAAGAGTCAAAAGTGAGTTTTCCTGTTTAAAGGAAAAGAGAAAATCAACCTCACATTTCCCAGAAGGCAAAGGCCTTCAGAACAGTCAGGAATGGTAGCACAGGTTTCCCTGACAAATCCTCAACCTGCCCTGAAAGCTACATTAAAAGTGATGAGGATGAGAGTGGCAGGGACTCTGAATCATCCCAACTTAGTGTGCCAAGTGCATCCTCTCATGGCTAAGGAGGACTTGCATAACTGCTGTAACATAAAGAATCAGAGAATTAAAGCACAAATGTACCACGTGCTTTCAGACTATTCTTCACCATTATTTAGTCTCTCGTCACTGCAACAGAAATAAAATAATTTGCCAGCATTTTCCTTCTTTTGCCATAGTTACCACTATGATATCTCCATTACAGTACCAAAGCTAGAGTTAAAAACAAAGGAAAAAAAAATCTCTAGCAGGTGACATTAGTCAATAAATACGGAAAAACCAAAAGCAAAGCATCCATAATGCATTAGGTCTCTCTCTTTGCCTTTCCTATCTTCATTTATTTTATCCTACCATTATTTGCACTCTTTGCATAGGAAACAGGCACTGGGCACTTTCAAGCAGAACATTTAGGCCATGAAAATGTCAAAATTTGATTAAGAAAGTGAAACTGGCAATGTAACCATTCTCTCTCCACCTGCCTAATACCTAACATGAAAAAAGGGGAAGTGAGAGGATATTGCATTAATGGACATTATTGTAGGACTCAAACACTGTGGCTAAAATTATCCAGCAACTCTAAACTGTAAAGTGGTCAAGTAAGAGGAGCTAATAAACCTTTTCTGTTGGTTGCCAAGTGGAGACAAGTAGTTATTGGCTAGGTGCTCTGCACAGCTGTAAAGTGTGAGTGACTTGGGAGCCATTGTGACTCAGACACTAAGGGATTGAATGTGACTGCATAGTAGTGAATAACTTGTTTGTCGTTCATGCGAATAAAATGTGGAAGCAGATCGATGCTTTTCCCCATAATATGGGTTCTCTACTAAGCACAGTAAATCTCCGTCTTACTACAATGGTGTGAGATCATTCATGCCATTAGTTTCAATGACACTGACTCTATACTGCATGCAGTTTGCTGTTCTCTTTCCTCAGTATAATAAAGCCTGAGAGTGCCAGCTGCCTCTTGAGCCTTAAAAAGAAAGAAAGAGAGAAAGAGACTTTTATTTACTATGATTTTGATTGGCTAATTTCTCTCTATTATTTTGTTGCTTCCTCCCATATGAAAAAAATGCATTGTCGTCCAAACTAACACATAGAAGAAAGGCTGCTCAGTGAACATGCAAAATGCAAATCACCAGTTAGCAATGACACTTTGAACATGGAGCACAACGTCACCATCAGCCTCAGTTTTTCCTCCAAATATCACAGATTTCCCCCCCTCCCCCTCCCCCTTTTGCAGCTGGGGCTATAATCACAATCTCATCTGCTGAGCTTTAGTCAGGCCGTGCACGCACGCAGCATTCAGGATTTTATAAGTGTAGTATTTTAATTGTTGTAGCACATGGTTGGCACGTGAATGAAAGCCAAAGTTCCACCAGCTACAAATAGGACCAAGTTATAAAGACCGTGTAACACAGGCATTTTCAAACCATTTTAATGGCCATCTGGCTTTAGTGCTGTGTTGTTTAACGCAGCCGTGCTGTTGGCACTCCTGCAGAAAAGATTTCCACAGACCTCCTTGCCCTCCCTGCACTACCCTGCCTGTGCAGTCCCCTCAATTGTAGCTGCATGCGGGAACTTTGCAAATACCATGACAAGTTAGGATGCATTTCCTTGAAAAATCAGAGTAGGTGATGACAGCAAAATCAAAGAGGAAAGGTGGGGCACACCCTTAAATTCAATTCAGTGAGTGCCTCCCCACAAATCTGGTCTTGAAAGGTAGATCGAAAATGTTCAGGTAGAAGACATCCAAATTCTGAGGTCATGTTCAAATGCATTGGGCCATATACTTCGTGTTTCAGATGATGGCATGGTCCACACACTTGTGTTCCTGATGCTTTCAGAAAGTGTTTTGTGAGACCCAGATCAATAAAAAGAACAAAAAGTTGTCTCTTTATCTGCTTGCATTACTTAGAAAAACAAGAGGGGGTGAGACAAAATATACAGAAAGCCCAGAAAGTTTTACTTTAAGAAAACAACATTTTGTGTCCTCACATTAGGACCAACTGGTTAAACTTGGACAAGTTACTACTTCTCTCCATACTCCAGATTATTCAGCCATAAAACAATCTGAGGAGTAAACAGCTACCTCGGCTGCAGGGATGAAGTGGTTAATGTGGAGAGAACACTTATTTTACACAAGGTATGCAATGTATTTATACTGTTCCTGATCTCCTATAAGGGCTTGGGCAACACTGAGGAATTAACATGGAGACCTGGCACTGGTCTGACTACCCCAAGTGCTTGAGTGTGAGCAGCAACAATCTATCTGTTCCATTACCAGCAGACAAAGCCAGCATTACATAGAAACCACAGGAATATATTGGTTTATTAGGAAAATGGTTCCAGAGCCCATTATATGCAACATTACAGCTCTGTATAAATGCAGGTTAATAACTGCACACAGCTTGGCACATATTAGCTTTGAAAATGTGTGTACTTTTCCAATAAATGGTCATGGCAGCTTTTTCAAAATTGATACAGCCTTCTCAGTTTGGTAACAAGAGTTTAAAAATCAGCTGTTAAAAAACCCCACTCTAGTACACATTTGCCCAGCATGCTGGAAGAGCATATAAACTAATATGTAAATAACTCATGGTTTTTGACATCAGTACATGTTCCAAAGTATTTACTTACCTGATGGACCATAACAGTCATGAAGGAGTCTGTCTAGTCTACTGGGTAGTATCTGGTGGATTTTTCTACAATTAGTATGCATGCCACTAAGCATCCCAAATCATATAAATAGTGTACCTTTTAAAAAGCCAAAATAAAAATTTAGACAACCCAAAACACACAATGCTTTGTACCATAATGCATTGGCAAGCTAAATAGTTCAGGAGTTTGTGAAATAGGAGAAAGGACAGATACCTATTTTATCCTCAGTTCCACTGTAACATGAGCCAGAATTTTGAAAAAAATAGCTGAATTCTGTCCTGGTGCTAGAGACCCGGCTACCAAAAATATTTCACAGGGTTTCACAATAACCTCATGGTAACTATTCACTTAATCCACTGGAAAGAGTGAAACTCAAAAGCAGTCTCAGAGCACTTTACCCCTTGTGGTCTCCTGGTTCTCCATAGCTCTGGTCTGGGGTCGTGTGGGAAGCCACACTCATGGCTCACACCTCATGCTGAAGGGAAAAGGTGCCCTTTTCAATCAAGGTGATTTCACCTTGATGCACACAAATAAAGTTTTGGCACGTCCCTAAGTGGTCCCAAGGATGAATTTCACCTCCCACTGGAGAAGCAGGGAAGGAAGAGGCCATTGTAAGAGGTCATGCTTTCCCCTCTGAACGAAGGAGTTTAAAGGGAAGGGAACATCCATTATCATTCTTCACAATGCTTACACTCGCTACAGAAAGAGTTTGCAGTCAAAAACACCAAACCAAAACAAAAAATCTTAAAAGGGTATAATCCTTTTCTTTAATTATTGGCTTGTGTTTCTGTGCTTCACATGCTGTTGTACGGTCACCTAAAGGAATTGTCACCTAAATAGAATTTGTGGGTTTTGTCACCTTTTCTGATGACAAAATATAATCACTGAAGAACATTTTTGGTGTTGTTTGTAGAAAGTCCATGGGATCCAGAAGATTTAAACTGATTTGGTGGTGAAAATTAAAATGCCACGTTTCAGGTTTCAGGCAGCTATTCATGCCATACATCCTGTGCTGGTTTCACATGGAAGGCTGGTTGAGGGGGTGCCTGAGAAGAGCAGCACAGAGCTGCTCTGTGCAGCTCTGCTGCAGGAGGACTGTCCCCTCTCTGGGGGCTTCCCCGTGAGCTGCGGGGACCAATCACAGAGCTGATTTAGTAGTGGACAGCTCGGGTAACCAATTAAAAAGTTATTTTTGCTTTCACGAATCACATTGGTAAAAGCTAAATTGGCCTCTTTTAGCTTCTGGCTTCCCTGGAGGTGAGGAGGGCTCTGGCTTCAGGCTCAGCCTGCTCCCGGCTCGCCTCAGCTCGCCTCAGCTCGCCTCAGCCCCAGCCCAGCTTCAGGGTGAGCCTGCTCCCGACTCGGCAGGGCTCGACTCGGCCCCGCTCAGCTCCAGGCTCGGCCCCGCTCAGCTCTGGGCTCGGCTCGGCTCCTGGTTTCTTTCTCCATGCAACATAGCTGATTGGGGGATGGGGGAGCCACCGAGGCTCTCCCTTCCCCCTATTCTGAGAAGAGAGGCCCCCAGCTGACCACGTGGCTCAGAGTTTTTCCAGCAATGGCCTAGCCCAGCTTCTTCAAGTTCTGGGTGCAGTTTTAACTCTTTTAATGCCTGAATGAGATTCTCAATCTCCTGAGCTTCCCTGAATGAGAAGAATGAAGCTAGAAGTCTACTGAAGTCAGTGAAATGAAGATGAAGTTTCCAGATGGGAAGAGATTGAAAAGATGCCATAGATAAGTAGCTGAAAACCTTTTCTTTGGGGCTATAAGGGGACAGTGTACTACTAAAATTCCTTTAAACTGTGAAATGTACTTGGGGAGGTTAAAGTGTTTGAGAAGAGGACCTTTTGCCTCAAGGAAATGAGGCTCTCTGTTTTGGGACTGGAAATATGGACAGAGGCATTTAATAGAAAAAGAAATTAAGAGAATTTTGGTTTTTTTTTCAGCAGCTTGCCTTTAAAAGTAGTACCCCAAGTGTACAGCATAGCCCATAACAGAGCTCTGGAAGGACTGTGGAGATGAGAGGAAGTCATAATCTGCAGTATTTCCCTGGCAGACACAGACTGTGAAAGGGAAGACACCCCCCTAAGCCTAAACCAAAAAAGGAATTTTTCTCTCTAGAGTGAACTGAAATGATTATTTAAGTAGATAACTGAATGAAGTGTTCTCTGTATGTTGCTGTTAAGAAATGAGGAAGAGGAAGGAAGGGGGAAGAGGGAATAATATGGAAATCTTATTCTGAATTTCTTTTGTTTTTGTGTTATTAATAAATTTCTTCTTATACCCTTTTAAGTTTTAAGCCTGCCTTGTCTTTGTTCCTAAATCCTATCTCTAAAAAAATCTAAATATATTAAAATTGGCAAACCCAAGTCAAACCCTGACACATCCCCACAACTTTCAGGTAAACATGCCATAGTCATCCCTGCCATTAGTATCCCAAATTAAAGGATTAATATTTCTATATAAGTTACTGCTATAAACTGCTATGAAATTCTTTACTCTGTGCCAATCTATGGTCTATTTAAATTCCACTTAACTCCCAACTGAGAACCCAGAGCAGGCTTTATGCCTTCTTTAAGGTCTGAGGTGTGAACTTTATCCAAGCAATACAATTCCACACTCTCACTTGATACTATATCCCAAATAACCAGAAAGCTAAATGGGATTTGTTGTATACGTAATAAAATAAATCAGTGAATGGGAAAGATGATAACAGTGACAGGCTTTTCCTTCCTTGTTTTCCTAAGGTGATGGGGACACATAAGTTCTCCTAAAGCCCCACTATGGCTATTCAACACATCCAAATAGATCCAATGCAGCCACAAGAGATGTTTAATGTCACAACTGCACTGCTCTCCTCCCCAGGTCTCTGAAATACAGAGAAGTGCTTGACCTTGAGCCTGAAAATCCAGGCAACAATCGCAATATTCAATTAATGCTCTAGAACATGTCTTTGTATGGGTTCACAGATTTAATGTAAGTCAATTAATAGCATTTCTAAGTCTTTCATAGGCATCTTCTTGAATTTTGACAGCATTTTCATTTTCACCCCCAAATATTAGGGCTAGACATTAGTTTTAACCTTCTGCATTCTTTTCATGGAGACCAACAGTCTGCTTAAGTTACTGTAACTTCTGGTCGTGAAGTCAAGTATATATCACCTCACAACTTTACAAGAAACTCAATCTGAAATGGACATACGCATATGAAAAACCCTTAAGAATAAACCTTTCAAAATACCAAATTTGTATTAACCATATGAATATACCCAAATCTACATTGAAGAGCAAAAAAAGCCTCTCTACTTCCTTTAAAATAAACTATCAGTCTCATAAGTTGTTTACAATTTATAGGCAAGGAATGCAACTGGCATGCTACTCTGGCTTTATGACTTTGCAAGACGAATTTTCACTGTTCAAAATTGGAACTGCTTTCTGCTCTGCCCTTCTCAGCTGTCACTGACTTTTGGTCTTCTAAATTGTGGACTCTTTGAAGTAGGAGACAGTAGTATTCAGAACCTACCCATGAACATCAATACAACATTTGAAATTATCGTTGTGAGATGAAGAATTAAGAAACTCTAAGGGAAAATTATTGACTCAGGATTTTTTTCAAAATATTTATGAAAAATTTCATCAAAAATAAAGAGCATGAAAAGCAGATATGTAACTGCAGTAAAATACCGACTCTGAATACCTCGTTCCTCTGGGTGCCTGAAGAACAACATGAATAAACCTCAACTACTGTAACACAGACTAGAAAAACTGATTTGAATGTAAGGCTCCTTTATGACTGGAAATTATTGCCTCTAGGTTTCATTTCAATAGGTCCCTAAAGGGAAGCAAGAGGCTCTTTCCATGTGCACACGGGCAATAGCAGCCCGGACTGACCACTCCGTGCAGCCTGCCACATACGACAAAACACACCTGGATACTGGGCAGAAGGGAGCTTTCCCAGTTTGCTACTGGCCTGTGGTGGGCTTCTAAAGTTGCAGCTGATTTTGCTGCATGCCCCTCCTGTCTCTGATAGACCTTTGCAAGCAGATATATTGTCAAGGTTTTCATTCTGCTTCCAAAAAACCCACAAAACAACAACTATAACAAATACACTTTATTAGGCTATGAGCTGCAGCAAAGGAGAGGCCATGTGCAATTCATGAACTGCATTCCTGAAGCAGGTAGGCATGTAGCAAGAAAATTATAAATAATATCATTTTTAGTCACAGGGGTGTACTAGCGAGACGGAAATGAGGACAAAAGCAAATATCTCAGGTTATATTTCCTGGAGATTTCATTAACACAGTACATACTAAAATCAAACAGCAATTCTTTTCACAATATGTCTAGGTTTGTAGGATTTCCTGCATGAATGCTGGTATTGGTTGAGTTTAGGTTACAATACTTGCTTAATCTATTTTTCTCCTTTCACAGAATGATTCAAAATTCAAAAAACCACATAAGCGGAAACTGATTATCCTCTCAAATTAGGAACGCATCTTATTTGTCAATGAAGTCTGTCACTTTCTTCAGCTCCACATGATCATAATTAGTCTGAGCAGCCATCCAATTTTGACCCCAGCAAAGATATTTTCATAGGTAGTGCCCTGAATTTGGGATACCAGTACAAATACTTCTCTTTATCAATCAGAGCTTCCAGCTGGTGCTTGCCTATTTAATCCTGTAAGGAGCTTGCTCAAGACTGCTGGTCAAACACTCCACATCCTCATTACAGGTTTCCAGTCATGTTTTCTTACTAAAGTATACTGACATTGCTCACTCAGAACTCAGAACAATTCCTGCCAACTTGACTTTGCAGCACATTATTATTATTATTTGCTTATCTACTTATCATTTTGGCATTTATTTCATTATCTCAAATTCTTCATATTAGAAAAGGAACTGCTGGGTGAAGGACAATTCATAGCTGCTACACAAGACTGAGTGTTCCCAGTTTGTGCCAGAGGTTTCCTCTGTTGGCTCCAAAACTGACATAACTTCCCTTCTACAGAACCTTGTGAGAATTCACTAATGTTTTAAAAAAAATTTCATCCTAAGTAGGAAGCTGCTATAAAAAAGTTGACATTTTTATGCTAATTTTGTCTTTATTTTTAATGCTGGGATCCATGACATCCATTTCTCACACTGGAACAGATCATTGCAATGTGCTAGAATCCATGTTAATGGCAAATTTGAATTGATACCTACATCAAATTCCTAATTCTGACTGAGCAGCAGACAGAAGAGTGGAACAAAGGAAAAAATTGTGGGCTAAAGCTAACATTATGAAAAAGTTAAGTTCACCAATATGCATTGGATGTTTATGTAAAGAAAAGTTAAAGAACATTAAAGAGTACTCTCGGCTATTGTCTGAAATATTTTAAGTTTGGGGGCTTTTTTTAAACCTAGAAATCATTCCAACAAGTCCCCTTCCAAAAGAATAAAAATAATGTGAAAAGTATGCATAGAAGTTCACATAGATATCTAGAAGAAAGATGGTCAAATGATACCCTTTTATGTGGAAAGGATATTATTCATTGTGCTAAGTATATTTAATAACAAAATAACTACTGTCCACTTAATATTAAGAAAATATTGTCATCACTTTCCTAGTGCTGTGTCCTTTGCATATCACAAGATATAACAGAGATAAGGTGGGGGGAAAAAAAGCGACCAATTTTTCATGTGTGATTTCCCCTCACCATCCTTCCTGGCTCTCATTAATAGCCTCCATTCTTTATCTTAATCTTCTCTGTAAACTCGTCTGAAATACAGCAATTTGCTTGTAACTCAACCAGCTGCCTACAGCAAAATCACACAACTGCATTTAAGAGAACAATCTGGTCTTGCAGGAGGGGAGAGGAAGAGGGAGATGGGGATCAGAAGACAGCAAGTGAGCAACTGTGTGCTAAGATAACACTCTCCCTCTGCCTTGTGGTCTCAAAAAGTTCTTGCTGTCTGAAGGCAGTAATGTGAATCTCATGCAGCTCTACATTCTAGGGCAAGTCTGCCCTCAAAGAGATGCAAATCTAATGGAGTTAAAATAGAATGCAATTATATCTTAGAATTGTGCTGCAAGGCACATTTGTGTGTTCATGTATAAAGAGCAGAGAAGATGTTTGCAAGACAGGTTTCTTTAAGAGCAACAAAAAAGCACATTTGGTATACTTTGCAAGAGCAATTGCCAGATATTATATCATTAAGAAATGATTTTCCATCATGAAATTTGCATGGACAATACATCCTTTAATCTCCAAGATGCTGTTGAGCTCTTGGTGGCTTGCATAGGTACTCACTGAATTATGTAAAGCAAGGTTTTAGGTTTATGCCAGTTCCCATTGGCAATTACCTACATTAACAATGAAAAGTGGCTTTTGATACCAACCTGAGCAAAAATGACCGAGGTTATAATGACTTATCATTCTACTCACAGAATTCTGAATGACACTGGCAAGTCCAAAAACTAATACTAATGCTGGCAAGCAGAGGCGACACACATAGAGTTCCTATCATCATTTTTAATGACGAAGGTTCATTAGTACCACACACCAGAAATACATTAGCCCATCTTAATTACCCATTTATTTTACATTTTACTCGATTATTTTGTGGCTATAGGTCTAAAGGAGGAGGCAAGCTCCCTGCCCTAGGGAATGAGCAGAGCTAGGGAAGGAACAGAGGAAGGGGAAAGCTGAGAAATCAGCACAATGTTTGATACATGACAGGTTAGTCCCATGGGTTTAGGAATTTGTTGTAGCTGCAGGCAAACACACTCAGCACAGGAAACAGCAAGTTTGCAACAGTACTTGTGCTTTTTCTAAACAGCCTGGCCAAGCGCATGAGTGTGAGTTATCAGCAGAGGAAACTGGATTAGGAAACAGAGATGCACAAGGTTATTTAGGGTGAACAGTAGGAAGA
Source organism: Erithacus rubecula (assembly GCF_903797595.1). Classification (NCBI taxonomy): domain Eukaryota; kingdom Metazoa; phylum Chordata; class Aves; order Passeriformes; family Muscicapidae; genus Erithacus; species Erithacus rubecula. The sequence goes on from NC_136688.1 coordinate 12,457,753, forward strand.
GTCTACTAAATAACTCGTCACATGATAGTGAATTCATTCCATCACAGCAGCCCTAACACAGGCACTAGAATTCTACTAGTACTGTCAGAAAACAAATAGACAGCAGATACTGTCAGGAATCAGATAGGAAAGGAACAATATTCCCTGTTAAAGAGACTGTCCATGAGTCAAATACTGCAATTTTGGTTTCCCTATCTAATAAAATGTAAAATGGAAAAAGAAAAGTAATAATCATGGTCAGGGGAATAGACCAGCTTCCATATAATTAATAATAAGATACCCTAAGAGTGCTCAACCTGGAAAAGAGGGATTTATGAGGAACACATGGTTAAGATCTCCAAGGTCATGCTGAACATGCATATGATGAACCACAAACAATTACTGTGTGTAGCTACCAATACAAGAACTAACAAATTAATCTTGCAGGTGACAAACCTAAGACTGACAAAAGGAGATATTTATTCATTCAGTGTTGTTTAACCCAGGGAATTCCTCACGACACGACAAATCTATGAAGGTGTGTTTAAAAAAATATGTAGAAAACTTTGAGAAATTAAATTTCTAATATTTCTTGGTTTCACACTCAGGAGAGCATTTTGAAATAGAGTTTCCCTATTTCACCTACCACGTTCTTTTTCTCCATTACCAGACTCAGTGTATTTCACTGGGGGCACCTCTGTTCCATCTCTGCACACCACTTTTATGCACCGCTTGTAACCCTGATATTTAGACATTTGAATTTCAACACTTTAAATTCCTGATGAAGAACGTGAATAGATTAAAACCAAAGCCTGAATCTTCATTAACTCCTCTAAGTTTCAATTAACTCATCAATATTTTCCTAGGAGGTATTAGAGAAGGTGTCTTAAACAAACAAGTAGTTGAATTTTTATAGCACACTGATATAATGATGGAGTTCCATGAAATCTTGGTATTTTGGTATAGCTGGGGAGTCAATAAATAAATAAAATCAGTTCCATTCAAAGAAAGTTTTAATTTTTTTTTTTTCTGGTAGAATAAAGACTGAAATGTTTGTGCTTCAAGTGTCACATTCCACAAAATATATTATTTTCAGTCCTTTGAAAAAAAAAAAAAAGCAAAGAAAATTGAGGCTTTGACTGGCAAAGCTACTAGACATTGGACCTGCCCAGTGCATTCATCAATTCTGTTAAGAAAACACTCAGCTCTTTTCATTTTCTCCTCTAGCCCATCAGATCCTAAATTCAGCAGACCCATGACCTGGCCAAATGCCTTCACTTCCTATGTTTTTCTGCTGCAACCCTACTTAGCAGCAACTGTGGTAGGTATTCTACATCTGCCTTGTAGCAAACCCCAATCAAATCTTCACTGGTTGTACTTTTAGCCCTCAGAACAATGATGGCTCTGCTTAGAACAGCAGTGTAGGAGCTGGTGCCCCAGAGCACTCTGGAGGGGAAGATGAAGAACAGTGAGAAGGAAAGAAATTCCACTTTGCCATGTTGATACCGATGGACTTCAAATACTTATATTATGGGATGAAAGTTAGAATTTGTAACCTCATTAAACAGCATCATGGCAAAAGGACACATATTCCTTCTTAAAAATCCACACAGTTTCCTTGATGACTTTGCATTTATAATGAAATAGACTTAAAAGGAAGAATCAAATGTGCCTTAACGTTAAATACCACTGACTTGGTGGTCACCTGCTCTGCTGAAAATCAGATTCATTTCCACCTCCCTGCTTGATTCTAGTGCATTGAACTATGACCTCCCGTTTGCCAGAAAACATTTCTTCTACTATGTTACAAATTGTTGACGCAATCTGTGTGCAGCCAAATACAAAAAACCTCGGTGTTAATGACACCAGGAAACTCAATGCATGCCCTGAATTATTGCAATTCCAGTTCAGCAGCTTCACATAATTTCTCAGACTCAAACAATCAAATTCATTACATGGCTCCATTCATAAAACCCTGCTGCCTTTCATTCTGGTCGATATCTTGGGGCCTGGAGATAAGATACTGATTTAAAAGACTGGTCAGATCTGCATGAGCAGTTTTTATACTTGACAAATAGAAATGCAATTGCCAAAGAAGCCCTTTCCGACTGCCCCAGCTATGGATAATATGGTCCTGTGAGGACTGGTAACAATTAAGTTTAATAGGAAGCAGGAGAAACAATTGCCACTGGTCCACCTCCTAAACTACTGCATTACAATGGGGTTCTCAGTATCTGGAGTGTTCACAGATAAGTTGTTTATTTATTTAAGTCATTATTAAAGTAAAAGGTTCTACAAAACTAGAACAGCAGGTGAGAGGAGGTAGCCTGGTCTCCTTTCCTCAGAGTAAGAGTATCTTCAGAATTACTGGATGTCCTTAACCAATGCTTAAAATGGACTCCCACAAAAATTCATTGCAAGGCTTCATTTTCTATTGCTTTCTTTTTTGGGGCACAGGCTCTGCCAGTGACGATCAATGTATTGCAAGCAAATCCCGAAGATTTCGGTCTCATCGAAACACACACAAGCTGCCAGGAAATGAAGGAAGATTAACATAACCAGCATACTCTTGAAAAAGTGACATGTAAATGCCCACAAAATTCTCATATTCTTTGTTGCGTGGAGCACCCCTTTCCTGACAGTACCACTGGGGTCTACCTGGAAGCAGTCCTGGCTTGTGGAGATGAGAGTCTGCCACATCACCATGGGCTGCAAGACTTCGGAGAGTTTTAATAAACTCGATTTCACACTAAGCTATTCTCCCTGCAGGCTATGTACAACCTGAGTTCCCACCACACCTTTGCCTGGGAATGGTTAGCTTCCCCCCCAGGGTCATTTGATATGGAGCCCCTGCTTTATAAATACAAACACCCACACCTTCATTATCTTTGTGCTTTTCTTTCCTTGGGGCTCGCAGTTGCCTCTGTCCCAGCGATAAGGACGAGGCCCAAGGTGCTTCAGTGTGGCTGCACAATTCAGGCCAGGAACAATGCAACCCCCAGGCATTAGCAGAGGTGTTGGATGAGGAAGTCACCCAGCTCCATGGCAGCACTGTAACTCACTCCCACCCCCAAAATTCCTCTGGGGCTATATGTACCTTATTAAATAGAGATACCCTAACCTGGCTGGGGGAGACCTTACCTGCCCCCAGCTAACCCCATCCTGTGCTTTACAAGCCAAAGTGCTACAAAGTCTTCCACTCAACATAAACAGAAATTTTCAGGAGAATGACAGATGCATTGGCTTTGCATTCCCAGGAGAATGTCCTATTGGATTTCTTAAAGACTTATTTTTGTACAGGGATACATCAATACATTTCTGACTTAGTACAGCTGGGTATTAAATCTATAATCAAAGTGATTATTAGGATATGATGCATACCTAAGGCACTGTGGGCCAGACATCTAAAGAACATTTAACTGATGTAAAACAATGTTAAGTGCTTCATGAGCATCTTCAGGTCTCCAGTGAATTCCCAGTCTTAAGCAGTTATCTGTGGTTGAAAGATACATTCATTTCACCAGAAGTAAAAGAGACAGGAGCATAAAAATCTATCAGTTCAGATAATTCTATCACTGATAGTCACTTTTTCTCAAGAATGGCTGAGGCAATTACTCAGAATCAGTTCAGGTGAGCCATTCCATCCTTTTGAAAGCTCCTGCAATCTAGGGCAGGGAGGTAGGAAAGAAAGAGAACTCTAACAATTTATCAGCTCCCTGGATTATCAAGAAATCAAAGCTCAGTCCATGGCAGCATGCATAGGAAAAACTTCTGCCTTTATAAAGGAGAAAGCAATTGGTAACTACTGGTTGAAAAAAAAAAAAAAAGTTGGCAAACTCAAGAACTGTCTTTACAGTATTCTTTGCATACCTCACATTTGTTGAATGGTTTCCAAAACTAAAGCTTTCCCATGGGAAGGCAAAGAAACAATAGCAATTTCTTCTGAATGAAGCCCTCCTAAAGCCAAAGAGTAAACATACAGTGTGGACCTGAAAGTTTGCTTTTAACTGTACAAGTGGCTAATTACATAAATAATCAAAATACCTTCAAAAGCAATTCCTAAGGGAAGGGTAAAAAAAAAAAAAAAATTAAAAAAAAAAAAAAGAGAGAGAGAGAAAGGAAAAAGCAGAAGGGAAAGAAAAAATAAAAGCAGCCCAGCAAAGAAAGATGGTGATTGATAACCTCTTACACCATATGAACTTGTATGTGTGTGCACATACATTTAAGTTTAATGATGTTTAAAGATTTATTGCACATCTGCACAGGGCTGTGTAACTCCCAGGAAATCTGCATTCTACCTGAGATGCCAGTGCAGGTTGAGGCAATGGATCCATACGTGACACAGCTCCTGTTCCAAGAGGAAACACAAGCTGATGATGTGGCAGCCATGGAATGCATTTGCTGCATGTCCTATGCACACTTCTTGACATCTAACAGTGAAATAGTTCGAGTTTCAAGACTGATTTTGAGAGGTAAACATGTTTGCAGAATATAAATTGTCTCTTAAAAATATGGGGGTGGAGTGCAAGTGTTGAATTACATGACAAGAAGACTCCATTTCTGTGCAAAAAAATGGTTGGAGGTTTAAGTGTCTCGAGTTTTGTTCCACCACCACCATTCCTTGTATGATGAAGGAAGGATTAGCTCAGGCGTTCCCTGACCCCTACTGCAAAGGCTGGCCCTGATCTCTGCCTATAGAAGGAAATAGAGGGGGAAAATATACTTTATGGCTTTAGGAATGCCAAGAAGGAATTCGAGAACCAAACAAATTATTTCGCAGGTAGAAAAGCCTTCTCTGAGACTATGGCACACTGAAAGCGTACAAGGAACAAAAACTGAGTTGGGATCCTCTTTCAAATCCTCTTCTGATCAGAAGGAGGCACCTGAGGTTTATTTACCCACTTCTGCAAGAGAAATTCAGCTGCTGTAGACGTAGCTCAAGGAACTTCATCTTGCTGCATATACAGTGTCAAAAGCATACATAAAGCATCAAGCACAGCCCCTGGCATGGCTCAACCCAGCTCAGCACCTACTCCCCTACTGGGGAGGACTGGGAGAGGTCCTGGTGCTCACCTCATGCTGGTCCATCACCCACTCCAGGCCGGAGCGATGAAAATTCTGCATGGGGAGAGCTGTGCAAGGGAGCCCAGAGAGAAGCCTGGAGAATCTCCACAATGCAGTAATTGCTTCTGCTCAGGGAGAAGAGTTGTTTCAGGAATTCTGCAGGAAAATGTGCCCAGTAAATTGGTCCAAAGATTCCTCCTTCTCACAATGTTAGATGGAAGGGGATCAGCACTAAATTAGATCCACTGACTTCTGCCTAAATCAGCCTTCCTCTGCTGCACAAATGGACAAGACACAACTTTGGAGACAGCATATCCTGAAGGCAGTTGTATATAAACAGCCCAGCAACTCCACATTGCAACAACTGAAACAAGTCCCAAAGCAAATGTTATGTGTAGTGCTAACAGCAAGCTAAAATTAATACTTGAGAAGATATTTTTTTCATGTTTTCAAATTTTCGAGGAGTTACCATGAATGAGCTGAACTAGAGTTGGACATAATTTTCTTGTTTTAATGAAAAACCAACAAATTTTTCAATAGGCATTAAAAAAGAAAAAAGTCTTATTTTTGATCATTATATCACTAGAACAGCAAGCCTTATCATAACTGGAATAAATCAACCCCCAGTTACTGAAATAAAGTCAATATTTTTCTATGGGACAGTTATTTACTAAGGAGTAAATGCATTTAAACTCCTAATTAATGCATTTGCCTTTCAAAATCTGTTTTGTATTATTTCAGCAATTAGATGTTCATGTACATTTAGCAGGAAAATATACAGGAAAAAATATGAGGGGAAACTTGGAGATATACAGTGTAATTATGAAGACAGCCTGCTAGTACCTCAAACAGAACAGGCCACTGTCAATATTCTTAATGAACTGCATTTTCTTCCACATGGTCCAAAAAAAAAAAATTCTTTCTGAACAAATATTAAATCTCATAACTCTGGGTAAACTGGCAGACATTCCACATTTTCTGACATCATTCTTTGTATCAATTATATTTTCTGCTAGAAAAAAAATAATAAAAAAAAATTGGGAAATGCATTTGTTGTGAAAAAAACTTCTAGCACTGAATGTTCAAACTCCAACAGATCAGATTTTCTGAAGCTTTCTTTTCCAAGTAGTGGAAGGCTTTGCTTAAAGCATCTACAGATACATCTTTTTGCAAAATCATAGAGCCCTCAAGGTTGAAAAAGACCTCTAAAATGCTCCATTTCCTGCTGCTATTAAAAAACACACCCCAGTCATGATCTCTGATGCCAGGAGACTTTGCTTCCCTGCTAGGATAGAATCTTTTTGCCCTGTGGAGTGCCACATTCTGAACCAAGAGCAAATCAGGAACAGAATTTCAACACTATAAATCATGTAAGGTAGAATTCTTGCAAATGGAGAAAGCAAAAGCCTGGGAAAATTCCTCTGACTTTAATGGGCCTTGAATTCCACCAGTTTTTGTTTCTGTCATGGTGCTTAGTTCGTCAGAATTGGGCAAGCCACTTAACTTCAGAAGTAATAAAGAGTTTTGAATATTTAACTCAAAAGCTTTGCTCTCCCTGTTGTGTGTGCGGCCACGCATGTTTTACCTCCTGGAGGTTGTCCACAAAAATTAAAGAGGGAATCACACTGAAAATAAAAACAAGGATAAAAATAAAACATACAGTCTGTACTACAGCCCTGGGCAACGCTTCTTGTCTCTAAGTGACCCACAGCAGCTTCCTAGCCAGGGGTCCACAGAATCTGCATCCCCTCACCCAACTTTTTGGGGAATTATTTGACATCCTCCCTCTCAGCCTCTGAACTTACTGATGCGAGATAAACTTTATCAGAATCCATGTTGACCTTCCTCTCCTTTGAACTCTGAAACATTGATTAACTTGAAGTTATGTAGCAGTGGGACAACTTCAATAACACTCTTATGGGCACTTTCCTCCTGACTGGCTATTTCTGCACTTATAAAATTTCTGCACTTTAAAAATTATTACAAGGGCTATAAGTTACTTCCTTCTTTCTTCCAGCTCGTGAAAATGGAAAATCTTGCCTGAATATTAAGAAAAAGGTGATTCATTTCTTGTAAGCAGGTAGCTGCTCCCTGAGAATTGCCATTAGCAACTAGTTGCAAATAAGTCACTGAAGCAGGGCTAGCCACACTTCAGAAAGAAAGCAGGTTGCTAGAGTCATGCTGAGCAGAATTTTGAGGAAATCCTGGACATCACAAAAATAAGATGATCCAGTATAAAAAAACCTCACAGCTCCAATTCAGAAAAAATAAAGACTTTATTGATAAAAAATTATTTAAAAGACATGTCCTGGTTTGAAGGAAAGGTGTCTGCCAGAAAAGGCAGAAGTTTTCCTTTGAAATAGAGACTTTAATTCCACTCCCCCCAAGTATTATAATTGTTTGAATCAAAGACTCCAAGGCAGAGATAAGGGGGTGGGAATAACCGCTCTTTTACTAATATATCTAACCATACAAGCAGAAACAACAGCAGTTGTTAAAATTACTAACAAAACACAACAGACAACTTGGTTCCAGTCCTTCCTCAAGCTGCAGACACTCTCTCTGCATTCGGACCCAGTGCTGCAGATAGAGCAAAGCTGGCAGCTGCAGAGACGTGACGGGAGCAGAGGCGGGAGGGGCGGCAGCCATGCCGGTCTCGGGTGGGAACGGGCTGGAGCGGGCGGCTCCTCGCTCAACGTTTGTGTCCGGGTGATCATCTGTGTCCGCAGAGACAGGAGGCTGGAACGGGGCAGATGCAGGGCAGGTGATCGCAGACTGTCTGGCTCTCCTGTGTTCGGCCACGTCGGAGTTCCTCCTCCGAGCTCACCAGAAACATGAGTCCCCTCCGGAAGCCCGAGAGGCCCCTCTGGGAGCAGCTGCCACCAACCCCTTTTGTCTAGAGTCATCAGAGATCCTGGGTGTAACCCGACCAGCTCCATTGGCATGATAATGGGAAAAATTCTTTAAATTGACACAGTAATAGAAAAGTACTCAATCCCCAACATTATCCACCCCGAATTTTTTCCATGCCAACATGCTACAGCAAATTAAAACTTTTAAATCATATACATACATGCAGCTACAGGCACACTATCATAGATAGTTCACCCACCAAGTGCAACCTGGTCCTTGAACGAAAACTACCCCACGAACAGGATTGTCTTTGCTGGAGGCAGAGTTCACCCAAACAGTTTTCCCTAACATGCCTCTCAGGTGTACCACTGGAACCTTATCTCCATCTGCTGCTCCCAAGGGCTCTGATTGGGCAGGGCCTGCTCGGTTAGTGGAACCTCGGGTATTCACTAACCATGTGGCCTTTGGTAGATGGATCTCCCAGTTCTTGAAAGTCCTCCCACCAAGTGCCTTTAAGGTGGTTTTAAGTAGGCCACTGCACCATTCGACTTTCCCAGCCACTGGTGCATGGTAGGGAATATGGAGTACACCCACTCAATGCCGTGTTCTCTAGACCAGGTGTTTATAAGGCTATTTTTGAAATGAGTCCCATTGTCTGACTCATTTCTCTCAGGGGTACCATGCCTCCAGAGGACTTGCATTTCCAGGCCCAGGATGGTGTTCTGAGCAGTGGCATGGGGCACAGGGTAGGTCTCCAACCATCCAGTGGTGGCTTCCACCATGGTCAGCACGTAGCGCTTGCCTTGGTGGGTCTGAGGCAGTGTGATATAGTCAATCTGCCAGGCCTCTCCATATTATATTTGGACCATCGCCCCCCATACCAGAGGGGCTTCAACCACTTGGCCTGCTTGATGGCAGCGCAAGTGTCACAGTCATGAATAACCTGAGAGATGCTGCCCATGGTTAGATCCACCCCTCGGTCTCGTGCCCACTTATAGGTGGCATCTCTGCCCTGATGACCTGAGGCATTGTGGGCCCATCGAGCCAGGAACACTTCTCTCTTGTGTTCCCAATCTAAGTCTATCTTTGAGACCTCTATCTGTGCAGCCTGATCTACCTGCTCATTGTGCCTGTGTTCCTCATTAGCCCGACTCTTGGGAACATGGGCATCCACATGATGGACTTTCACGGGGAGCTTCTCTACCCGAGTGGCAATGTCTTTCCACTCATCAGCAGCCCAGATTGGTTTTCCTTTACATTGCCAGTCATCCTTTTTCCACCTCTCCAGCCACCCCCACAGAGCATTGGCTACCATCCACAAATCAGTGTAAAGGTAGGGCTTTGGCCATTTCTCTCTCTCAGCAATGTCCAAGGCCAGCTGAACAGCTTTGAGTTCAGCAAGTTGACTCGATCCACCTTCTCCGTCGGTAGCTTGTGCAACCTGTCATGTGGGGCTCCATACGGCTGCTTTCCACTTCCGGTTCATCCCCACAATGCGGCAGGAACCGTCGGTGAAAAGGGCATAGCGTGTTTCATCTGCTGGCAGCTGGTTGTACGGTGGAGCTTCTTCAGCCCGGGTTACTTGCTTCTGCTCCTCTTCGTGAGACCAAAATCTTCACCTTCTGGCCAGTTTGTAATTATCTTCAAAATCCCAGGGTGATTCGGATTGCCAGTATGGGTGCGCTGTGTGATGAGGGCAATCCACTTGCTCCATGTGGCATCAGTGGCATGGTGAGTAGAGGGAACCTTTCCTTTGAACATCCACCCCAGCACCGACAGTCAGGGTGCCAGGAGAAGCTGTGCTTCTGTGCCAATCACCTCTGAGGCAGCTTGAACTCCTTCATAGGAAGCCCAGATTTCCTTCTCTGTGGGAGTGTAATTGGCTTCAGACCCTTTGTAACTTCTGCTCCAGAATCCCAGGGGTCGGCCTCGGGTCTCACCAGGCACCTTCTGCCAAAGGCTCCAGGACAGACCATGATTCCCGGCTGCATAGAAGAGCATATTCTTTACTTATGGTCCTGTCCTGACTGGGCCAAGGGCTACTGCATGAGTGATCTCCTGTTTGATCTGAGCAAAGTCTTGCTGTTGTTCAGGGCCCCAGTGGAAATTCTTCTTCTTGCGGATGACCAGGTAGAGAGGGCTCACAATCTGGCTGTACTCAGGGATGTACATTCTCCAAAAGCCTATGGCACCTAGGAAAACTTGTGTTTCCTTCTTGCTTGTTGGTGGAGACATTGCAGTGATCTTATTGATGACCTCAGTGGGGACCTGGTGCCATCCATCCTGCCACATCGCTCCCAGGAACTGGATCTCTTGGGCAGGTCCTTTGACTTTGCTCTTTTTAATGGCGAAACTGACTCCCAGCAAAATCTCGATGATCTTCTCTCCTTTCTCAAATACCTCCATTACTGTGTTCTTCCAAACAATGATATCATTGATGTACTGAAAATGTTCTGGAGCCTCACCCTTCTCCAGTGCAGCCTGGATCAGTCCGTGGCAGATGGTGGGGCTGTGTTTCCATACCTGGGGGAGTCGGTTCCAGGTGTACTGCACACCCCTCCAGGTAAAAGCAAACTGAGGCCTGCACTCTGCTGGCAAAGGAATGGAGAATAATGCATTTGCTATGTCAATGGTGGCAATACCACCTTGCTGCCTTGGACTCCAGCTTGTACTGGAGTTCCAGCATGTCCGGCATGGCAGCGCTCAGCGGTGGAGTCACTTCATTCAATGCCCGATAGTCCACAGTCAGTCTCCAATCTCCATCAGATTTGCGCAAAGACCAGATGGGACTGTTGAAGGGTGAGTGGCTCTTGCTGACCACCCCTTGGCTCTCCAGCTCATGGATCATCTTGTGGATGGGGATCACAGCATCTTGATTTGTCTGGTACTGCTGGCAGTGTCATGGTGGCAATTGGCACCTGTTGCTCTGTCACTTTCAGGAGTCCTACTGCAGAGGGGTTTTCTGACAGTCCAGGCAAGGTGTTCAACTGCTTAATGCTCTCTGTCGCTACAGCAGCTATTCCAAAAGCCCACTTGAACCCCTTTGGGTCTTTGTAGTAGCCGTTCCTGAGGAAGTCTATGCCTAGAATGCACGGTGCCCCTGGGCCAGTTACAATTGGATGTTTCTGCCACCCCTTCCCTGTCAGGCTAATCTCAGCTTCCAGCAAAGTGAATTCCTGTGATCCCCCTGTCACCCCAACAATGGAAACAGGTACCTTCCCCACATGTTCTGATGATATCAGGGTGCATTGTGAGCCAGTATCAACTAGAACTTTATGTTTCTGTGGCTTTGATGTGCCAGGCCATCGCACCCACAGAATCCAATAGATCCTGTCATCCCATGCCTCTCCCTGGCTAGAGGCAGGGCCCCTCTAGCCCTGATTATTATTTCTTTCCTGGGCATACATAGTGAAGGTTCCTTCCAGAGGATCTGACAGATCATCCTCCTTGCTGTAATACCCTGCACCTTGCTTGTGGGAGGTTGAGGCTACCTTCATTTTAGCGCGGTTCCCTCAGTTAGCATTTCCCTCCCTGTGCTGACGCACCCATGCTGCCAGGACAGAAGTAGGTTTCCATCCCATTTTCCCATGTCTTCCCCATGGTCTCGCAGGAAGAACCACAGGTCAGCTCGTGACGTGCACCCTCTCTCCCTAGCTGGGGGACGTGAAGCTCTGACTTGGGGGCCTGTGACTCGTACTGGCGCTGCCCTGATCTTCCTCACCTCCTCCCTCACCTCCCTCATCTTCTCCTTCATATCCCTCATCCTATCTTGGTCCTCTTGACCACAGCAGAGACATTGGCCTGCATTGGGCCATTCATCATACTCTCAAAATTTCTGAGTTTGTTGGCAACAGAACACACTGTCTCTGGATGGTTATCAGCATTAATCATTGCTATGTAGGTGGTATATTGAGATGGCCCCAGGGTTGCCAAATTCTACAACATCTGCCTTGTGCACCTGACCTTGTCAAGGTCATTGTCATGCTGTCCATCCCTCCCAAAGAGTACCTCTAATACTGCCACTTCTCTCAGCTGCTGGATCCCTTTCTCAAGGGTCTTCCAGCGCATCCTACGGTGGTGCTCCTGCATTCTCTCTCTGTGGAGAAACCTCTCTCTCACACTCATTAAAAGCCGGTCCCAGAGGGAAAGGAGGCCTTGCTCCCTTACGAATATCTGGTCCACCACCTGAATCCTGAGCCAAGGATCTCAAATTCCTGGCCTCAGTTCCATCCAGTTGCACACCTGTTCCCGTAAGGTCACAGACCCGAAGTAACCAAGTTGTAAAGGGCTCAAGGCCCTGCCGAGCAATGTCTTTATGCAGGTTACGGAGACTATCGTATGAGAGGGACTCGGTGACAATCTCAACCTCTGGGTCCCTTGCTGGTTGTGAGGACCCTCCTTGCTGATCCCCATTATCTAGGTGCCTCGTTTTAATCTTAGATTTTCTAGTTTCCACAGGGGCAACTGCTGCTGGCTGTGGCTGCCCCTGTGGCTCAGCTGGAACCTGGGCAGATACAACACCTACAGGTTCCACTGCAGCACCATCTGACTCTTCCTCTTTAGGGCAGGGGGAGAGTGTCTCACCAGCTGGAGAAAAGTGCTCCTTCAACATCTGGCTGTACTCCTTCAACACCTGGCCTATATCCTTCACTAGAGCCCTCACCCGCTCTGAGTGGTTCATTTCTGTGGTGGGCTGTGGGGCAGGGTTAGGCTCTGGGGCAGCATCCCTAGTCTCTTAGGCAGGGTCATCTTCTGGGGCAACATCCCTAGTCCCTGGGGCAGGGTCATGTTCTGGGGCAACACCTCTATTTCCTGAGGCATGGTCATGTTCTGGGGCAACACCTCTATTTCCAGGGGCATGTATCAGAGTTGTTATCCAAGCCAATATTCCCTTGTTTCTGAATGCTGAGTAGAACAGGCCTATCAGCAACGCCAGCCACTGTATAATAACACTAGCAATTAAAGCAGATCTGAAATCCTTGAAAACCAGTGGGGTAGCCTCAAAAAACTGGGTGATGGGTTGGGAGAAAATTTCCTTTGCATTCATTTCCTCACAGTAAGTACCATTATTTAAATAACCCCGAAACAAGCAGTTAGAGTACGACAGCTCTAGATCCATGTGGCCACTTCCCAGAAAAAATTAAAAAACCATGAATTCCTGACATAATCAATCCACCAAATGAATCGGATAATAGCTACAGTAACTTTGGTGAGGGGGCCCATATTCAAATACAGACTTTCAAATGGGAGAGAGATATCTGTGGCCATATGGAGCCCAAACCAGATTAAACTGGACAGCATGTTGCCACTTAAAAGAGCTGTTATTCCTGTCTTAACTCTCCGCTCAGTACCCTCTGCCCCACGTTGGGCACCAAAATCAGTCCTGGTTTGAAGAACAGGTGTCTGCCAGTGAAGGCAGAAGTTTTCCTTTGAAATAGAGACTTTAATTCCACTCCCCCCAAGTATTATAATTGTTTGAATCAAGGACTCTAAGGCAGAGATAAGGGGGTAGGAATAACAGCTCTTATACTAATATCTCTAACAGTACAAGCAGAAACAACAGCAGTTGTTAAAATTACTAACAAAACACAACAGACAACTTGGTTCCAGTCCTTTCTCAAACTGCAGGCAATCTGTCTGTGCTTGGTCCCGGTGCTCCAGACAGAACAAAAGCTCGGGTGCTGCAGAGAAGCAGCGGGAGCGGAGGCAGGAGGGGACAGCAGCGGCCACGCCGGTCTCAGGTGGGAACGTGCTGGAGCGGGCGGCTCCTCGCTCACCATTTGTGTCCGGGTGATCAGCTGTGTCCGCAGAGGCAGGAGGCTGGAACAGGGAAGATGCAGGGCAGGTGATCGCAGAGGAGTCTGGCTCTCCTGCATTCAGCTGCATGGGCTGGAGACAGGGGGTTCTCCTTTGAGTTCGCCGGAAACCCGAGTCCCCATCCGGAAACATGAGAGGCTCCTCTGGGAGCCGCTGCCACCGATCCCTTTTGTCTAGAGTCATCGGAGATCCTGGGTGTAACCCAGCCAGCTCCATTGGCATGATAATGGGAAAAATTCTTTAAATTGACACAGTAATAGAAAAACACTCAACCCCCAACAAGACAGAAGAAAGTATTCATACCCATAACCAACACCTGTAGCTGTGCAGACACATAAGATTCCACCATTTCCAGCTTGTGTTTGTGTCATACTGAATTACATCTTCTTCAACCTCTCCACCCATGTAACTCTGCTATTTTTATTTTTTTCTGCATACTGAAAACTCCTTAGAAAACTGATTCAGTGACTAGGTTCAGCTATTAGGTACCTATTTCTATAAGGTGCCAACCAAATGCCTGACTTACTGGATCCTCACCATCAGCTCCAAATTATCAGAATCATAGAGGATAATTTACTTCCCATCCCAGAGAAGGGCAGCAGGATTACTCTTCAGCCTTGCAGTTCAATCAAAACTAGCTCAGGAGTTCCATTTTATATCCTGTTCAGAATCAGGGATTCCAATAGCACAGCAACAGCCCAAATCTGTGAGGAAACCTCAGTGTGCATTATTTTACTGAAGAAATGGTGTGTTGTTTACAGCATCACAGATCTTTCAGCAACCACTTGTCTCAAAAAGGTGCCAGGTTAATAGGGGAGCTAAGAAGACTCAAACACAAGCAACTGTAGCTGCCATTCTAAAACACTTCAAAATATTTACATTCACATTATCAATTAATAAATATTACACTCAGGGTTAATCGTAAACTGTTACCATTCTGTGTTAGGTTGCAATACAGGATGGGACCAAAAGTATGTATTCTATCACCATCTGCTGAAATCAGGTGGGGCAGTGATCCTTATCTTTGTGGGAGATATTATCTGCTAATGGGCCACCTGTTAAAACCAGATGGGGCAATCACCTTTATCTTTTCCACAACCCATCCTCCCTTCAGGAAGATATCATCTGCTGCTGGCCCATTAAGTCCCACTGTATGACTGAAAAAATTACATCATTCCATTGGGAGGTGCTCCAGCCAGGGGGAGGACACAAGTCTTTCCTACCTAGATAAAAACTGAGATTTGGAACACCAAAATAACCTTCTTTCCACTGAATTCCAGAGGAAAACTGGAGCTTTCCATATCATCACTGGACTTTTGGAGGAAAACTGCACCCTTCTACAGAAGCACTGTTTCAGCTGAACCACATCTGTCACTGCAGGAGGACTGCAGCCACCATTTAATGGGACTGCTACCAACACCCTGACTGACAGGGTGTCAGGTTGTACTCTGACTGTGTCAGTGTTTTGGGTTTGTTGTCTGTAATACTCTATATCTAATTTAATTTTCCTACTAAAAAGCTGTTATTCCTATTTTCCATATCTTTGCCTGAGAACCCCTTAATTTCAAAATTATAATAATTTGGAAGGAGAGGGTTTACATTCTCAATTTCAAACAGAGGGTCCTGCCTTTCTTAGCAGATACCTGTCCTCCAAACCAGGACACATTCTCACAGTGCTGCCAGCTTGTTTTTAAAGAATTCCCTTTCCATTTGTAGTTCAGCCATTTCTACCCTATTGCCTTTAAGTCCTATCTAGTTACAGAGTTCAAGAGAGAATTTTTTGCTAAGAAATAAAACCAGGACTAACAATGCCACTAGTGTTATTTATGTAGGGATACATTCTGTGGAGGTTTCCACCAAAATTATTTGAAGGTACTGCTTCAATATCACTGTTTCTCTAATGAGCTGAGTCTTATGTTCACAACAAAAACATAAAAACAGTGTAACATACAGAAGCTTTTACAGTTATTAGCATCAGAGCTAATAGGAATTAGTACAAATACATTATTTTATTGTGACACTACATGTTTGGAGTTCAATGGCACTCATAATCTCACAAGCCAAGATGAAGCTTCTCACAATTGACCATGTGCAAAATATTACAGTAGAATCAAAGGGAGGTGAGTTATCTACACCCCGTGGGTTCATCCCATAATTCTAATTACTTTCTTTTTCCTTTGGAGGATGGGTCAGGGAAATAGGGTGATGATACAAGGTAAAAGAGAAGGCAAATAATATTTTCACAGAAGGTACTAGATCTTTTAAACTATTACAAGTGTTTTTACATTGCAGGGTGTCAGGCTAGTCATGTCAGGGTGAGGTGGTTCCTAGATACAAAACAGCACATTTTAGAAATGCTTCCACTGAATTCTGAATTTTACATGCGGCCACAGAAGGATACCTTAGTTGACTAACACGTGATAGGTTTGGGCTAGATAATTTTTTTTCCCCATTACTGTCTTGGTAAGTTTTGATGTCTCTCTTCAACATGGTCATGCACTATTTTTCAAATAAAATTGACTATAAATGTTACTGTATGGGACTGCAGTGAAAGGACACAGTAACATGACCCCTCTTACATGGTGCAAGAAAGAGCAATTTATTGAAGAAAGCCATAGCTTTAAATAAAAGAGTTTGTGCAAAACAAAATACAAAAGATTCATTGGTCCAAGAAGGCAACACCTCTCACAAAACATACTTTTACAAAACATCACATCTCTCATGCACCCTGCAGGTGCATAATCTTTGTTTTAATTCCTTGACCTTGTAACGACCTGAGAAAGGCAAGGCCTCAGGGCTTCATCTTCCCTGGTTCCCAGCAGTATCCACTAACATACAAATCCTTATTAGTGTTCCCTGGCAATGGGAGCAAAAGAACTCTCATAAGCCTAGAAAAACAGAAGCAGCTTCTTCCAGAGGCAGAAATGCTACTAGAGGAAGCCTTACATATTTGCTGGAATACACAGCCCGAATACTAGAGAGGCAGAGATTGTGTCATCACTACAAGCAGAAGGAAGGTGAGGTATTTTGTTTGCACACAGCTCTGAAACTTGGCAAGATTCAGAGCAGATATCACTCAGCTGAACATCTTGGTGGCTGTCACAGCATCCAGTTTGCTGAAAGACACCTTGTGTGTTTATTCACAGGTGAAAGTTACTTCAAATATTTGTTCTCGATTAGGTATTATTTTTGATATCACCATCTGCACTAACCTGACTCACCCATTCATAAAGTTCCTTTTCTTTGAGAAGACAGGGAAGTTATGGGTGCTTGTATCAACCATTCCAGCTTTATGAATGAAAAGCTTCTTCACTTCTTATTGCCAGTCAGATGTTCAGGGTGTGAACCAGATAACCAAAACTTTAAACGAAAGCAAACCTGTGCATTTTTAATGGCAGATTGTAACCAAGAACTGCTACTGAGTGACATGAACCAGAAATAAAAGTACAGATGACTAAGCACACCCTTGCCAAACAACTTCTGAGACCAATTTAAGAAAGAAACATAGCAATGCCAAAGCTTTGAACTAGAGGAAGCAGATGCTTTTGCTGCTGAGACATGCATTTCCACCCAGCAGGTAGACGGGATGAAATCCGGTCTCATCAGGTCACTAACAAGGATCCAGGGCTAAGAGCAGATTGGGCTAAGCCAGCAATAACAGCACTTTTACATATGATTTCCTGATGGAAGTTGGATATTTCCACTATTTCATCTTCTATTTTTCTTAGGACAAACTGCTGAAAACCGAATTGCGATGGAATGCAGAAATCTATTCTGATACACAATACTTTATTGCGTGGGAAACATTCCTTCCCTGTATATATGTACGAACACCAGCAAGTGGGGCGACCACTGCACACACAGGCAAAGACACTTTGGCAGAAGTAAAGGTGATGCAGGTGGAATTAATCCCTGGTTAAATAATAGTCTCTTCAAAGCCCATTCAGAATGGTTACTACTGTCAATCTAATGAGTTTTATCGATTTATTACCATCATATGCTTTCACATAGTCAAATCTTGAAATGTTTATATTTTCACTTGACAAAAGCAAAAGCCACAGGAAGGCCTGTGAAGCTCTGAGTCAGGTTTGTGTTAATTAAACTAATTTTATTTTCTTTCAGCAGTAGCAATAGAGGGAAAGGTTTGCTCAGGAAAAAAGTCATCCACTTTCCACAAGATATCTGTTTTATTTGGAAGTTGTCCATGCTAAAGACATTTCTCTGTTTTTTCTCTCCAGAGGTCCCTAATGTCAGCTGCAGGCTGCTTCTTGTCACTTTCCCAAGGGAAAGCTTTATGTGACATTAACAGCTGGAAAGGCATGGATTAAAAACAGCATGAAAAGACATGGAATACAGGGCTCTAATGACAGCAACAGTGTATTTTAAACTCAGGGTTCCCCAGGGTATTACAACAGTAACTTAGTTGAGACACTGACCCAAGGGAAGAACTCTTACATCATTTATCTATTTGCTTTAATAGATGAGAAGATATTTTGGTTAAAGCTCCTCAGCAGTGAAAGCTTAAAGCCAAAATCTCCCTGTATGAGCCTACTGACGTCACATTTGCTCATGTAGGTTCTGGTGCATTCAGAGAGAACAGAAGTCAGGCAGAGCAGCTCAAGTACAGGGGCCTTGCTCTGCCTGCACAGACATTTGCATAAACAGATTTTTTTTTTATTAGAAGGGACTGTCAGGAAAATTAATCCACAAACACCAGAGATTTATGTCCAAAAAGGAGACAGAGGAGTCCTTTTTTTCTTTATTTGAATAAAGGGAGAGGCCCTGGGATCTCAAATTTTTGGAGGACGCAGCCTCCTTTTTATCCTAATTTCCCAGCTGCATTTCCCTCTCTCTTTCCCCATTGGCTGAGGTACTTGCGAGATACAGACTTTCCAGAACACCTGATACCTGAGATTCCCCTCTAATGTGTAACCCTCTCTTTTAATTTTTAATTCTTATAGAATTCATAGTTTTCCCCCATTGCTTCTTTCATCTTCCAATATTCAATTTCATTTATCAGCAAACCTACAGTTTGTTTG
This sequence comes from Erithacus rubecula, assembly GCF_903797595.1. Lineage (NCBI taxonomy): Eukaryota > Metazoa > Chordata > Aves > Passeriformes > Muscicapidae > Erithacus > Erithacus rubecula. The sequence continues at coordinate 12,476,505 of NC_136688.1, forward strand.
TAAAGGCAGATATCTTTTTCCATTCATCAATCAGTGGAACCCATCCCATTGTTTCTTTTATCTCTCAGCACTAGCCTTATCTACCAGCAGATCCACAGCTCATTTGTAAAAACAAATACAACATTCCTCTCAGGACCTCATGAGTTCTTCCAGGCCTACCCCATGTTCATTCATTCATTCCCCCTTGGAAATACCACAGACACAACCCATTGATCAACCACACGAAATTCCCAGCTACAAGCAGGGCATTTGTAGATTTTATTAAAGATATCCATTTAAATGTCTTTCTCTTGAGAGAGACCTGGTTATCCCAAGCAACAGACACACCAAAAATTCCAACTGAAGACAGGGAGAATGATGGTGTCTGTTAATTATTTCTTGAAGACAAATTGAGCACTTCTCAAACTTCACGTAAATATTTTAAAAGTCAGATTATCTGTCTAGTCTCAGACTTCATAGCACACAAAGGAAAAAAGATTATGCCTTAATATTCCGCATTCAGAAGGGCCTAATTTCATTATAGGACTGCATTTTTGTTCTGTGCAAAATTCAATAAATTGTGGTTGTGTGTTAAAGAAATATTGAAGAGGAAATGAAAAGTATATTCAGTCAGGTCTCATTTTCACAAAATCATAAGCATAGACAAGAAGGAATATAAATAGGGCACATTGGAAGCCTTCATTATTTAATTCACATGTAAGCACTTCTTTCATCAACAGAGACTAAAGAAAGGAGAATTATACCACAGATCAGTTTTGCTTTTCTTCAACATGAGATAGGTAAAGATAGCAGACTAGAACTTATTAATAAGTGAAAGAAGGCCTTAAAAATCTGAAGAAATAATAAACTGATCTGCCCGGCTGTAACTCCTCCAAGTTATTCTGTCTCAATCCAAACACCTTCAACACTGGTCCTCTAAAAAGACCTTTTCAATCTTTCCTTACCTTTTACAATACACCAGTGTTGCTCAATTCATTTAAGACTTAATTCATGAATAAGAAACCACATTTACTCCATGCTTCTGTTTGGGATCTATCACACAGCTGGGATGAAAGGGCCTCAATTCAGAAGTTGCCAGGAAGTTGGGTTACAGCAGTACAGGGGCAAAGTTTAGGCCAATATAATGAAGCCCACAAAAATTTGAGTAATATGCACTTCTCATCACAATACACAGGAACTTACACTTACCAAGTCCCACAAAATACTCCTTACAGAACCCAAAGGTCTTGTTAAAGAGAACACTAACAGAGACTGTGCACATCAAGTATTTCTCACCCTTGGCTGAAAATGATGGGATGGGGAAAAAAGGAGATAGCAATTGTAGCAGAATGTAAAGCAGTCTGTTCTCCAGGGCGACATGGCTGCTGACAAGACTAAATAATGATTTTCCTCATCTGAATCTTAGGAAACACTTCAGGCATCAAATGCATGTTGCACAATGTTTAGAGAGTGGGGAGAGAAAAGCACCTTCTAGTCTTGGACAGGAGGGGTTGTGACCAGCTCCCAAAGCCCCCTCATGATGCTCAGGAACACCAAAAGCATCTGTGTGGCTGCCTCCGTTGGGCAGCAGCCCCCTCAGTATGCAGTTCACATACAGCTTTACCTCCACAAGAGAAAGAAACATTCAGCATGGAGGGGGAAAAATAGTAAAATCCATTCGCGTTCCAAAACATTAAACGCTGTAACAGAGTGTTTGCATCTTACAGAGTGTTTGCTATGAAATTCTCAACTGCCTAATGAAATGCATCAGTGCAAAAAATAGCAGAGAAATATCAAACGATGCCATCATGTCCAGAACCGCAAGCATTTCCTTGTATTCATTATCCCCATAGCCAGACAGGGAGGTTCCTCCACACAGTGTGACTATAACTTCCCTTGTAGAAATACCATGGGCGCTGGAGTAATGCATTGAATGTGGTTTTTAACGCTGATGATTCAGCTCAGAAGTGGCACACGCTCAGCCAGGCTCGCTTGAGCATGACTCTGCATCCGCCAGCAGCAGTCAGAGATGCTGGGAGTATTCCCTACAATTATTAACCAAATGGAAAGGCTCTCCTTTATCCACTTCAACCGAACCATCACACAAATCGTCGCCACCTTTTGCCAGAGCAGGGGTCTGAGAACGAGCTGCAATTTACAGTTGAATGGGAAATTTTTGGTTACAAAGGGATGAGCACAGTTTCAGCAGCAACGGGGTTCTCCTTATCTACACCTGCTCTTGCTACTTTTGGAATGCTGGGCTTCATCCTCCTGCAGAACTACACCCAGTGCAAACTGAAGACACAGAATGAAATTGTGGGGGTCCTTGATCAAAGGAATAACTGCTGAATGGTGTTTAATGCAAAGTTTACCAGCTCATCTAGTAGTAACACACCCCAGTTCCCATTCTGCCTCTCCTCTTCATCCATATCTCAATCTCTCTACTTAGGAATGCAAAAGCCTCACCCTGGCAAAATTCCCCACTCTTTACAGTCAAAGCTCTTTCTTGGTTCCCTTTGTGCCACCTTCTAGCTCCTCTCTCGCCTTTGTATCCAACTGCCCTCAGACACCTGGCTCCTTCTTGCAATCCTACTTCTCTCTCCCAGCCTACATCACTTCCTCAGACCTTTTGTATCAACCATCCCACTGGTTTCTTATCACATTGTTCTTGTCTTCAACATCCTACCACAAAACATTGCTCTTCTTCCTTAACTGAAACTGTAATCTGTTAAACTAAGATCCAGATCCTGGTTTCCATCTATATTCCCAGTCTCTGTGACCCACCTGCTGTACAGCCAGTCTGTTCCTTACTGCTGTGCAGGGACACCTGTTTTAGAGCAAAAATTACATCTCCCCATACAGTTGTCCATGTTCAACTGCAGTTAAATCTCGGAAAATCCCATTCAGCTCTTGACTAGAAGAGTCAAAAACCACTTTATGTACTTCAAAGAATGAACTAACGGCAGTATGACAAATAAATAAGCACATCCAAATTATGACTTAGATTTTTAACTCCCCAGTTAAAAAAAATATGTTCCATATAAAAGAATGGCAGGGCAGGAGAAAAAAATATTTCACAAGGTGTCTGCAATCCTTCCAAATTTTAGATAATAAATTTAATCTAAGCTTCAAGCACCAACACACTTAGAGTGCCAAAATAAGATGATCAGAGTATTTTTGACATGGGCAACCAAATGTATTTTCATTCTTATACTGAGAAACATCTGGATTCTTACTCTAACATGCCTAAAACTCAGCCTAAGTTTGTTATTCCAAGAAGAAACCACATGCAACACAAAAATATACAGCCCCCTTGCCCAGGCAAAAAAAATTGCAAATGAGCTAACTGCAAAACATTATTAACTTTTTTATAATCCACGGTTTTCAGAAGCCCTAAAGACAGTCAAATCAAATTTTTTAATGCCTTGGAACATATTATACATCAAATAAATATTAGTGGAGGTTTGCAAAGGCATAAAGGCTATCAGAGTACCCAGCTCCCCATGAAATCCAGTGGAAAGAAAGGAACTTTTCACAGGAAAAAGGTAAGTACTGCAAGAACTTGAGTGACTTTATGAGAGCAGATTGAGAATCTTGGAAATCCTTACCTGAGCTGTCATGTCACTGGCTTCTAAAAGTGAATAGGACACATGACATCAATCCAAAATCCTGCTCTGCACCAACACCCAAAGACCTCAGTGTTGACAGGGTTGAAGAATTCAGCCCACATGTCATGGCCAAGCCTGGCCTGACTCCAGGCATTATGTCTTTTTTAATTTTCCCATCTGGACTGAGAAGCTCCCATTTAGTGGGTTTCCTCAGATCATCTCATAAAACTCACTGGTTACCCCTTAGAGGTTTTTTTTAAAAAGGAAAATAAACTGCAGTACCAATGCCTTGGATATATTTTATAAATTCGCTTATTTGCTGTAATATTCTTAATGTAAAAAGATAGAAGAAATCAGAGAAGATGGGTGGAAAGAAAAACCACAAATTCCAATCTCCTATTTTATCCACTAGGAAAAAAACCTCAAAATATTTCTTCTTAACTACAATCCCAGTCTGAATTTCTCGCTTTTGCAGCTCATCCTAAGCAGAAATTACATTTTTCCACATTGTTTAACCCTGCCCTGTCCCAGAGATATTTCTTGAGTTTTGTACCCTTCAAAATGGCTGCTTTTTCTTAACTTATCTAAAAGGTGAAAGGAGGAGACAGAGGGAGCCTGGAAAAAAGGCTGTTTAGGACTGTGTTTTGGCTTTAGCCAAATATCATCCATGAGAGTAGGAAATGAAAAGATGTGATGGGGTGAAGATTTTTGACTGTTTACAATTAGACACCCAAACCACAAATATTTATTATTTTGTCTTTGACATGCAACTTTTAAGAATCCAAAATAGAGCTCTCAAAAACATTTTTATATGGCACTGAATTATGGTTCACTGTTCTGATGTAAAAAAAAAAAATCACCTTGCTCCCAATGTGTTTGTGCTGACAGCTCTGTTAAAAAGCCATTAAAACCTGCAGATTGTTTAAAAAGCTGTTGGAAGAAACACAATTTTCATTTAATTGTGTACATTCATGGAGAGGGTTTTATAAGCTTTACAGATGCTTATTTCTGCTATTTCAGCAGAACTCCCCCCTGGCTTCATGGAGCTCATGCTGTACCTGGAATCTGCAGCACCTCTCCATATTCCTCTGTCATCTAAAAATTTCCTAAATTCCCATAGAGAGATAAAAGGGACTCTAATACATAAAAGGGGGAAAGGAACTATTTCCTAGGGCTGGGAGTGCTATTTCTCATATGATTTAGCTCTCCATTCTAGTAAACAGCACCTTCTTGCTGCAGCTACAATTTCAGCTGGCAAAGGGGACTGAAGGACTTGCCTGTTTCTAGGATCATCAAGAATTAGGTCACTTGAAAGGCTGAGAGAAGATTCTGTGAGGGAGCTGCCTGATGCATCCACCATCTGGAATGCAGCTCTCCAGCTTCCAGCCTCATTTGCACACATAAATTAAATTAAATTAAATGTGCCAAAAGAATACTGTGATTCTGCATGATGTGCACCTTAAATTTTAAATGGAATTGCTTGCTATACCCATGTTTGCCTTCACACTGTAAATACGGAAGGGTGTAACCCTCAACAGGCCCTTATCAGTTAACTATATAGAAATAAGAAACAGTTGGTGAGTTTTTAAAAGTATTGACTCAGCAGTTTACTACAAGAGATTACTTGGCTGTGCTGAAAGAAAAGACTGGGGAAAAAAATTTCCTGTAGATCATTGGCTCTCAATTATGTTCCATTTAAGACTACATACCAAATTTCAGCTTGTAGTGAGGAAGAATATAATTCATCTGCTTCCCCTCCCACCCCTTCATATAACAAAATAGTGGATTATTTATGTAGTATCTGCTTTCAGATTTTTAAATATCAGTTAAGGGTTTTGCCAATAAATAAGAATAGTAATAAAAAAAAATCACAAAATATAATTGGTTTTTTACAGGCCAAAGCATTAGAGCATGCTAAAACACATCCTATCATCTGATGAACCTTATCTCACAAAAAATACGTGTGAGCAATTCCACAGAATTAAACAAGATGCTTCACATGACTTAATGTTCACACAAGCTTGCTGAACTGGAGCTCCAAGATTTTATGAGCAAGACTTGAATAAAAACATCATTTTACAGGGGTATCTGAAGCAAGTGATGATTCATTCATCACAGACATGTAGAACATATGGGCCTGGAAGGAAGTCACAAGGAAAAAAGAATTGGAGAATGAGAACTTGTCCCTTTATATTCAGAAAATATCACCAACACTGACAAAACAGCAGAGTATGAAATCAAAATGATATTTTATTTACAGAAATTAGTGTTTCCATCTTTGCTTTATCATTCTCTTTATTTCTAAACTATTGACCATAAAAGCACCCAATACAGAGCTTATTATTGACGATTATTATTAGGCTGTAGAGCTGAAATCTTGGGTATCCTATTTTCTGGAAACATTTCTACTGTCCTAAACCACAACCATTCCTAAACATCTCCAAAAATCACTGACTGAAGCCTTTGCAAATGATTAAACCAAGTTTAGGTTCAGTCCAGATCCTTGAAGGAAGCACAGTTCTAGGTAATGTCCTAATTGCCCCATGAGATCCTGCACATATGTTTTGACCTAAATGGTTTACAAGCTTTTAAGCAGTGCTTGAATTCCAAAACTGAGTCAGAAACGACACATTTCTCATTTATGGCACCTTCAAAAGGGCTTTCCCTTTTCACTTTTTTCACTACTACTGAGTGTAGTAAAGCCCGAGAAAGGAAGCTGTGGAAATTGGACAGAAAACTAGGGACATGGAACTCTGGGACAGCAAGGAAAGAGCAGGAATACCATGACACAGCTAAAAAGAACAGCTTAAACATATTTTCTAGGTAGGAAAAAGGAAATAATCCTATGGTAAACCCTGGACTTATTTAAACACTTTGATTGACAGCAATGATGGAAAGCATCTCACAAGAGTTTTGCCATATTGAACTCAATGTGTTTCAAAACCATCAGCATGTGATGCATACAGCTAAAGCCAGTGTTCTACATCATCACAATTTCATCAGAGCCTTTGAAGCCACGCACCTTTGATCTGGGGGAAGTGATAAATGTATTCTGTTTTAAGTGGATTATTACATGTTCTGTTTAACACAATGGTAGGTCTGAGCCAGCACAGTCACGGTGCAATGAGGAAATAACCTGAATGGAACAGTCACAAAAAACAGAGGCATCTGCTCCATGCCTTTCAGATAAACAGGTGCCTGGGTGCCTGAGAGTTTCTAGAGTCATGACAAATAACACCCACCCAGCCTGGGGGATGAAGGACTGGGCACAAACTATTTGGAGAGTAGAAGTCTTGCCTTTGCATTTCTGAGAACCAGTGTGAGGAAGTGTGTATTGCAAATATTTCCCAGTACAACCAGATAGAAGGTTTATTGCCTTTGGGTCCTAAGGGACCCTTTCCAATAAAAATGAGCCAAACACAGGGTATTTGTTAGAAATCCCTTCCAATTTTGGGACACACCAATGGAATGCCCATTCAGAAGCTGAATCTCTCATTACAAGGCCTTAATGCAAGCCCCAGTTTCAGTCAAAGGCAGCAAGAACGTCCTAAATTTGGCTACCTGAGTTTTTTCTAAGCAGACTAGATTTCCACAGGTCTAATAAAAACAGCTGTCAGACACTTCCAGTCCTTCAATTTGGAATTCAACTTCCTGCCCTGTAATGGTTTTGAATCCCTTAATTTATCATAAACCTTAACCAGAAACATTTCATTGTTTAAGATGAGGTTGGCTCAAAATGCATTCTAAGCTGATCTCACAATATTTATGTGGGTTTGGTTGGTTGGTTTTTTAACTTCTTACCCTGAGTAACTAGCAGTTTCCTTGTGTTTCTAGTTTTTAAAGAAAGAATATTATGACTGGGTTAATCTGAAGGCAAGGAGAAAGCAGACAAGTGTACTTCAAAGTGTTACAATGTTAGGGGTAGCAAACTTTAAAAAAAAAGCACAAAAACCCCCAAACAAACAACAAAAAAACCAACCAAACCAACCAACCAAACAAACAAACAAAAAACCCCAAAAAACCCCCCACTTACTTTCTGTTCTAATGCTCTGGGTTGGACCTCACAAGAATCTCATAAACCAATAAATATGACACTATTCCTTTATCTCATACACCTACCCTTTAAAACTATTCCAAGCTCTGAAGTCTCCGTGTGTTCTTTCCTAGTATCAGTAACTTTCCCTGCAGCCCAGAACAGTGCAGTTACCTGCCCAAAAAGTGACAAGCAGGCTGTAAAGGACTGATAATAAACATGAAATAATTGTCCACAGTGGCCGACTAGTAGCATATCTGTTAATAATACTATACAAACAGCCACTAAATCCACAGAGCTGCTAAAGTGGAAGAAGCAAACAAAAAACAGCGATTATCAATAGTCCAGTGAAAGGACTGTAGAGAATCATGGGAATGTAAACCTAAGTGTGCTAATTCCAGTATTTAAAATATTTGGGTTGAATGCCTGCTCAGGATTTGTTGTTGTTGTTGTTGCTAGGAAAATGGAGCAGAGGGAAATAAAAAATACAATCCATTTGCAATCCTAATCATATTTGTCAATGTTGTCACTGCTTAGAGGCTGACTGGAACACTCTTGTTATTGGGGAAGACCTCTCATGGAACAAAGGAGCTGTACAGAATCTCCCTTCTCATCTGTGTTTGGCCCCACACTTTTTTTGATAGGGAGAGAAGTAACTTTCAGTGGATGTATTGTTGCCCCTTGTTGCGCATCTCTTCCTGCAGAATAAATCACTTTCTGAAAAAACCTTTGGCCCACAATACCCAGCTCCTGAAGCTGCCATAGTAGAACACAACAATAATTTAGCTATATATGAGTAGTTGTGATATTCTTATCTCTGTAATGAATATTATTGAGCAAATTAATTTGAGCCATAAAATGTTACTATCAGAATAAAATATACTTATAACTACAAACCAGTGACAATATTTATGCAGTTAAATGGACTTCATAATCAGCACATTGTGGACAGCTTTTAACTTAGCCTGGCAATAAATGTTTCTGATGTGCAGTTTTTCCTCATTATATATAGACAACAGTGTACAAAAGCTTAAACTCACCTAAGTGAGTTTTTTCCATTGCTGCTAATTTATACTAAATTCTGTCCTCTATATTTTTAGCTCAGACTAAGGTAGTTCAGCCAGTTTTCTTGCAATTTAACATTTATTATCCCCCAGTAATTGACTTTAACAGTAATGTTTGTATTTTGGGATAAAACCCCACACATTTCTAATCTAGGGCTCCCTTGAGGTCTTGATACAGAGATGAAGAGGTTTATAAGTGGCTGGAGCAGCTTTAAGAGAATTCTCAACATGACAACCCTTCCTCCTCTTCCTGGATGACCACAGAGAAGCACAAGCATTCAATACTCCTTTGGGACTTGGGAATTATTCACGTGGGATCTTCCAATAGGTACAGGAGGAAAAAAATCCTCAGTTTGTACTCTGTTCTCTCAATAGCAGAGGGCCTGATAAAGTCAGGTGCTACACAACTTCTACAAGCAGTCAAGCATCACTAAACACAAACATCTTAAAAGGCAGCTCAGATGGGACATTTTCAGTTGACTTCCACTCACAGTCCCACCACTAAGAGCTTGACAGCTGCTCTGAGTTTCTTCAGTATATTGGTTGGGAGGGTCTGGAGACTGTTAGATATATAACTACCTTATTATAGAGATACTTCTTGCACCTCCAAACTATAAAATGTTAAGGAACAATTCTTCGACCCATCGTAGACTGGACCTTTAAAAAAAATAACACTGCAATAGCACAGAAACAGCTCATAAAAGTAGGTTTATTCCCCTTCATACCTCATATTTGTACAATTATACTACATGAGTTCTGAAAAATCTCACATAGTTCTGCAGTGACTAGATTTCCACTAATGGGATTTGGACACATATTCCAGCCCTTTCATCAGCAATAAGGAAACTGAATGTTCTCTGCTAGTCAGCTGAATACAGACATTATTTAGCCCACAGACAATGTATAGCAGCAAAGCCTAAATTTTCAACCTTGAGAAGGTGGTGAGCTCTGTGAGCTGACCCTGCTGAGGGCAGGCAGAAGCCAGGGAAACTCTTTGTAGACAAGGGATAGAGATACACTTCATCTTCTAATGAGAAAAATGAGACAAATCTGACACACTGCTGAAGCTACAAATAAGGAAAACCATCAGGCTCACTCAAAATTATGGGTATAGACTGCGCAAAGAGACAACAGGAAAGGTAGGAAAATACCTGTAAACTCCCTCAGGAGTTTAAAGATAAAATTACAACCCCAACAGACATCAACTTCATCCCTTTATTTGGGAATGCTTCATAAAGGATAAGTATAAGGACAAGAGTAAGTCCAACTGCATTACACTGCAGGGAGGTTCCTTTATTTTTACTCTTACTCCAAACAGTGACAAACACAAAAGTGAGACAGAAGGAGGTATCAGCTCCCACTAGGGTGCAGTGAAAGAGGTCTTTGAGCACATCTTCCTCATGTGAGCTACAGCACATTCCTGTGGGATCTTAGCCAGAGATATAAATACATCCCCAAAGGATGTCACTCAGACACACTATTTGACACCAAGCAACAACATAAATGTGGTCAGAACAACAAGACAGACCAATCCACGCACCTGCAATAAGATGGTTAAACTCTAATACATTCTAATATTTTTATTTCAGCATCCAGAAAGAATTTTCCCATAAAGCATCAACACATCATTGGTTTGTACAGTTGTATTTGTACTCCCACTGTAGTTGCTTAAAGCAGATGAGACCCATAGAGTGTTACAAAGTTTTAAACTAAACTAAATTTGATGATGTGAAAAGGGTTTTATTTACTTTTATATTAAAGGCAGACATTCCCTACTTCTGCTTAAAAAGAGCAGATGGGGCATCCCACTTTGAGACACAAAACACAGGCTGAAGGAGGAAGCATCCCTAATCATTGTCAATTTATGTTTCTCCAACAGCAAGAAGTCTCAGTGACTGTTAGGTCTGGCCCCACTAAAAAAGACACGTCTATTTCATCAGAACTTGTATACTGACCAAAACAGCAAAGTTAACTACTTTTAATTCTTTATATATTTGGTTCTGTTATTGTAAATTTTGTGCACTTGCCTAGCTTTAAACATGTAAATATTAACATATAAAAAAGGAAAAAATTATATTTGAGGATCTGGATACACTGGGAAGTCGCTGGGAAATGAAGTTTACCTGTAAAATCACTGTAGATTTGTACTTCACCTGTGTCTCTGCTTGGTCACTTACCACCAAATCTCACTTGAATTAAATCTCCTTTGAGTAAAACACTAATGGTTACTTTCTTTAAAGTTAACCCACACACACATATTTGCATCCACAACATTTCGAAGACATGCCATGGGACAACTTGGAGGTGACTGCAGAAGCCTCCCAAAAGGGCCAGGAGTGTGCTGGCTGTTACTCCAAGCATCCTGTCACCTGACAGCACAAGCCACGCTTCCATGTGTGACAAAATCAGTTATTCAGATTCTCCAGCAGGAGAAGGAACACATAGTGTGAATATGAGTGATTTCTTATTTGAGAGTGGTGTTTGGTGGTAGGAGTACAGGGCCAGGAATTCCCCATCCAAATACAGGCTTGGTCATAGCTTTGCCAAGTTATTTGTTCTACTTCTTGCTTCTTTTTAATGTTATCATTGAAAGTCTATTTTTTTTGGTCTTGTGAGATTAGAATGCTAGTGTTAAACTAACCTCATATACACAAAAATACAAAAACTTCTGTTATTGCTAAAACTTAAAATTACAAGAAAGCCAACAATGAGCCAGGCAAACAAGTACATACCTTTGTAAAGGCCACTCCAGTTCAGTCATGTTCCAAAGCAACTCCATGCTATGTGTCATAATGGCATCAATCATGCACTCCCAGCACAGTTAAAATCCAATATCAATTTGCTGAGTAAAGGATGTGATGTGCATTGGACAATCCCTATGGCAACCTATCCAAATGCTTTTCAGGATCCATTTTACAGCAGGTAAAACAGACAAGGAAAACTGATTTTTTTTTTTTTTCAAGGACAGGCAATATCAGAGGCTTACCCAGATTTCCAGAGACCTCCTCTAAACCACAGCTAGAACTCAAAAACTTTTCATAGCCTAAAACTCTGGACATAAGTCCTGGCAGTTGCCTCTATTCCTCCTCCAGAACAGGCAACTCAGCCTTGCTTTCCAAAGAAGAGGTAATTAGAAACACATTTATTACCTGTGATTGGGAATAATTACCAGGTGAGATTACTTCCTACAGAGAACCTGGTTCCCTTAGCAAGCCCAAAAACAGCCAACACAAAGAGCTTGTGGCTCAGTGGTAGCAATTTTCTATCTGTGATGCAAAATAATACATTATATAATTAACACCCATGTTATTTTTGTGGACTTCACTGGTTTTGTTTGTTCCACTTGAAGTGAATTCTCTCACTCTTTTGCTAAGGCAGCCAGAAAAACTAATGCTGTGAGTCAGTTTCTAAGGGAATTGAGCACCTCTCCTCACAAATAGGTACCATATGGATTCCCTTCATGAATATGGGATTTCCTTTCAAAGTCACAGAACACTTTCAGCATTTAATGACTGGTGCTGGTGCTGCTCAGGTTCCTTTTGTGATTTGTACCCCAGGGACACAGAGCCCTCTGCACCACCAGCTTCTTTCCTTGTTTTTCACCCCTCATTTATCAATATGTGTAAATAAGATGCACAGCATCCACTGTTAATAAACAAAATCTCACTTTGATTACACTTTCAATTTTCAGGTGCAGAGCTGACTTAACAATGAAGAATAAATAGGTTTGAGGTTTCAGTTCCCTTGGAAGATTGTTTACAAATATATGATTCATATCCAATCCTGGACATTAACACTTTCCATATGACTCATATATACAGTTAAACAATAAAGCAAAAAGCTTATTGAGGTTTTGTTTAGCATACATTAAGCACCGTTATTTATATTTTTCAATTTAATTGTTTAACAATTTGCTGATCCTCTTATTAGCTGTAAGGAGGGGGTGCTTCCACTTCTGTCTCGAAATACATAGATGTTTTTGAATTTACTCTGATTTACATTTAGGATCTTTCAGCAACAGTTCAGAACATAAATAATAAAAAGCCATTAAGTACTGTATGGAGCAGGGTATGTACTTACCAACCTGCCCACAGAACATTATTTGAATGGCTGGAAGGCAAATGCCCTGTGTTTCTCGTTCTATACAGCATGATGTGCGCAACATACTGATCACATGCTGCTTCCTCACATTGTTTTCCTATCCAATGTAAAGGATAGACCAGAAAATTTGTCCTTCCTCACACAACAGAGACTTTAAGTCTTCTATCTGGTCCCTATACGTTAGGATGTTCATTGCAATACAATTCCCGGATGAATTGTAATAAGCAACTGGCAAATCTGAAACCTGTTAAGAGTTCAAGCTCAGTTTAAAAAACCCTGCAGGGTTATTTTCAAAACTTTATCATTCACTATTCAGTATTCTTTTAAAGTATGTAAAATCATCATCATTGGACCATATTTGCAGTTTCACCGCAAAAAACCCAACCAAAGAAACAAAAAAAAAACCAGCTCCATGTCCACACACAGACACCATGGAAGTGCTAAGCAGAGTTTGTAAGAATCATACTGCAATGTATATATACATTTAGGCAAAATATATGATTTTAATTTCCGGTTTCAACCTGCAGGACAGTTTCTTATCTTGCGATGTATATATCTGTCTGGAGTTGCCTACATGCTGCTTTCAAACCAGTTTTACAAAACTGGTCCTATCTTTATGCAAGCTATTTCTAAAAAATGACAGAAGTACGTGTTCCACTGCAGACAATGCTTTTCAGTTTGCTCCATCAAGCTTTTCCAGCTTTTCCAAATTCTTCTAAAATACTAGAGCACAAATTCAGGAAACACACTGATGACACAGGACCATATTCTGCAGATGTTGTTCTTGTCAGTAACCCATCAAGTGATGAGTAAGAAACTCCTGGGTTCTGTCCTAACTGCGCTGAAGTTATAAAACAGTCACCCTTTAGGTGTGAAGCTGGCCTTAAACTCAGAGTTCGGCTCTGCCTTGAGAATGATTTCAACTCTACCCACTAAATTGTGTCATTTCCAACTGCTTCCTGACTCTCCGTGCTCCTCACTGGTGGCAGTCATGGTCTTTGACACAATGTCTTCAGCAGCTGACCTTGCAGAGGCAGGAACAGTGATTTGCTGGTGTTGACAAAGTATTTCTGCTCTCCCAGTTGTGGATGCTATTTCAGGTTGGCTGAGCAAGGACAAGGAAGATGGGGGAGCTACTCACAAGCAGACACCAGGACCAGTCATTGCTCCCATGGCTAATAATTCAATCCCAGAAAACTACATTTTTGGTAAAATAATGTTAACACCTTATCCCTGTCCCACCAGCAGATACTAAACAGAGAATCTTTCCCTAGGGATGAAGCAATATCCCTAGTTTGCCCCTCAAATTTCCACAGACATAAAGGCAAAGGGAATATGCCCATGCTTCTGCTTGCTCAGGAGCTCAAGCCTGCTCCCAGTTACCACATCCACTTGAGAGGGATACAACGGGACCCTCACTACCCTGGCAGCTGAGCATGCTCTCATTATCCCTCCTTAATGGTTACAGTCACATCAGAGCAGCCTCCAAGACCCTTACCTGTGAAGGATTCTCTGGGACTAGGTGCCTCAGACAGCAGCACTCCCAAAGGACCTGCCCCAGATAGCCTGGATGTACATGCCACCTTAGGGTGGAGCAATGCACCTCTTTCTTGGCTGGAAATCCACCTGAGGGTACTGGAGAACCACCTGGGGGTCCCTCAGGACCAGTCAGGGATTGACAAAGCTGGGCATGGCAAGCAGCATTCCTACACAGCACCATGGCTCTGCAGGCAAAACACTTCCACACATTCCTCCATTCCAGAATGCCTCACAAAACACAAGCCTGTTGCAGGTTTCACCATGCAGCTCTTATCTCAGCACCAGATGATCAAAAAAACTGAAGGGAAATATGAGCAGAGGAAGTAATCTCTGTGTTTTCATGTCCAGCTTGTTGCTAGGAAAAATATTTCCTTAGTATCTCTGTGGACTCTGCAAGTCAGCATCAGCGGAGATCTGCTGGTTGCCAGGGAGCATAAAACACCAAATGTCAGGAAAAAAATAGGAAGAATAAGTAAAGCTTTAAGAATGTTCATGAATGTCTGTCCCCTTCACACAGTCAGTGAGGAGACATGGAGACACACACACCTCCAGTCTTTTCTGGAACAAACCTTGGGAATTTTTTCACAAGATATTTTGTCTAAGTTCTCATTTGTTTTTTTGGGGTTTTATTTTGTTTGCTTTTGTTTGTTTGTTTGTTTTGGTGGGGGGGTGTTTGTTTTTATTTGAAAAGGTTGAAATTTGTGTCAGGGCAGTACAGGGTGAAGGGAAGCCTCTCTTTGCTAAGTGCTAAACATTTGAAATGGACAGAAGAAAGAGAGTGGGAAATGGTCCATCAGGGCCAGGGCAGAGCATCCTCTCCCCAGGGATGGTGGGACCTGGTTATGCTGCCAGTGACACTTACAGTCATAAGTGGTACCAGATACCCCAAAGAGGAAGGCAGAAAACCCCTCTGGTCTGGACACTCCATAGAGCTCTGTTGACACTGGTGACAGCATCACAATGTTCCAACCTTTCTAGAGGCCAAAGGATAACCATCTCCTAAGCCAGTTATTTATCCATTCTTCTGCTAGCAGCTGGGTCCAATGACAATGATGAAGGGCTGAGGGTGGAGAGTTTAAAGCTGGCTATCACTAAGTTTGCTTCAGAGAAGCCACACAGATTCAGTGAATCTGCTTGAGCTGGGTACAGAGCTACCCATTAAACATTTTCCAGCTTCCACTGATCATCCTCCAAACTGTCCAACTGTCCCATGGCTGCTCCCATTGCTGACTGCTGTTTGAGTTCTCACATGGTGCTGCTCTTTGAATTTTCAGTTTTTCACAATAATCTCCCCACCCTCTTTGCATTTTTTGTAAGCCATTTGTTTTTAAGTAAGAGTCCTTTTTCCCTCACAAAAAGAAAGAGCAAGATTTTGAATACAAATCCCATACCCAGCAGTGTGTTGACATTTGTGCACAGAGACGTACTTTCCAGTTTATTCTATTGTGTGTATTGGTTTCTTTATTTAATTTTTTTTCTTTTAAAAGTAGTTCAGTGGAAAGTTTGGATGATTCCAGGTGAGTATCCTTTAACACCACCAGAGAAATAGCCTGAAAAACTGGAAATATGGAACAGTGTTGCCAGAGGATTTATGTATGGATTGTAGGTTCATTGATTTTGCATTATTTAATATAAGATATCAAAAGGAAAAAAAAAAAAAAAGACAATTTTCATTGGTTGCATCAGTAGATGTGCTTCTCTCCACCTGGATATATTAATGCAAGTGCAGGATTTCTGCTGTGTCAGTCACCTGCCTTTTTAGAGCCCACCATTGGAGTGAGCACAGGGCTCATGTTAGGGCAGGTCCTCGCATCCACCAAGGATTCTGGCTCTTTTTGTAGCAGCACAATTCCAGCTGCGAGTCCTTGCTGATGCCCAGCAGAGGCTGGGTGCTCAGAAGGACACCAGGACATGGATAACTTCCATAGATTTACACACCTTAGGCCCAGTGGTTACCCAAGTGCCGAGTTTGCCCCAGAACAGAATAATGCTGAGGCATTATTCCATGGCACTATCTAGTTTCCACTAAAGGAATTCTGTCCAGAGCTCTCCTCCCAAGGCTCTTCCTGACCCAAACCTTAGCTAATACTTTGCAGAGAAAACACAGAAGGTGGTAAACCATGAGAAAAAGTGAATGTCACTGTTGTCCCTTCTTGAACCTCCTGGGAGCCCGGAGAACTGGAGCAAGGCAAGTCATCCCACAGTCCCTGATGTCCTTCTTGGGGAACCTAGTTTACTCACTCTAGGAAGGACAAGTGCTTGGCCCAAACATGAGCAAAAATCCATTTTGGTTACAGAAACTGCCCCCACTCTTTCTTCCTCAGGTGCCTTTCACCCTGTGTCTCTCTGACACACCCCTGGGTTGCTGTTCTGAGGCAGATAACAGCCAGAACATACAACATCAACACCACAAAAGCAAAAACACAAATTACTGCAGCTGGCCTTTAATTTCCACTAATTACATATAACACATCACATCTTATCTATTTTTTTTTTTTTAATGATAGCCGTGGTTAGGCTGAGCATTTTCCATCTTAAATATTACAGATGATTGGCAGATTTCAAATAGATGAGAATTCAGACTCATTTCATACAAAGAAATAAAATTGGAAGGCTGTTTCTTCTCTCTGAATATCCTTCACTCATCAGGCTCTCAGCCTCTAAACCTATTTGCTAAATAGGAAGAGCTTCATGGCTTGCTCTAAAAATTTAAATACACAGGAGTCTGCTTGTAGCCCACTGGAAGAGAGAACACAGGCTGAGACCATACAAACCAGGAAATGCTCAAAAGCTGAGAGACAGCTGTACAAAACCAGGTTATATCCAAGAAAAAACACGAACTTAAAACTCCAACTCAAGTCTGCAGGATGCTTGCCAACCTGTGAGTTAGGCTCTAGTGATGTATGGAATATATTTGCTCTGAGCCTATGCTCTGTTTACACCAGAAGCTTTTAAACCATCTACAAATATGTTCCCAACTTTTGCCAAGTAAATGTACAGTCTTTTTCCCCTCACTTTAGTATCTAGTGTTGTTCTTACTAACTTACTGATTTCTGAATATTCTCAAATACTTCTTTGGTGTTCACTAAACTTTAGTGCCTTCTTATTTTGGCAAAACCAGCATTTTTTGAGTATTTACTTTGCACAGACACTTTACAAAAAGACCAACAAAACTGCCTAAAAATGCTCCAGTGATCAGTGGTGTTTCAGCTTGGCAGATAGGCAGACTTTAGACTTTAGTAAAGACTGCTTTACTCTTGAAACAACAAGTTGTTCCTGCACTTTCCTCTGTGATCTTTTGTCCAGAGTGATCTTTTTTTCCTCCCACAAAGCTGTCATGCTCTGTGTCTGCACCTGCAGGGACTTCCATAAGCTAGGCCTGATTTTTCTGCTGTAGCCCTTTTGATATTATACACAATTCTTTTACATTTTCCCTGCTCCAGCTGTCCAAGAGCAAAGGTTGGATTAGTCTCCAAAAGCCTAAAAGGTGTGGCAAGGACACAACCAGATGGAATCTGCAAGTGGCTCCATGAAGATGGGAGCTCTGCCAACAAACCCTGACTTTTTTTGGTCATGCCCTGAACTCATTTCTATTCATCCTTCATGTTACAAACAGATGTGAAGGCAGTGACCTGCCTTCCCCTCTGGATTTAAGCAACATTTGATTACAAAGATAGAGCTTGAAAGGAGACAAAGCAAGGCCAGGTACTGTTCAGTTGCAGGAGGCTGACTCCCCTCAAAACCCCACATCCAAGAAGAACTGATAGGAAAGGACCTTGCAATTACTTCTGTAGATTATATTTAGTGCAGTCAAGTGTGGTCCTGGTGTTCATTAACTTTTAGGCTCAAGTACTTGTCAGATATGAATAAAGAAGATTTCTTCTTTTCCAGGGGTCGCAGCTGTACGTAAAGTAAAAACTAAAATTAGAAACCATGATTTTCACTAAGGAATGCAGGAAATGTTGTGATGTATTTTCATTTCAACCACTTGAAAACAGAATTGCTGTGGAAATAAAGCAACTCCAAATACACTGAACTTGCTGACTCAGTTGATCCAGAAAAAAAAACAACACAAGTCAGCAATTTGAAGCAGCAGCAGCACCAAATGTACTGCATCTGCAGCACTGATGTAATGTGCATTGCAACATCACATTTTGTTGCAAGCTGTGCTCATAAGTTTGATTGAGCAAAAGCTTTTGAGATGAAGTTTAGGAGTTTCTGCACATTTCATAAGAGACTTTCCTTTAGAACTGAGGCTGGTAGATGTTGGAACCACCCAACTTCTAAAGAAGGGAGCAATTTCCTCAACTTCCTTCTGACCCTGATCTGAGGCATACAGCAAATTAAAAACCAGCACAGGTCTAGCCAATTCTCCTAATGCACCCAGAATTATCAGCACTGCAACATTTTCCATTCAAAATAGTTACGCAAATAATCTTCTATCGCCACATGCAAATGATTGAATAGATTTTTGGTAATTTTTCAAACAATTTCCCAGATCTTATCAGCCCCTAAGAAGCAAAATATTAAGATAAAAGCAGGCATCTCTTCACTTCAAATTTTCCATTAATGTTCTACTTTAATAATGGCCATAAGAAATTATTAGTAGCTGCTAAAAATCTCTTCAAAAAATGATACATCCTCTACACTACAGAAGGACAATAGAAAATAAAAACTACAAGAGAATTGTGGAATAACAGTTATTCTCAGAGAAAGCAAGTTTTAATAATGGTGCTTACTCTCCCTGAGGAATATTTCTGGATAGAGGACACCAATGTTTTGCTTTTCTCTTTTCTTTTTGACAGCTCCCAGCTAGGAGAGCCATGGTTCTCCCAGCCCTGGGCTGGTGCAATACATCACTCATGAGAAGCTGACAGCCTGAATGTTCTGCGTGGAGCCTGCGCAGCTGCACGGTTGGGCTGGGGAGGGTTGTGCTCTCTGTAAAGGGAAAGGAACATTCACCAGGAAAATGAGATGAAAATCATCAGCAGAGAGTGGCCAAGGAGTTTTTCAGCTCTGATTTACTTGCTGTTCTTGGCTCATCACTCCCCTTCTCTTTTTCTGAAGGGTCCATCACTAAACATTAGAGTTACTCTGTTCCACAAGTTCAGGGTTAACAGTGCTCAAATTTGTTTTTCACAAAATACTGAAAGCAAACTTGGGGCATCCCACACTTTCAATTCTTTACATGACTGTGACCTTGTCTTCCAGCCTTGAACCACAAGGTAATTTAATGTCAAAGTGGCTCCAATAGAAAAAATAAAGACTGGAACAAGAATACATTAATTTAAGTGACATTTAGGTCAGTGAAATCTTTGGTTCACTCACAAGAAACAAATTTAATGTCCAAGACAGTAATAAAGTTGAGTGGCAAGAGGCAGCTCTAAGCTAGTACTGTGAAAGGAAGCAGAGAAATCATAGCACTAGAATCTTTGTTTCTTCTAATTTCAAGCAAGAGATGGAGGACAGAGAAACTTGTTAAATTATTAATATTTGTTTATTCCTCCCACAATAAGAACCACAATACCATGTCGTGACACGGACCATTAGCATGTTTTTTACCCCGTTGTAATTCTTAAGTGTCCCAAGTGGAATATCTTCTGCTATTGAAGGATTACTTTTAATTGACATAAATCACAGCCTCATGTCTGAAGCTTATTTTCATCAGCCAAAATTTAGAAACTATTATCTTGCATTTTTTTGTTTCCCCATTGGTAAAGTTTCTTAGCTCAGGATGGCTCAGCCATCCTTATATGGCACCTGTATGAATAAAAAGAAATTAATGAAAGAATCCCTGTGGTTCATGTCAGTAAACAACACAGGAAGTCCTTCTGGTGATTGTGGTTTCCATCCTTGTTACTGTTAATTCTTATATGGACTAAACCATATTTCTCAGAGGGAAAATGAATCCTTTCACTTAACTGACTGTGAATATGGGAAAACTGCTAGAACACCCCAGAGTGTAACTGATACAGGTGATAATATGACTTCAGCAGGTCTAGCTAAGCACTGCAACCAGATTGGAAATTTTGAGCTGACACAAACAATCATTCCCAGCCATGCTTTTGTAAGATGTATAACCCTGTAATTTTCTCCTTTCTTACATGCATGGAAACATCCAAAAATTCTCTGAGCATGGATTGTTCCTCAGGCATCTCTCACTTAGGGAACAGCAGACAAAAAGGAGCACTACCATGAAACAGCGATATTTGCGTGCAGAATTCCTGGAACTGAACCACGTTCCTGTGCAAAGCTTACTTGTATTCTTTCTACTACTTGTATTCTGATATACCGATTGTTTCTTAAGAATGACTGCCGATTTGATTTTCACTCCAACTAGTTATTCCCACATACTTTGGATTTTATTCAACCTGTAAGGTTGAAACCCAAGGTTTTGGGATTTAGTGGGTTTCTTTGTTGTTGTTGTTGTTTTTTTCTTTTCAGTATCAGCCAGTAGTCAGGCAAACAAGGCACTGCAAACCTAACCATAAAATATATGTGAAATTCAAGCTGTGAAAAAAATCCTCTTACTCTAACAAAGAAAACTGAATTTTGAAAAAAGGAAGGTATGACCATCATGCTGAACAAAACACCTATGCAAGTTAATTTTGCAAATATAGACATGAACTATTTGAAGAAAGTGAAAGCAAGAAAAGGAAGGGATTCTCAAGAAAAAATTGAATGCAATAGGTGAGGTTATAGATGTGCTAGAGAATTTCTGCGAGGATAGACATGTGCGCATGTGCTCCTTCATGTAAGTAGACTTCAGTGGAAAATGGAGCTACTTGAAGGCGTTCTGTGTTTAGAAGTACCAGTGGGAAGAAAAATATTAATAACAGAATTTTTATGGACTTTCAGACTTGAGATGATCTCCAAAAATCTATCAAAAATTGCAAAACTTACAATAAATTAACGGTTAATATGCTACAGATTATCATTCAAGGAAAACTTTTTAAAGATGAGAATTTCATTCTCTGGAAAAGAAGTGATGAAAAATCAAACTACCTTTCTTAGGACAGAAAAGAAAAAAATCACCTACATCAAAAAGCTGAAAATAAATCAAACAAAAGATGAATTGTGCTGAGGGACAGGTATCCATGCATATTCTGCAAAAATGCTGAGATAATGGACAATTCTGACAAGTGAGCCTTTGTTTACAAGGCAAGAAAAATCAACTCGGATTTAGGTTTTTGAATGGGTTTGTGTGATCTGTATATGAAGGCAATGACAGCCACTCAGAATAGGAGACCTTTAGTATTAGCAGACAGGTTTTGGTCATGGGTAAGATTTGTACCCAAAAGCAGGGCATGAATAATAAAATTAAAGTGCAATACAATTAGTCTGCAAAATGCTAAGATTAATCACATCCAGAATGGCAATCCATGAATACATCACCATGAATAACAATTAGCAATTAGAGAAAGCACTTTTCTAACTGAGCTTAAGAGCTAACAATAGCACTGAATATTTCCCTCTCTCCAGTTTAAACTGGATACAACATATACAACACCTTTAAAGCTACTGTTGTAAGAAAAAGCTCAAATAAATCTATGGGGAAAATTATTAATAAGACGACTCTTTCCACAATAGTTATATGTAGTCATGTGAGGAGACATGGGTACATCAGGAGCCTGAACACCATCTTTGACCTTGCCTAGGAGCATTCTGCATCAGCCCTCAAAGGAATCAAAGGCTCAGCATCATAAAGCATCAGCCCAGACCTGCCTTGTTTCACTTTCGGTGTCCTGGAAGGGACCATACCTCCATTAACTCAGTGGCTTTGTTAGGAGTCCCCACTGCAGAAAGTTTAGGGTGGATAGAGGCAATTATGCCACTGAGAGATGGACTTCTTGTGGCAAAGAGGAAACACCAGGCAGGCTGGGAAAACTTGCAGGCTAGTGATGTTCAGCTGGGTTGGACATTTGGATCTATAGTAATGATCCCATCACATTTAGGAATTGTATCTTTGCAGAAAAAAAACCAAAAACCCCCACTAAAACATACAGCTATAAATTACAGTCTGCTATTCAAAGCTTGGTCAGTATACCAGAATCAGTGAGGCCATGTGATTCTGGCAATTGTAACTTCAGCAGTAAAATTCTTAAGTACCTCATACATTGAAAGCCTGCTGCTGTTATACAGCATTATCTGGTCCAAGTGCTTTTCCTGAAGGCATAATTTTCTTTCCCAGTTTAGGTGGTTCATAGCAACACTGGCAAACATCAAAGAGTCA
>NC_136688.1:12504061-12716980 GCF_903797595.1 Erithacus rubecula
AATGACATGGACAACAATCTGCTCACGGACTTTAGAATATTTGTTGTCTCCTGGTCTCAACTATGGGAAACAAAAGAATCAATCATAGCTCCTCCTCTCCTGTCACTCAAAATTGCTTTTAACATATATATTTAAACAAGCTTGCTTGCATTAATTAGTTCTCCTATGACATTCACCTCGGTTCTTCTTGTTATTCTATTTTAGACTGTAACTAACTTCATGTTTTTAAGTAAATGAACTCATTTGAACACTTGGTCCTGTATTTTTCCTGTCTGTTAATAGCTGAGCCATTCAGTATGGGACTGCAGCACCCTCAGAATTCCTGAGAAAACTGAGTCATCCCATCATTGCTCACAGGAGAGTTGTATAGCTGGGCATTACTGCCACCTAGTTTTCAACTTTTTTATTATTATGATTATTATTACCTAGACTTCTGCACTTTGCATGGTAGAAAAAAGTACATACAAAAAACCTCCAAAAACCTGACAATTTTCATTTTAGTAATATATATATATATATATATATGTATGTATGTGTATATATATTGCATATAAATAAATCTGCATTGCATATAAATGCAATCTTGAAATTCATATAAAGGGGAGATATTACTAATCCCAAATATAAACACAGTGTGAAAATCCAACTTAAACTGGCTTTTTAGGACCAAAACAAGAGCTTGTTTTGTCACGTTGTAGGAGTTTGTAGATCTATAGTTGATCTCTGCCAGCTTACACACGAGCTAATAATATTTATTGTGGATCTTTTTCAATGCAGTAGTCAAATAACATCTTTCTGCTTAATACAGGTGCTCTACCAAAATCTTGCAGAAAGGCCTTGCAATATAAGACTCAGTGAGATATCACATGTTTTTAATTTTGAATTGTAAAAAGAGAACTTTCACATAGGTCTAGTCCTTTTTAGGCCAAGATGTAAACTAAAAGCTTAGCAAAAAATAAACAAAACAAGAAAAAAAACAGAAATGTAGAGAACAATTAAAGCAATTCCTGAAAACTCATATAAATTCCATTTTGAGGTCTGAGAAACGAACTGTTGAGATTGTCCATTTCAGTGACCTTTTTGCTTTTATGCTGGTTCTGTGGTTTCTGACTCTGACTAGGAGTGCCTGTGGGAACCCATACTAATGAGAGGTTAAATTCAGAACCCAGATGAGCAACCTTTCACAAGATGTGAAAAGATAAACATATTGCCACAGGCAGGTTCCAGATTTGAAAACAAAAATTTTAAAATGGCTCATAAGTGAAATTTAACTGCTAGAGCTGGGGCTCTGTTACACCAAGGCAGAGTAACATGTTTTCTAGTTTATCCAGTGCAATTCTACTGAACCAGATGAAGAGAACGAAGGCTGCTCTTTGCTGCAACTGCATTTTGTCCATTCTTTTAACAAACAGCATGGCAAAAGTTAGGCCATTTCATCATGTTTGTGTGCAGAAATCATGCCCAAAAAGGCGCTCCATAAATCTAAAGGAGTCTGAATTCTCCTTCACGGAATTGAAAGATTTGTGTAACAATTTTTTTGCTGCAGCAAGACCAAGTATACTGATGTTGTTGGTCTTTATTTTTACCAAAACAGCTTTAATGACTGGAAGCAAAACAAGATGTTTGTGAACTTCAGGCATGATGCAATCTCAGGAATTTGGCACGGTGAATGAGTTGACAAGGCATGATTCTGAAGGAGGCTTTTCAAGACAAAACCGAGACATCTCTATTAATGCAGGTTGAGAGGCCACAGATGTCTCCAAGCACTCTCCCTGGTTTTTTTGAATTGTTATTGAAAGACAAAATTCTATTTGAATTCATGTCCCAGGCCCCTGGGCTTGAAAACCATATTGTGCACCCCTACCGTGTTCAGGTTAAGTTCATTCAAACTATTTCTGCAGCTACAGTATGGATCACACTCAGTTTTTCTTTTCTCCCCTAACAGGTTTGTTTCTGGTCATAAATTCTCAACCAGTGTGCAAGCCACATTGTACAATTTCATAAATAGTATAGTTAAAACATGTTTAAAGTCAAAAGAAAAAGGATCTGACAATGGAGCATTGTCCCCTTTTGCAGAACTGAAATGCACCTTCTTTGATTTGGTAACCTTGCTGCACTTTGGTATGAAATTGCCCCTTTTCCATCAAACTTGCATTTAAAGTGCCTCATTAGCATGTCTGACAAGATCAGTAATGATTCTGCAAACCTAACACTCCTCTCAGTCAAGCCACCATGGTTTTTCTATCTGTTTAACATCTAAAACTCCTTGACAAAGTTCCTTTTGAAATTCACTCATTTTGTTTCTCCTTGGGTTTTCTGCAAAGATCTTTAAACTTCCATGGACTCCAAGATGACTCCTGAACAAAAATCATGTCTAGCCCAGCTAGTAAATCTACCCTCCATTCAATGGGATTAAATAAGTGCTTCACGGCTATTGTAGAAGTTTCTAAAAAGGATCTTGAATCTTTAAGAGTTTCCTACAATAAATTAAACACATCTCACCCATTGTAAAAAAAAAAAAAAAAAAAAAAAGAGAAGACTTGATCCAGCATAGGGGAGCCACTGCACACCCAGAGTGATGCCATACTTCTAGCACCGAAACACTCATAGATAATAGAGCCTAAATGAACAGCAACAGGAATGGAAGAGGAATTTCATTTCTTTAGGAACTCAACCTTGGGCTTCCCATCAGTAAAATGCAATAAGCAAAACAAAAAACTGTATACCATATTAAAAATCTGAAACTGTGTGGGTTATTAATATGGAACGTGGCAAGTTTCTAGTTTGAATTTGCAGTACCTCAGCCAGGAAATTCTTGTTTCTTCTGAAATATGTAAGACCTCAATCTCAGTGTTCAGATTCATCTGAGCCCTTCTTAAACACAGGCACAGGGCTAGCACTACTGATTAAGGGTTAACGATAAAGTTTCACCATTGACACCAGTGCTGAACTTAAGGTTTAAACTCAGAGCCAACATACTCAATCCAAACCTCTCAGATCTTTTTGCCAAATCATGAACTGGAACAGAGAAAACTGGAGCTCTTTGAATAAAAAGTGGAATTGAAAAAAAGTTTGGTGAAAAGGAAAAAAAGACAACACCTGTGCAGAGAAATAACAAGAGCATCTCAATTTGGCATAAAGTTCTGGAGGCTGAGAAGAGGCTACAGACCACAGAATCATGAGTGTGGCTGTGACCTAAATTGACATTAATTTCCCTCAAATGCTACTGAATCACCTGTCTGAAAATCATCCCTACTTGTTGAGTGTTGAACAACCCACCTGAAATGAACCACCATTTCAAAGTTGTGTTCAGAACACAGGAAAAAAACCTGCCAGTATGACTGGGCACCAGTTTAGTAACTTTGCTGTAGCAAAGAATATATTTGATAAATTTGGAAATACTTTTTAATTCTCACGTGAAGATAAAGGCCTTCATTGTCTTCTTTCCAGTCATTAAGTGAGGGAAGAAATGTAAGCCAGCAAGTTTAAATTCTTCCTTAAAGCTACAGGGCTAATCAAACAGGGAACATTAACTGGATGCTCTGTATCCTGACTGTAAATGCAATGCAGGCAGTGGAAGCAATTTCCTCATTATCAGTGATCAAAGAAGACTGAAACAAAGTGCCTTGAGAAAATAGGGAAGCACAGAAGAAAGTACTTCGCGTGTAAACCAGACAGGAGAGAAGATTGCTATCATCTCTCTCCATACCTCTTGCTTTAATCAATCAGATTTTATTAATTTCATTATACAAACATTAAGGTAAACTTAGTTCTGCTTTGCTAGTGTACATGGCACAATCCTCTTGTCCCTGAGGTCATCATCTAAGGTGAAAGCAGAATCACTCACATTCAGTCACTTTTCCTGTCCCTCAGTCTGGACTGAGTTTGCAGAGCTGGGAATTACAGCATAATTTTGTGACCCTTTTCCATGAGCCACTCCTGTGAGCCTGGTCATCCAAATGTTCCCCCTGGAGGGACACTGCTTCTGCAGAATTCACTCAGAGCTACAGCTGGCACCAATTCTCACAGCTTTGTTGGAGGTTATTAGTGTTTTCTGAGAGTTCCTGGTGGTAGCCTTTTGTCCAATAATAACTACCTCTCACAAGTTTCCAAGTCTCGGAAACATTCAAACCCAAAAAACTGGCTGATTCATAATACAGCCATTCTATTTCCAAATCAACCTCATCCTTTCTGTAGGTCTAACTCACAAGTTTTGACCTGCTTGTGTTTGTGACATCCAAGCAAACACCAGCTGATGTGCTTTGGTCCAAACTGAGTTTTAGTGAGCCTTTTCTTTAAATCGAAAGCATCTACAAGTCAGTGGTTTTATAATATTAGTTGAGAATTCATAAGTACTGATATATAATGAGCAATATTTTATTAGTTATATTAGTAATTCTTAACTTCCTGTAATAAAAGCACACTGATGATCTCTTTGGTTTGATGTATATTACAAATCTACGGTATAGAAAAATTCACCATGGTTTGGAAAAAGGGGTGACCGAAATATGTCTGCCCAAGCTTTAACTGCTGTACGCATTATCCCAAAAGCTCAGGCCTGCCAGGAAAAGATCCTCTACGGACAGTGAAGGTCTCTTCTCCCAAGTTAGCAAGTTGCAGGACAAGAGGAAATGGTCTCAAGTTGCACCAGGAGAGCTTTAGATTGGATATTAGGAAAAATATCTTCACCAAAATGGTTGTCAAACACTGGATCAGGCTGTCCAGGGCACTGATGTAGTAACCATTCCTGGAGGTATTTAAAAGCCATGAAAATGTGGTACCTGGAAATGTGGTTTAGTGGTGAACATGGTGGGGGACAGATTGGACTTGGTGATCTTGGATGTCTTTTCCAATCTGAACAATTCTATGATTCTACAATGGAAGGAGTGTTTCTAAAGAATGATTCACACTATCCAACAATAAATGTAAATTATGCATAAATTCCTGTATTTAAGTTATTCCTGCTCCTCTGACAGTGATACTGTGACTTCCTCCAGCAACACAATATCAGTCAAGTAGTCCAGATCTGGAGTTTTAAGTTGCAAATCTCTAAACTGTAAAATAAGACCAGAAATTATAGAGCCTTTCATAAACACCATGGTGCTGCTCCTCATCCTGCTGCTCCCTCTTGGTTGCTGCACTCCTCTGTTTCGGACATGGACCCTGCCCACCCTTCTGCTGTTTCCCTGCCCCCAAGTTTGGCTCTCTGACCCTGCAGGAAACAAGTATGGTAGGATACCTGAGTTTACCATCCTGACCTGAAGACAGGCCCTGTTCCTCCTGGCAAGCTCTGAGAGCAATTACCAGCAGTACAAAGTCATAGGAAAATATTTGCTTTTTGTTTTTTAATTCCATGGGGTATGTCAAGGACAAGCTTTCCTGTTCTGGCCTTTTTATAGCTGATAATATATATGACCACAGATTCTGGAGAAGAGAAGGAAATGCAAAGCTGTCTGCCAAAAGACAGAAGGCATGAATAAAATGAAAAAGAGAAAAAAATAAAAATAAGAAGAAAAAGAAGAAGAAGAACACAATTTTAACACAAAAGAGAAGCAGTCTACCATGAGGAACCTAAAAAAACCAGACCAAATGCAAATTTTAAAATCCCAGTCAGTGTTTTCTTTTCCGTGTGCAGGAGGCGATAATAATGAACTATAATATCTTGCTCCTCTCTGAACTCTAGTACAGGAAATCACACCTTCACCAAGAGTCTTTAGCAAAAGTGTAACTTTCTGAAAGGCCCAGAGTATACATCCATTAATTTAGTCAAACATCCAAAAGAGAGGTAGATACAAAAGTCAATTTGCTAAAATGGGGGTACACTTTTCTTTCTCCTTTCGCTTTTCTCTTCCTCCAAAAAGCCAGTACTTGATTCCTTACTTCAACTACCATTCATTTCCACAACATTCACAGAAGTTGTTGATTAATAATCATTATTCCTGCAAGGAAAATTCTTCCATTCCCAAGATGTGTGTGCATCCAAGACTGGTCCTTCAAAAGAAATAACTGCTACAGAATACTTCATCTCCATGTTTTTTG
The DNA here is from genome assembly GCF_903797595.1 of Erithacus rubecula. Classification (NCBI taxonomy): domain Eukaryota; kingdom Metazoa; phylum Chordata; class Aves; order Passeriformes; family Muscicapidae; genus Erithacus; species Erithacus rubecula. Next base: position 12,510,101 of record NC_136688.1, read on the forward strand.
ATTCCTCTTGCTGAATTACTTCTAAAAAAAATTATGAAAAATCCTTTGGGTAGGCAGAAAGGCTTTTCACCACTTCCATAGAACACTTGTAGCCATGTAGGTGTAATAGAGAGAAAGCGAAAATTGTACCTCACTCCAAATCCACTTTGGAAATTATACCCCAGAAAGAACAGGAAATCCTGTTCCTGAAATGCAGATGTCACAGTGGTAGAATAACAGCTCCTATAAACACAGGACACTGTACAACATTTTGGGGAAAAAGTAAAGTTCACAATTCAAAAATAATAATTAATCAATTAAGAAAAAATTCACAGATGACACACCAGCTCCTGAGGAAAGAAAGATCAGCTATATAGGTACTGAATGCAAAGTATTGTCTGACCCTGATGAAGAAAAGCAAATAGCTTTTTAATAGGAAATGCAACAATACTTATAAAAAAATAAAGTTATCTTCACTTTGAATTTGTCAGTTGTTAAGTCAATCAGGATGTAGGCTTTCTCTGCTTTACGACACCTTAATTCCACATAGATAGAAGCACTAATTTAAAAAAATCCCACAATTATTTTTGGTGAGAATTCTGTTACAAAAAGATCATTGAAACTATAGCCAAGCCTAATTAAAGTTATACAAGTGCTGCTCCACATCCCAAAATTATGTTGAAGTCTAAACTTCTTTCCTGAAGAAGTAGGTTGATCAGGAAACATCGTCTTTCAGTTTGGGGTCATGGATTCGGAGCAGCCTGGACCACACTGCCTCTGACCAAATGTTGCTTTCAACTGACAGTCCTGCACTGGTCCACTTGAAAAGAAAAAGTGGGAAGCCTCAGTTTTCTTCTTAATGGACAGGTGTTCCCTTGACACAAAAACCCAACCCATAGTCCCATTTGGTTTGCTATCTGGAATCCTTATGGACAGCCTAAAAGGAAGACAATGGGTGGAAACGGCCATGGAAAGTTAATGACTTTCAGCACCACAGATGGTCACTCCAACTCCTCTGACTCCAGGAAATTGCCTAAAACCCCCTTATGCAATTAAAACCAAAAACTTTGAACATCTCTGTACAAGAGCAAATTCAACAGGAGTTTGCTTCAGATAAAGTGCAGGAAAAGGGACAAAGACTTTTTGATACCTACCCAGGCAGGAAGAAGATGCTTTATCACATCACAAAGAAGGGAATTAACATCCACCACAGGACAGTCACGAAGGAACATTTAAATTTTGTAATCACCTTTTATACATTTTGACACCAACAAAAAAATCACTCTGAGAAGTGCAATCAAAATCATTAATCTGGTTTGATAGGAGAGGTCTCAATATTACATTACTTGATACAGTAAATTCCTAATTATTTACAAATTTATATTAATCTCATAGTTTAAAACTCTGTTGTATCCACATCTCCCAATTTTCAAAGAGCAAAATCACTGAGGATAAATAACTTAAAATAGTGAACACAGATGAATAGTATTCATGTGACAAATACTGACAATAAAATCTTAGAAACAACACAGGTATCACCCTCAGAAATTGGACAAAAAGGATTTAGTCCACTTATCTCATTGAAATTTAAAAGTTTTACCTGTTCCTTAGACTTTAGCTGTATCCCTGAGGTGTGTTTCCATCTTTGTTGCTAAAGCTGTCTTTCTGAGAGAGACATATTTAAATTTAAACTCAATACTCTCTACGTCCTTTTTATTTTCTATTGTCTTTGCTCTGCACTTCAACAAGTCTGACCTGAAACTAGCAATTCATCATACTGCCCAGTTAACAAAAAGGGAGAGCCTGTACAATGGAAAATATTGTTGAGGGTCTGCAGCTGTTGCCAAGTTCTATCTAAAATAATTTCTTGATCAAGGTCCAGTCCATTTTTTTTTTTATCTCTTTCATAACACAAGAGAAACAGTTTGGCAGAAGTCTGCAAAAACTATTGGTGGAAAGACAGAATAGCTACCGGGTACCAGAGCAGCCTGCAAGACACACAAGTGTTCCCAGGCAGAATTATCAAGAGCATGTAAATAAAAGCCTAACTTCCATATAGCACTGCCACAGCCAGAGTGCTTCTCAAATCCATCTCCCAGGCAGCACTCACTTGCCCAGTTCAACCTTGGACAATGAGAGGCTAAGCATGACATTGTTCCCTTAACTATCAAAACTGTGATCTGGATCCCTCTCAATATCCTCCCACTTGTTCACTGTGAGCACAAATCATTGTCAAATCAACTGCCAGTATTTCACGGAAATGAATCTCTGACCTCTGTGTCAGTGTGTCTGAAATGCAGCATGAAAACCAGTCTTAAGTAAACCATTTCAATGGAAACCAAACAAGTAGTTGCTCACATTGAACAGATAGAAATAGAAAATCGATTGAAGGTTGTAAGTGCAGATAGTCAAGTACAACTGGGGTTTTGCCCAACACATAAAAATCAGTCAGAGAAGGAAGCATTTCATTTCTGTTGACTCAATCCATTAATTAAGGCAAACACAACTATTTTAAGTTCCAGACAATTCATGTATTTTTGGCCTACAAATGAGTAATTATCTTGTTTGTGACTAATCTCAGTAGGAAATTTATGAGGGCCAAGGGTCATTTCAGAAACACATGGCACTGATGTGAGTACAGGAGACTGGACTGAAGGTATTTTTCTGCTCACAAAGAACTTTTTACAATTATTACCCTTTTTCAAAATGAAAAAGGAAAGAAAGAACTCAGGCCTCTAAAACTACATCTGACTTTATTTCTAAATCTAAACAGCTTCCAGATTACCAGATCTCATCCCATTCTCTGTTGTAATTTAATAATCATTCAAAAATCAGACGTTCATGCTGACAGCTTCAAAACAGGGAGAAACCAAGAGGCAGTTTTTCCTCTCAGTTTTCATCAAGGTCCTGGTACTATCCTGATTAAAGGAAATGCTTTATTTGGAGCCTGACATCATATCTATGGTCAAATGCAGTGTGTACCATGTAGAGAAAAATGTTCAAGGCCAATTTAATCTACAGTAACAAAATTATGTGGGTTTGGTAACCTCCACTGACTGAGAGGATCAGTCTTTCCATGACACAAGCTCACATTTGTAAATTGACAATGCACATTAACCAAATAGTTTCCAGAGATATGAATTTCATTGAGCTTTCCAAGGATTCTTGAGGTGGAAAAATATGTTCCATTTGAGAGTATGCTCTGTCTGTGCCACAGTGCCTGTGGCAGCCCATACTTTTTACTCATCTATATCCAGATCAAAGCATTCATCCCCAACAAGCACAACCATTGACATCTACAGGGGTCTTCCAAGTTACTCCAAAAAGAAGAGGTGTCTGAACATTTTCCATAGATGTTTGAACAGAATAAACGATGATCTCATACAAAAATAGCATTAAGGAAAACCCAAGCCACAACCACACAGCAAAGCAGAACATTTAGCTCAGGAAAAAACCTCCTTTAAAGCAAGGCAACTCCTTTCAGTGTCATCTACAGGATCAACTTTAAACAGAATTTTTCAAGCCTTTTTTGGAAAGCACAATAGTGCACCTGGAGTTTTCCTAGTTCAGACGTTCTCTATTTGCACTGTCTGGATATCTGGATAGCTTTAATTCATGTACCACAGGATTTGTACAGAATTCAGCTGCTGCAAGCATAATGAACTTTATATGTTAAATCTCTTCTCTCTATTAAAGCTGCTCTCCAAAAAGGTTCTGGCAGCCCAGAAAAAAAAAAAAATCAACTGGGAGAAATTTGCCAACTGAATGTTTTACTGAACTTTAGAGATTTGTGTAAATATGTGATGTGTTGCAAGGCTCACACATCTACAGTCAGGATAATTTTCACCTTTGCATTCTGTCCTATTAGATACTGTTATAAGAGCCTGATAATAACACGTCAGACTTACCAAATGTATTAAGCCTTTATCCAGAATGCTTGGCAGGGATCAGAGCATGATATCTGCATCATTAGTAGTAGTAGTAATAGTAGTAATAGTAGTAGTATCATCATCATCATCATCATCATTCAAGGGTGCCAGGCAAATGAAAGGATTTAGGATAAAATGCTGATTCTTTTGATGTCTGGGATTTTTTCTACTGGTCTTTACAGAGCTAAGATTTCACTCCTGATCCCCGTCATAAAAACAACAACAAGAGAAAATACAATAGACAGTACAATGCTGGGAGGTTGCAAATCCAGAGACAGAACTTCATGGTTATGCAAACTTATTATGAAACATCGCCGTGCTTTTTCAAAGCAAAGAATATAATAACTCAGAAGTGTTACAAAGCGCCACCCTGCTTCATAAAAGGGAACACAAAGATTCACAGAGGTTTGCACTAATTCTTGGCTTTATGAAAACCAGATTACTTTGCAGCTGAAGAAGGAATTTGAGAAGAAAACTTAGAAGCTGAATTTCAGAACAGGAATTTAAGGAAGGTTAGGTAAGATTTTTGAAAATACAAACTTTTCACTCAGTGTCAGTCAGCAGGAACATTTTCCATGATAGGGTGAGAATTTTAAGTTCTGATTCCCAGCTCCACATTCACAATAAAAGACATTGAAACACCAAGTACTCTCCAGGTGATATGTACATCATCTACCTGCCCTGGCTGTGTCCTTGTGTAGGGGGGTGGAAAAAGGCTTCTGACAAGAGGAAAAAAACAGAGAAAAGGAGAGGAAAGAATACAGAGAGGCTTGGTGAATGCCATGAGCTCCAGCACAGAATTGTTCTCAAGGTCTCAGTTTCCCTATTGTGGTTGCGCCATGATTTATTAAAGCACAGCATGTGTTCACTGATTTGTATCCTAAATTAACTGAAAAAGCACTTTGCATCTGCTCAATAGGGGAAAAAATAGGAGAAAAATTTGCTTATTTGGCCAACTTTGTTTAAAAATCTGTTTTTTCCAAGGTTTTTCTCTTGTTTGTTTGATTGGGGTTTGGGGTTTGTTTTTTCTTTTTGTCCATGGTCATGTAGCTTTCTTCCCCTCCTGCACCTCTCTTCCTCCATCTGTTGACCTCACTTTAGCACATAGTTTCCCACTTTGCCAAAAACGTATAAAACTTGGGGCATCTGCTCCAATTTATTTGTGACCTGTAACTGTATCATTAAAATAACATTTGCTCTGTTATCCCCTGAAACTTTTAATTAGGCTCCTCTGCTCTGTTCACCCTTGCATAGGCACAAGCATGGAGAAACACTCCCTCTTGGAAGTGATGGGGAATGGCCTTTAACAAACAAGCTGGGTGAAAAACCAGAAACCCCAGTGCTGAGTGTTTTACAGCACCAAGTGTTATCCTCCCTACATATGAAATGCTTTCCTATGCAAAATATTTTCCTGGTCTTGCATTTCCATCAAAGCCCCTTTCTCTCTCCCTCTACCATCCCTGAATTCTGCTAGTCTGTGGACAATCATACTCCCAACCCTCTCAGAGGCCCAGGGAAAAAGGTCCATTCCTTGAAAATTCAGTTTTGAGCCACAGATATTGGCCATACAGTGTGCCTTATTTTCACCATTAACTCTGGGTTTCTAACACTACTCTACTGCATATTAAGAGTTGGATGAATACCTTGAAATAGAAAGATGCTCAGGTAGGGAATAACTATGTTATATATGAAGGACTTGGGAACATTTTGGGAGCAAGTTTCCACAGAGTCCAAAAACAAAAATTATGCTGAAATAAGTAAATGCCACAATTTTCAGAGTTAGAAATAATTTTGCCTTGTTAAAGTGAAAATTTACAAAATCTAGTGGGTAGAGATAGAGGACATAATATTTTCTACCAATGCAATCAACTCCCTGTTATTCAAGCAGCTGCACACTAGGAATCACAGAGTGTTTCAGGGAATATTCTTAGAAATCAGATCTTGTTGTTTCGTTGATTTATACCTAACTCAGATAACATATCTTCTCTAAGAAGAAATGTTTACAAGCCATGCTGTTTGACATAAGAATCTGACATTTGCTTACCTTTTCAATGAAATTAGGTGTTTCGTACTTTTCTCTGTGATCTCTGCCCATGACAACATCATTTCTTGATCACATGTTTTGTTTAGCTCCATCCAGTATGTATTACAGCAGTCTTGTAATAAAGACAAATCCTTACAAGGTGTTCTCTTCCATTGCCACATATTTTTGAACAATTGAACCCATATGACATCAAAAAAGAGAAGCTAAATCTCCCAAATCCTAATACTTTCATTTGATCATATTGCATTTCAGTGTTGGCAGATGGGTGGATTTTCCTGGTACCCTCCCCAACTTCTTAGAGGCAGAATTAATCCAGAAGTATGTTCTTTGAAGGGATTGCACCCTTAAAGAACAAAGGTGAGCATAGGGGAAAGATCCATTTACAAACACAGGTACTGACTGACCACTCAGCAATGTCAGGAAATCATGTTTTGTTAGGAAATTCCCAGGCATCTTGAACAAAGGAGACACATACCTGTGGAAAACCAGGAAAACAGTAAAATTCTTCCTCTAAATCCATTGTTCCTTAATAGAAAATCTCATTTCTTAAGGTAAGATATAGCTCAGCTCTGATGCAGCCACTGTTCCAAAGCAGTCCCATCAAGACAGAGATCCAAGATGCAACAAAGGCACATGAAAACAAACAAAAAAAAAAAACCAAAACCAACATGTTTTCCCCCAAATCAGCACTGAACAGATCTAGGGTAGATCTCATGGAAAGGAACCTTCTGAAGGTTTGCTCCTCCACCATGTTCAGAAGCATTTAAACTTCACAGAAAGTGTAAACTCCGGGGATGTGGTCTCCTGGCCCTGGGGAAAGTGGGGCTTCTACAATCAGGTGGCCTTGGAGGGCATTCCCAGCCACAGACCCTTCCCAACTCCAGGCACTCCGGAGCAATCAAGTGTCCATCTTTATGAGCAGAGACTGAAAAGTAAGTACAGAAGATAAAGGGTGACACTGTCATGACTGAAGACAGGTTTTTTTGGACCCTGGAAAAGTTCTAATAGCCACCTTTGCCACACTAAAATGCACAGAATTTTAAACAACTGTGATACCTCAGAATTACTGAGCAAACTGTAAATTAATTTGCTTTACTCATTTAATCATGAGTCTGGGTGAAAAGGTATCTCAAATATCTCTTCCCTCCTGCCAATAAAAAGAGATTACTTAGGAGAAATGGATAGGTGATGCTTTTTCAATGACATAGAGAAACTGATTTTTTATTTTATAAAAATATGGCACTTTTAAATGAGTATAAAAAGTGTATATTATCAGACCACATGAACTCCCCTCTGAAGTCCCCACACACACAAAAAAGAGAAAAACGAAATGGCTAATTTCTAAACAAAGAGCTGTGCATTTTCCCATTTTAAACTGTTTATAAAAATGAAGACCCAGTCAAACTGTACTGAGAGTGAGAAACAAGGGCTTTCAATTCATCCATGCCTCTTCCTTCAAGCATTCCTTTCACCATCTATGAAAATCCCAAACAATAATAACAACAACAATATACTAAAAAGCCTAAACTTTTGGCTAAGTTTCCAGCTGCTAATTTTGTCTTTCATGAGCTGCTATTGTCAGTCTGAGGGAGGGATTGTTCCCAACCTAAAAAAAAAAATAAAAATTAGAAGATGCAAAATATACTTGAAGTAACATCTGTGTTTCCTGATTTTATTAAAGCATTTTGTCTTTGTTAAACAGAAATAACAAAACACTGAGCCCTTCCCATCAGTATTCATGACGTCTGCCTTTTCATACAAAACCCTCTGAAAGAAAATTCCCCCTGGAAAAAAAAAAACAACTTTTCTTATAAAAAAACAGATTGTGAGACAGATGATTGCATTGTTTAATCAAATTTCCATCTGAAAACTCTTTTCCTAGTTTTAGATTTAGTTCACCCAGTAAGGCACAGGCACTAGGGAAGCATGTGGAAGTATAAAGTAGCAGCTCCTCCATTTTATTATCTCCCTTGAGCTTTGCAATTGGCAATTGAAAAAAAGGGGAGAAACAAAAGTAGCAGACATAAATTAAGCCCTGCTTTTTCAAGTTCAAACTGAATTTTCTTTATTTTTCTACAGCTGTCAGATAAGCAGGGTAAACCCACTAATGCATGTTTAATATATAAAAACTCATAATGTTCCATAGTACGACCTCCATTGGAGACATTAGTTCAGGCCAGTGAATTTGGAGCAAGCCAAGTGTGGAAATGTGGAATTGGGCCAGTGACCCCCACCAGTGCCTGTCATATCTGCTGAAAGCAAACTTGTCAAATATAGAAGGGGCAGAAGGAGGACAAGGGTATCCTTAAACCAGAGAGCAGCAACAAAGCAAAGATGCCCATCATCTATTCACAGTTTTCTGTTGTTCAGTAAGGGCTCTGGCCATCTCAGGAACAAAAAGTCTGGTTATAGTCTCAACCTTTCAACCCTAGCTGGTCTGGGGGCTTTTCATTTCACAGGCTCCCCAAAGCTGATGAGTGATCATAAAGTTATGATATTCTCCTTGCTGTTATAATCTCTTCAAATGCACTCTGTACCCAACAGAAGAGGGAGAGAGTATGGCAGGACTGCTAGCCTGCCATAATAAAAGAGCCACTTTTCTTCCCCTTCAGCTATAAAAACAGCCTTTAAAAATAGTCAATTGGTTGTATTAATAGTAATTCCTTAGGCTTGGGGTTTTTTTTTTTTAATAAATTAAGCCATTTAAAATATCTGCCTTATATACCAACGCTGGTTTTTATTGACTCATGAATGGTTTTCCTAGAGCTTTGGCTGTGGGCTGATTTCTTTTTGTCCCCTCAGTTTCATTTGTATAGTTTTATTCTTTAGCAAAACAAGATGCAACTGCAGAGGGAAATTCCCCATGAGCGTTTGATTTTACAGACAGGGGAACCACTTAAACCTCAGCATTGTCAGAAGACAGAGAACTTGTGCTGAATTTGAAAAAAAAATCCAAAGAAATTTGTAGGACCCATCCAGTTCTCATAGCAACTATCATCGAAGACTTCCCTCATTGTTTATTTCCCATGTTCTACATATTGCTTCTGTCTACTCTGCATTTCTAATTCTCCTTTATGAAAAACATGTTGCAAATGAGACAGCTGACTCTCTCTTCAGAAAGTTATCAGTGATGGCCCTTGAATGAAAGCAGATCTCTGGGGGCTGTTCCCAACCATGACTCCTAAGAGACACCTACCTTACCTACCCAGTCACACATCAGCCCTTTTAGTCAGACGTTCTGCTTTTTCTAACACAAGAAAGTCTGCTGATGCTTACCATTTCATATTCTGTGTTTTGTAGGGTATATGCATGAGAAAGAAAGCTGGATTGCAAAAAAACCCCTGATAATTTTATCCTCTTCAATACAGATTCCTGCCCAGCAGATGAAAACCTTGATGGTTCTTGCTGTGCAAAGCACTCTTTGAGTACACCCCCAGCACCTTGCACCATCCTGCGCAGCCTGCTAACATGCTTCAGTTTGATCCCATTTTCTTATCCTGGAGACAAAGTTACGCTGGGATAATTTTCAGACTTTTTATGCCATGTTCCTATAACATATCTTCTACGATAGCCATTTCCAGATTAGGAATTTTTAAAAGAGAGATTTAAGGTTTTCATGTAGATTCTCATTTTGTTTGTTCCATTGAGATAAACTTTAGTGTCCTTACTGAACTGTGCTCTACCAAAACTAGTATTTACAAACACAGATTTGAAAAAAATACATACTGCCACATGCATAACTTCTGGCTTCAGTTCCAGAGAGGTAGGTGAGGCAAAAGAATCAGGATAATATACCAAAGAATAAATAATTTAAGGAACTTATTTTTACCTGAGTGCCTCCTCTTGAGTTGACTTTGCACACAGGCATTGTAAGAACATCTTTGTTTCTTCCAAGAAAGAGAAGTAAGGACTCTAAAGAATTAGTATTATTTATATTACAATTAGATTTTATAGTTGGTAGTTACTGTTTACAGTTCATAAGGTAAGTTAATTGTAGCTTCTGCTCTACCAAACACAACAGTTCAAATACAGCATCACAGTGGAGATTTACACCAAGTATCATTTAAATGATGTTACCTTTTCAATAAATCCTAGAGCCAAAAGAAAAAGAAATCCATTATTATTGCAAGACTTTATATTACAAAAATGGGGAGAAATAATTTCATATGTGCACAAGTGATGTATTCCATATACATTCCTATGCTACTGCCCCACAGTAACCAAGTCTACCTAAAGACTAAGAGGAAATTACAGGTGAGCCCATCTCATGAATGGCTCTGTTCCAGGGAAAATTATTGGAATATAATTGACAAAAAAATCTTAAAAGTGGAAGCCCTTAAAGTAAACTGTGTCATCTTTCAGCTTCATTACTACTTCCCAGCTTAAAATGAGGGGTGATTATTGAGTACTGCCAAAATACTCTCCGCTTCACAAGTCCTGGGGATGATTCCTGTGTACTCAGCCTGGTGAGATGGACCTTAATCTGCCATCATTATCTCTGAGATATACAACCCTGTTATGGAAAAAAAAATCCATCAAAAAATTCATTATTTTGTATGTTATTTATGATAAAGCATACAGACAACCCTGAGAATATTTAGGGGATCCAGAGATGGAAATCAGCTTATGGGAATCGCTAAACAGAGAGGCATAAAAAGGATAGTAAGATCAAGTCATCAAAATTCTGAAAGCTCTGAAAGTCAGACTTCAGGTTGGCTACACAACCTTAATTGAATATGGGGAGTTTTGGCCTCAGTGTGCCTTCATTTCCCTCTGTATTTTTGACTCTGCTGTCCATAGAGTCAGAATGCACTCTTAAACTGGATTAAAACCTCCCCACACCTAGGCAGTGATCTCACTCCTTTTACTACTTCTAACATAGATAAAAAATCAGAATTTTACTCTTTCAAAAGGTCAGAACATAAGCAAGTAGCACATGCAGAGAAGGGACTTTTCCCTCACCCAAATAGTGCAGTTCGGGAGGTTTAGGGAAATTCTTCAGCAATTCACATTTTGCTATACCCTTCCCTGCTCCTCCTTAGGTTTGTTTTCAGTTTGCTTTTCTGCTTGTCATTTCTGGGGGAAGACTTGGGAAGCACATGATTGTTAATGGAGTGTTTGGCAAGGTTGCATCCTGGAGCCCTTTCCTATTACACTGATACTGAACATTCCTATACACCTGTGGCCTTTTCCTAGGACATTCCTGGCACATACTCCATGTTTTACTCTAGTAGCTACTCCTTTCTGTGCTACCTGTGCATCCTAACTAAAAACTTCATCACCTTTTAAGAAGACCCTGTATGAAATGGAATTCAGAAGGCTTTTCACCATGGTGTTTTATGAAGAGGCATATCTCAAAAGAGCTGCAATATATGATTTAGCATAGTTCCAAACAAGAGTTACATGTTGGTTTTTTTTTTTTTTTTTCCTGCAAAGTTATCTTTAACAGTTATTTTTAGAGTTTGGTTCTCCATCTGATGCAATTACTGTAATTCATATATGCTATTTTTTTAAAAAGACATCGATAGGTCCATTTCAGTGTCAAATTTTCGAGACTTTTACTTGTACATTGTTTTCTTTTATTTTATGTTATATACTGACAATCAAGAGATAGGCAAACTTGCTTAATAAGAACATTAACATTTACCCACAGTGCAAATAGTTTTATATGGTCAGTGTTCCTTCACATACTAAGAATAAGTCAATGCTCAATCTCTTAATGTATCAGCACTGCTCTGGGGTGCTCATTAAGAAGCCTTATTTGTAATTTTATAAATTGTCTTCCCATTTTGGGTGTACAACCACTGTTTTAATGACACCACTGCTACCCCAAGGCCATTAACCACTTCCAAAAACACTTTGGATCTTTGATCTGACAGCAGTTCAAACCGTAAAGATGTAATTTCTCTTTCCAAGCACTCTATCCTTTACATATATCCACTACATATTTTGTGTGTGTCTTGTCCTCTCCTGCAGCACAAACATGTATCTCATTAGACGACATAATATCCATGTATAATTATCCTTAGCAGACTAAAATTGGCCAGTTTCCATATGGCTGATCCGTTAAATCTGCCAGGTTTTTCATTATTTATTCAGGAAAAAAATGGCAATTTACAAAAACAAATTCTTTGTTTTCCCACAGAAAGACCAGTTTCTATTATCTGAGCCAAAAAACCTAGAACTAAACAATATGTACAGAAGCAGATGTAGCCATTATGGTGTGACCTGGTGCTTTGAGAAAAAGGGCAGCACGGGTAAAATTAATGCATTAATACATTTACTTCAATGTGTTTAACCTCTTCTACTTAACATCATTCATGTTATTCTTAGGAGTGTAGGGAAATTTAAACATTTTTACCCCATTTTCCTGCAATCCCACCACCAGAATCCTGATTCTGTGGATCAAAAGGAAAACACTTAGAGAGCACATACCTAAATATAGTCAGTGCTATCATCTGGTGATCAACAACTTCTGCTGTTGTTGAATTCAGCATCAAACCCATGGATCTATTTTGTATCAACACGTTGGAATTGGTTTTCTGGATGGCATTGCCACAGAATAATGCCAGGGTCAGTGCTGAGGCCCAGGGCTGCACTAGCAGAGCAAACATTAAGTTATTATGTCCCTTTCAAAGAGCATAAATGTTACTCTAACTTGAAGCCATATGGCCCAGAAGCATGTTGACATATCTCAGCAATAAAAGGTTGTATTACAGAAGGGACCATGCTGAGGAGATCAAAAAAGCTGGATCAGCTACTTGACCAGTGTCACTTCACTGAACCCATGCAAAAAGCTCGAACAAAGTCACATGCACTCATCTGCGACCACTGTCTAGGAGCAGGGACCTTTAACAATGGCAGCACCTGCCAGATCGCTGCTCTCCTCCCCAGTAAAGTCACCAACAGCCCCCTCACTCTTCTGTCATGTGCCTGACACAAGGCCCCTATTGTTACCAGCCACTCTCACTCCAATAATTTCTCCTCTAAATGACACTGCACAGGTCATTTCAAGGGGACTGGAAAAAAAAGATTTTGCATCTGTTTTGAGTTGTAGGCACCGAGGGGAGGGGGATCAAAATCCCTTGATAGCTGGCAAATGGTAATAACAAAATGTCTCTATTGTTTGTGTCTGAACAAACAACCATACTACATGAGAGTTTTTATTGTCCTCAAGGCAATCTGCCACGATTGCTCCCCTTTGCCCATACTCTACAGAGGGAGGGAGAAAGAGAGAAAAAAATCACCACAATAGTCACAGTTAGGAAACCTTAGTGAGAGTTTAATGACCAGCTACCAACTAATGGATGGTGAGTAACATATGGCAGAGCTTGGCCTCTTCACATATTGATTAAAAATAATTTAAAATTTAAAGGCAACTTTATTTGACAAGATTCCAGCTTTTCAATAGCCACATAAAAATCTGAATAAATCTAAAGGGGAAAAGCTTAAATTCTAACTAACCTAAGGCAAAGCAGAACAAAGTCATTGACACATTACATAATTGAGCCTATTACATTTACCCAAGACTAACAGCCAACACTTAACGATTTTCTCCTTCTACCTAAAATAGTTGCTGATATAAACAGCAAAGCAATTCTGCACTATCTGGTAACCTTTGTTGACTGTCTTTATTAAAGCCTCTTTATTAAACACAAATATTAATGGCCACAATCAAGACCTGCTACATTTTAAACACATAATATTATTTAATGCAAAACAATGAGTCTATTTTTACGCCCTTGAAGCATCACTTGAGTTTAATGGCCATATTTTTATACACATCTTTGTATTCTTTTTAGATTGATTAATGTCAGAACCTGTAGCACTTGAGATAATTGTTCCTAGTGGATGGATTCAAATAAAGTCTAACTGGATTACTTTTTATTTGCTTTCAAAACCAGCCACACACTAACAATGGATCAGACAAAAGCATAAAAATTACAGTACCTGTCTCTATCAAGAATTAGATGTGCAACTAAGAAGATTTCAAGTAAATGAAAGGAACAAAAAAAATGCTAGTGATGAATTTTAAATGGTAATTATTTGGAAAAAGAAAAAAATGAAAAGTCTTGTATGTCTCAGCTATACACACAGTAAGAATCTGGATAAAGTCTTAGGATATTTGGAGGCTGATGTAAATTGGTGGCTAAAGCACAAAGCACTCAATTTCTCTCAGGAGACTGCAATCTGCCCTTGATTTGGGTGTTGAACAGCTCTGTGACTTTAGACAGATCACTTTGTCTCAAGCTTCTCCCTTACACTGTTTTTAGTGGCTTCTACAAAATGTTCTGATCTTTGTTGAGGCTCTGCCCATTAAACCCACATGAAAGAATCATCTATATAGGGTTCAGTGCTGAGACCCCCTTCAGATTCATGGCAAACATTTCTCATACCTTGCAAAATAAAAAGGCAGGTATCAAATATTTCTCTTTGGAAATGGTGCAACCATCATCAACCAGATTCCCTGGTTCCTGTGAACTGTGGTCAGAAGAAAGAGCAACACCCAGAAACTGTGCTGAGGGCATGTATGGGTATGAAGAAATGACAGAGGATGTGTTAGGAAACACATTACTGATGACACAATGGCATAAAAAAATGACATATGATGGCAGAAATTATGAAGGAAGAAAATGTGTGTCCTTTTCCTGAGTAGCAGCAGGAGCAACATGGGGAGTAGGCAGCACAAGCATGGAGATGCGGCTTGGTTCTCAACCAAGAGGGTCAGTTGATTCCGTATTTTAATAAAGTGACTTTAAAATATTTTAACAGCTTTGACTTGATTACATCTGCTTTTTTCTCTTTAATGGAATTGCTAAAATACACTTTAAGAGCTGAATTTATTTCTAGAGGTCTTCTATTATGCCAGCATTAGTCCACGACAGAATTTTGAAAGGGATTAAGCCACATGTGGATGGAAGACAGAGAGATCCCAAAGTGCTACAGGAGTTAAGACCTAACTTATTTAAATGTTTTTATAAAAACACCATAAAAAACCCCATAGGATATGAAAATATAATCTTTGAGCACCTTTAGATGTGTCAAAATCTGTCCTAAGACAGATTAACTACAGAATTGTCCTAAGAAATTACGAAGAATGATTGTTGCATTTTACTGATTGGAAACTGGAATGCAGCAAGAGAATTTTCCAAGGTCACACAGGAAAATCTGTGTCAACACCAGGATTAGAAGTGAGATCATCTGGCTTCCAGCTCCATAAAATTATCCTTCCTCTCCAAAAAAATTACTCGTCTTTTCTAACAATAAAACCCACTGCAGCAAAGGGTGGTCTTCTGTTTTTGTCTTTTAAGTTCAGAAGTATAAGGAATGATCAACTCTGGTCGTCCTTGCATTTGGACTTCCTAGATGCTTTCCAAGGATGGCCAATGCACATTGAACACAGGAAAGACACGAACAGTTTCATTCTCATCTCATTCCTTCCTCTTCATGCTCCCAACAGCAAACAGCCTAAATCAGGATTAAACAAACTAGTCCTTGGCACACTCTCTTTTCTTTCAGGTGTCTCCATGGAATCTGATCACATCCCAGTCTTTGGCATTATCTTTCAAATCTACAAGGCAGGAAGTACTGGTCTTCATCAAGAGAAGGAGGACAAAGGTTTAGACCAGAAGTTTCTAAAAGTCAGACTTGAAGGTAGGTTTTTGAAAGTAGTTTCCTAATTCAAAGCGTAGTGCTTCATTTGTTATAACCACCTTCATCCAAAGGCCTGAAGGAGGTAACTGGGACTCAGTGTGAATGCCAACACCACCTTGTATTAACTCATATCAGCCAAGCATAAAACACTAAATGATACAAAAGTGGGCCATTGTCAACAAATACTGGCATTTATTGTGCGTTTGATATGCAATATGTTACTGTTACCTATGCTTGGTTGATTTTCATATTTGGGACAGCATAAGTGTGCCGCATCAGCATGAAACAAAAACAACTTCTGCAGGATTGCAGCTGTCCTGTGAGCTTCTGGCAGGCCAGGGGTATTGACCAAGTGTCCTTGAAATGATGTTCTTCACATCCTCATACCAAGCATTCTATTCATTGTATAAACAGGATAACACTGAAGCCTGTAGAAGAAACATAAATGCCTTCCACAGAAAATACACTCAGAACACCAAGGGTGCCATCATTCCATCATTTCCTCTCAGGCAGTTGCACATTGCCCATAAACATCATTAGAATTTATGTGCGCACAAATGATCTCTGAACTATTTGTCATTAAATTTAATTAAAATTTCCTGTCCGAAGGGAAAAATAACAGGACCTGGGAGTGCATTTGGAAGCCATTATGGACGGCCTTTGTGCTCTGTGGAAGGGCAGATTGCAGCTGAAATAGCCACATGTCAGTGCAAGTGTGGAGGAGCAGGGAAACACATGGCACTGCAGAAGGGCAAGAGAAGGCAGAGGAGAGCCGCCACAGCCTCTGAACTTCCCAGGGACCTAGGATCTTTCTTCTTGACATCGAGATGCTGGGATTTTCATCACTGCAAACATTCTCCGAAAGGAAAGAAAAGGTGGATTAAGAAACCCTCATCGAACAGGTCTGATCTTGCTGCTCACGGAGCCCTGTGAAGCTGATCTGCCTGAGGAAGGACAGGAGGGCACTTTCCAGGGAAAGTCAGGGAAGCACAGGCATTTGCATCACATCTATAGAAGCTCCTGCCATAGATATTTCAGGGTCATGAAGGACTTCCTCCTCCCTTCCTTGCCCCCCGTCTCCCAGCAGGTTAAGTAAAAGTCTGCTGCCCTGAGCTATCTTTCTTAGCAATCTGATTAACATATGGGCATACTCTGGCTTGCTAAAATTGGGAAATCAATTTGAAAGGCAAGGCAAATATTATTTGCTTTCTTCCCATCTGCTGTGATATGGGAACACACCTTCTTTCAGCAGTAATAGAGGATTATTGATTTAGGATATTTATAGAGTTTATGCAGTTTTCAGGCGAGCAATCAGAAGGCTGTAGGAAAGGCTGTTTGACCCTACAGGCTATTTAAATATGTAGTTGCTTTAAAAAAGTCAGGTTTCCTTATTCAAGTTGACAGCAATACTATTTCATGTCTTGCCTAAAGATACCATTTCCTGTTTTGCTATCCGCTTCTGTTTGATTGCAAGTCAAATTACATGTAATATTAAAGGTCTCTCCTCTCTGCATGGTGACCCCGATGCATTTCCAGGCTACTGCTGACCCTCTGGGTCTGTAAAAAGCTGATTTTCACAACACCATTGCCTTTTTACCCATAATCAGGCTGAGTCACTTTACTAGAGGGAGCACAGAAAGCCAGAGGACCATTTACCAAAAGCACAGACTAGCTTTTAAACAGATAATTTTTAAGAAGTCTCTCCCCAAATAATCAAGCCACATAATTGTGAAGTGGACACAGATAACTATCTAAAAAGAGATAACACTGTGTGCTTCCAGCAGTAACCCAGGTCAAAATGTGTAATATATAATTGCATTGCTGCTGAGAGCATGTAAGCAACATCTGTCATAATTGCAACCATAAACATTTCTCCACATTACTGAAGCCTTACTAGAATACCCACAAGTTGTCAGGAGGGCTTATTTTGGAATTAATTAATGAGAGTCTGTGCTTACAGACAGCTCCATGTAGCGATGTGTGGCTCTGTCAAGGGTTATGGTCCACACAGAAATTATTCTAAAGAGAAAAGGCATCTTTTAGGAATGGATTAGGATGGCTGATGTTCCTGAAAGTACTGGGCTATTTGTATGATTATCTCTTGACCCTTCCAGCCTTATTTCTCTACTATATTAAGTAGAAAATAACTGGAGAAAATTGCAAGGTACTGGAATACAAATTAAAAATGAATATATATTAGTTACAAAGTAAAGCATTTAATTACCAAGTAGATTTTAAACAAATATTTAGTGTGTTATGCAGATAAAGCACTGAGCTGAGACACACAAGACTTGTATGTGGTTCTTACTTCTGCCAAGGCCTTTCTGCAGTCACTCCTAGATCAGAGACCTGGGCACTCCCTGTGTGTTGTTGTTGCATCCAAGTAACAGAGCTGGCAGTGGAACAGAAATTGAACTCAACTTGATGGAAGTCTGAGACAAAATAAGGCAAATCTCCAATTCTAGAGCAGGGACAGAGCCTGTCAGATCTTCCCTACTGTGAAGGATTTGGGGGCCTGAGGCCTTCACAGGAGAATGAGTGGGAAAAACTAAGGCAAAGATGATTCCAGAGATTCAGATAGGGCAAGGCAGACTAATGGAGAGAAGCACTGACTTACAGAACTACATGGCTTGAGGCAACTCAAACAGAAATGCAGTTTTATGAAGCAATTCTGTGCTCAGAATCTGGAGGAGCTACGAGGTCATGAGAAAGACTCAGTTTAGTTCCACCAAATCAGCAAACTCCCTTCTTCTTCCCTTTTGCAGCAGGTGATAACTGGCTCACAAATATCTGGCTGCAGTTCCAAGGAAGTCCAAGGAGAAGGAATTGAAGCAGAAGAAGTGTAGGTTATATCATGCTATAAGGTTACTGAAATGCAGCAGGGATGTTGGAAGTTACTGACTGAGCAGCATCCTGGGAGGACAATTCCAGCTCTGTACATAATGTGTTCCCAAGTGGCCAAGGGTTCTGCTAGGAATTAATCATAATATTTTCAAATAATAGGCATAATTTGCAGCAGAAGTTACAGAATTAATCTTTGAGGTCAGGTAACCCTCATGTCTCAAAGGCTAACACACTATCACAGGCACAGCTCATCCTGACCGAAGGAGGCATTTATTAGGAAATTATGACATCTGGAAAAGCACATCTGGCAACCATAATGTTTCCAAATTTGCTCAGAGTTCTTTTACATCAAATTATTACCAACTTCCTGTGTCATGTTCTCTCTTTAGAGGGTGGGGCTGCATCACCCACATTTATCCCATGGAGCAGCATCAATTATATAATAATCACCTGTTTATCTGCAGCACAATGAAACTTTTAAGTTATTCTTGGTGCTGGTGAAAAGTCAAGAAGTTTACAGTGAAATGTCTTTTGGTTGTTCAGTATTACATGGCAGTTGAAAACATCCAGTCCAAGCTAATAAAGGGAGCACAGGAAGGAATATAAAGTCGGAGTCAGGCTTTTAAGCCGAGCTCTGCATACAGGGGATAGGAAAGATTTTCTTGTAGTTTCACATCTACTTGACATGAGGTTTCTTGCCTTTTTCTCTGGAGCAGTCTGGGGTTCCTGCTGTCAAACATATCCAACATGTCCACAAAGGAATCCTATCATATTTTGAATGGTCCTTCCTACATTGTAGGACAAATTCGCAGGGGAAAAAGGATATTTCTGAACAGTTACAGAGTCTATCAAAACAGCATGGCATCCAAAAAGATGATGTTTCTGCAGCCCTTTTAGCAAAGTAAGTATCTTTTTTCTTCAAAGGCACTTCATCTGCCATATTGTTGGGACTTTTCCTCTGTTCAAGTCCTTTCTTGTGACCTTTTCCACTCATCAAACCAAGAGTCTTCCCTACAGTTTTCTACTGACATAACTCAGAGACCCTCACCACATAAGGCCTTGGAGTTCCCACTCATCCTGCTCTTCATTGTCTTCCAAACCTTCTTTTCATTCATTGATGCTCCATCTTGCCACCACTTTACAACTGGAACTGTTCTCTGCACGTGCTGGTGAAAATCTTTTTGTTAGACAATAGCTGATATATAAAACATCAGCTGATATATAAAACAGAAATTATTTCACAGTACCACAGAATCATTAAGATTTAAAAAGACTTGTAAGATCAGAGATTCCAACCCTTAACCCAGCACCATCCATGTTGATCACTAAACAACGTCCCTAGAACCATATTCCCATATCTCAACTGTCTTGTGCACAGCAACAAAACTGCTCTAAAACGGTATCAAATCAGGTCAAATCATAATTGGGTTTTCCCACATTCTTTTTAACTCTTACGTAATAAAGTTTACTGTTAAGTCAAGAACAAAGTAGAAATTGGATGTCTCCATGTCTGGTCCAACACGAATTAGTTTTCTAGAATGGACTTAGCTTAGAGGAAAGGAATTATATTTACAATATTCTGTGCATCTGTCATGGTTTGAAGGACAGTTATCTACCAAAAAGGCAGAAGCTTTTCTTTGAAATGGAGAATGTGAACCCCCCCTCTCCAAATTATTATAATTGTGACATTAAGGGGCTCTCAGGCAAAGATATGGGAATTAGGAATAACAGTTCTTTACTGGGAAATTTAAAATAGAAATACAGTATTACAAAAAACAATCCCAACTATGACAGAGTCAGAATACAGCCTGACACCCTGTCAGTCAGGGTGTTGGTAGCAGTCCCATTAAATGGTGGCTACAGTCCCCCTGCAGTGGTAGGTGTGGTTCAGCTGAAGCAGTGCTCCTGTAGGAGGGTGCAGCCTTCCTCCAAAAATCCAGGGATGATGTAAAAAGGTCTGGCTTCTCTGGAATCCAGTGGAAAGAAGGGTAACTTGCCATGCAACAGCTCCATTTTTATCTAGGTAGGAAAGGCTCGGCTCCTTGCCCTGACTGGAGCATCTCCCAATGGGATGATGTCATTTTATCAGTCATACAGTGGGACTTAATGGGCCTATCAGCAGATGATATCCTCCTGGAGGTAGGATGGGTTGTGGAAAAATACAGATGATTGCCCCATCTTGTCTTAAAGATGGCCCATTATCAGATAATGTGTGCCACGGAGATAAGGAATCACTACCCCAAGCGGTTTTAACAGATGGTAATAGTATACACATTTCTGGCCACATCAACCTAACAGAGCATCTGTGCAAAGCTTCCCTAAAACTGCATAGTTATAACATAGTTATTGCAGAAGCTGACTACTGTTGAATTACAGAGCCCTGAACCAAATGTTTGGTTTTCACTCTTCAATCCCAGATAATTCTACTCACGCTTTGCCTTCAAGCACCTGTGCCTTGACATTTCAAGAAATACCAAGGATACTTGAAACGATGTGTGTTCCCTCTACAGACAGAGGGTATTTCACAGGAGTCGGTGGAACCAGAAACATAAACAAACCCCAGTGCACTGGTTAGGCCTCCAATCAGGAATGCCAAACACCTCCCCCTGCTCCCTGTCACTGATACCTCCAGCCCCACGGGTCACTGCTGGTGGCCACAGCTTTTAATAACATGCTGGGCCTCCAATGATTTATCACCCTGTAACAGTTTTTGTGTTGAAGATTCCCAGCTGGGAGCTTTGCTCTCCTTCCCCCCACAACCATGAAGTATTACCCAAGAGCATCAAAACCAAAGCAGCAAAACACGCTGTCCATGTGGGAGCAGAGTTATAGCTGTTTAAGAAAACTGTTACCCACTGGCACTTTTAGCAAATAATTAGTGAAACCATAAGATCTTAGGAATTAAGTGAAGGTTAAAAAATTAAAGACTTGAAATCTTGTACAGTGTTTCCAACAGATTGCATGGCTATCTGTTTCTCTTCGCACATTCCATTTAAAAACAGTCAGATCTGCTTTTGATAAATCCTTGCTATGAGATTCACCTTTAGTTTTCAGACAGAAGAACTGTGCACAGGAAAAACTCCATCACATGCCAGCATGTGATGTGGTATTTTCTGATGTGAGTACATAACTAGGATTTGTCACATAGGAAACAATGTAACATTTTTCATCCACAGGTCTGCAAAATTTCCTACACCTTCATTTCAAAGCCAAGCTGACTTTCAAATTCACAGTGCTTCCTGAACCTGGGTTAAAGCCAAGCTGTCCTGTCACCAGCAAAAAGGCTCTGGGACTGACCTACGTATCTCTCAGGAACACATAAACTTCCTTTATTTGGTCAGACTCACTGGGAAGTAACAGCGATACCAAGTCCTCATGCATGTATCTCAGATTCTGGCAGGGCTTCTTCCCACTCAACTGGCAATAACCCCTGCAGGTGGTGGTGCTGGCAGTGATGAGGATAGTATTTGTCCATCTCCTTCTGTGTTGGAGCTCTGATGGATCCAAACAATCCATCCAATTAATTTTTCTATAAAACAAAACAGTAGACATGCTATTTGTGGGTTCTGAACACAGTTAAACTACTCATTGTGCAGAGGAGCCACATAATTTCAGCCACCGAACAGAGTTTGACCATTTATTAATATTTACTTCAGTGGAAAAAAGGCAGGCCTTTTGAGCAAATGGGTCACATTTCACTCCCACTTCTTTCCCTCACACCTCTGCTGTCACTCAATGGTCCAATCAAAGACACATAATACCGGCAATAGAAGAATCAGGTTGGAAAACTAAGGAAAATTATACCTTTCAGTGACACTCAGAAAATAAATTACAAAAGGCAAAAAAATCCAGCTCATCAGTCAAATAAGTATCTTGCAGGGATGCATGGGAGACCTCCTGTTGCTCAGGTCAGGGACACAGTTTCAGCACATCTCTACTCCATTCTTATCCAGCTCACATGCTCATGGAAAGCAGGGTGACAGGAGGGAAAAATGTGAATGGAGAGGTACAGGTGTCATCCCGGCATGGAGCTGTAATGGAGCCAGGGAACACTCCCTGCTGTGAGAACTGAGAAATACATGCAGCTGCCTGATTTTACGCACAGCTTTAGCAACTCCTGACATTTTGTAGATTGTTTAACATGCAAGCAGAAATTATTATGGGGATAAGGTGTATTCTTGATACCTTTAACTCCAGTCTCCCTGGGCTATGTCTCAATGATTCTGAGCACTCACAGCCACAACCAAAATTATGCTATTCTGGGATTATTTTCTCTAAATACAAGGCACTCTGTTATATGTAAAGTTCTAATCTGTAAAACAATAGCTCATTGCATATCTAAAGATGTTGAAATACAAATAAATGTACAACTCATAAAGCACAACCTACAACACTGCCTTACGAACAGGCAACTTACCTGGGAAAAAGGGCAATCCATCACTAAAACGAGTTTACAACACAGATTTCTCACTTCCTTTAAAAAGGCATGGAATGATAATAACCAAATGTGATTATCCAACACAATTGCTAGCACACAGTGTATAAATAGCATTTTTGCATGACGTCATACAACTACCACTGCCCTACATGGCAACAGATCCTTAATAAATAGATGTCTGTGACAACGAGGGGCAGACCGGAACCCTTACAAAGCTAATTGCTTATTTCTTCTAGTTCTACCATTTGCCATAGAATGTGAATTGAAGCATTAAAATCTAAAGCTAATACACAAGAGGTTTGTTTATTGCACTTTATGGACCAAAGAAGAATTTCCACCCTATGACACTGAAGACAGAGCACACAAAAATTTCAATGAATTCTGCAGAGAGCATTGAACAGACCCTCTTCTGTATTAGCCTTTTTCTCACATATCTGTGTTTCGAATTTTAACACAGCTGTGAAAGAAAGAAAAAAAAAACCCTACAAATAAGGTTTGCCAATTGGGCATCCAAATGTTGGAGACAAAGGAAAGTTTGGGGAGGAGATGAGTTTGCTGTGGGCAGTGACTGTGTCAGACAGCCAATGACATCACTGCCTGTGCTGCCTCCATCACAATTTTCCAGAGCAGGATTACAGAGATGACAGATTCTATTCCAAAACTCCCAGGCAGCTCTTTACCTGGATGTTAGCAGAACTAAAGCATTACACAAGATTTCCTCTTTGTGTCAAGCAGCATTTGATGCTCTCTAATCCTCACCTTGGGAAAAGCACTGGAGAACCATATGGACTTGCTGAAATCGCACAGGATGTCCTGTCTTGTAGCCCAAACTCACGAGTTAAGGAACCTCCATGGGGCAGACAGAGCAGAGGAAGTGGGCTGTGCCTTTTATTTCCAAGAAGAGAGCAGAGATAGCCTCCAAAGTTATGCATACCAATTCCAAGTCCAATGGCCACATGTTGCAGAGAAGATTATTATATAGCTTATTTGGGAATAATGGGGAGTAGAAAAACAGAAAAAACATCAACACTGTGAGCTGTATTAGAGAATTCATCAGTAGCTACAAACAAACAACATAAATTTTTATAGTTCTTCTAGTTTCATCTTTAAAAAGTCAGTTCCACACTATAGCTGGTGGTCTAAGGAAGCACAGGAAGTCACAGCTCTTGATATTTGGATGGAAGTTTTAATTTAAAATTAATAACCACCATTGTCACACATTTCAACTAAAACTGTCCCAGTAGTGAAGAATTTAAGTGCTCAGTTAATCTAGCTCCCTTCTCTGATTAAATTATTTTTTTACCTTCACATTGGCAGGAAGTTATTAAATTAATATCCTTATTTTGTGTGGAAATTTAATATGATTTGTATCTGTTACTGATTTCATCATCTTAAACAACATCATCAGCAGCAATTGTCTTCTTGACCCAAGAAGTCTCACTTGATCCAAGCAGATTTTTTTCCTTCCAGAAGAAAAATGAGCAAATATTTTCAAAATTTGATGCATGCAAATGTGCACAGAGCATTTATCTAATTTTCATGCTCTGTATAGAGGAATTATCAGAACCTAAAAGTAGATTAAAAAAATAGCACATATTCTTTTGGAGTTGCCATTTTTTTAAACTCTCCATAAAATGTTATAGTTTTATCCTTTTCCCAGCCTTCCTTATGCGTGTACCTCTACATTGGTATTTAGTTAATGGAAAATCAAAGGAAATTTAATAAGTGTTGTTTTAAGGAACCTCTTACACTTGAGACAACAACTTCATGGTCATTATCTGGCTTATGGTTTGGAGCCACACTGGAAGGTTTGGATTTCTGACCCAGCTTCATTCCCTGCCTGAGCCTGTTCTATTAATGCCAGTGAAGGCCAGGCATATGTTCCAACCAGACAATCTCAGTGGAAGTGCCTCCTTCACAGCTACTCCAGCCCATCTCTGCTTGCTGTATAATTTCTTTGTCCCCTTTTGTAGCTTGTCATTTCTGCATTGTGGTGAAATGAATTCAGATAAAAGCACAGCTACTGCTGCCCACCCCAAGCAACTCGGGCGTATTCTGCTTTGTTATTGTGACCTCTCAGGTCCTCAGGATTTATCTTTATAAACAACACCATCACAAGGCATCGAAAAGTGCAAGGAATATGCTGTGCTTCAGAAACCTTTTTTTTAACTTTTAACTGGAAGCAAAGGGTTGTAATAAGAAAGTATTACATTGCATTACCAGGTATGTCACTGCAAGCGAAACCAGTTTCCCATTTTGGGTAGTTTGAGAAGCAGGCAAATACCATGACTGTCTTCTTCTTGATGTCCTTGTATAATTGATCTTGACCAAGGAACTTTGCATTCCAGCAGAAGCCTGGATTAAAAACCTAGACGAGCAACAGTCAGCCATCAATCTTGAGGCAATCTATCCTATCTGCAACCATTTGTATCAGCCATTAGCTATTCAGTAACTCAGGAAGAGATCATCTTTCAAAGAGGATAAATTCTCAGTGCATATTCCCATTCATTCCTTCTATTCTTTTGCTAATTCTCATCTATTATTCCCTCAGCAATTGCAGTGAAATCACACACTCATTGCTTTGGTCAGGTTTATATACCTCATTACTAACCATTAGAAAAGAAGAAATAACTGCTTTGGTTTTTTCCACATAAAATTTACAACAAAGATTTGAGAGAGAATTTTCCAAAAATACTGTAGACTAGGATGTAATAACAACAACCTCCAGCATGCACACATGCTACATGATTCTCAGTTTTATCCATTTCTCCTGACATTATTCCTGAAGTGCAATGTAGCACCGTTAACAACAACATTAAATTAAATTAAACAGCACAGCCTCACTGTGAGGGTCTCTTCTCACTGCCAAAGCAGTGCAAAATGTGAGGTTAGGTAAGAGAAAGGAGACAAAGGCTTTGTATTCGAAAAGGCACCTCTTCAGAAGGCATCTCCTCTTGAAGAACTTTGGAACTGTCTTTCCTGTATCTGAAAATACTCTCATTTTACATACATACTTTTTACTGAGAAAACATTAAAAATTCACCTTGAAAGTAAGTTTTGCTGCATGCCTGCATGCACCAAGCTGGGAGAAGGGGTGCTCATTGCTGGATCTCTTCACTGTGCCCCTGCCTCTCCCAAGGCAACTTCGTGCTTCACCGACTGCCCCAGAACAGCTGCACCAGACGAGTTTACAGCTCAAGTAGAGTCAGGATTGCAAACTCAACATGAATATCGGCTCTGCTGTTCATACATCAGTACAGAAGAAGAAAGAAACTATTGCCCTTTCCTGGGCTGAGACAGACTCCTTGGAGCCCACTGGACACAAGCAAATTATCTAGTGTGCGTCTTTAGAGCGCCAACCCACAACATCCATTCCCTGCTGGATTTCCTAAGTAATTCTCTTACTCAGGACAGTCTTCTTAATTGTTTAGGTAAATTGTTCCAATTGTTAGCACTCCTCTGGGGTATTCCCATTGAAATTTGTGCTCCTAAAGACCAACAATAGACTAAAGAAAATTTTATTACTTTGGGACTGGTCATTAAGGCTGTTACATTGTTTTTCCATCTTTTCAGATAGCGATTACAGGCTGTGGAGTGGTATTACTTCTTTTTTTTCTTTTTTTAAGCACATTGCACTGAAGATTTTCCTGACCACATGAAGCTTATAATTAATTAGCTCAAGATCTTTGATCTTTCACTTAGTGAACTCGGTTAACAATACCACATTCAGAACTCCAACTATATTTCTAAGCCATCAAGTTCACAGCACTTTGTATTAAACCTAACAAAAAATTTCAAGAGATGCTTTTTCACTTTGTATAAACTGAAGTCAATTTGATCAAGCCATGAGCAATGCAATTTTCAAAGTCTAGGAAAATAGTCTGGTGCCTAATCATGGCAGAAGAGTCAACCCTTACAGGCTCCTCTTTAAATTCCTAGTCTAAACAGTCATATTTCTTAGCCAGAAATAAAAATATGTAAGTTATTTGAAGGGGTTTTTTTCTAATATAAAAAGGTGATTTTATTTTATTTTATTTTATTTTATTTTATTTTATTTTATTTTATTTTATTTTTTTAATATAGGAAGCATACATTTTTCTGGACAGCTTCACTTTAAAGGAATTTCATATGCACAATTAAGATATTAAGCATGGGCCCAACCATATTATGAATTTAAGTGTGCCAGTACAGACAAATCATTGGCACTTAGCAGTTCTGTCTTTAAAATCATCATAATTTGACTTCAGAGCACTGCAAAAAGCTAAAAAAAGATTTTAAGAGCTGGAAAATGACTTTTCTTTCCAGACTGTTCAGAAAACTGTACATTCATTGTTCTTTTGAAAGCAATGTGACTAGTGAAACTGGCAACTTTCCCATCCCTAACGTCTTAGAGATGTTTATAGCACATGATATTTTAATTGCCTGGTGACAAAATTATTTGGAAATTGATCAGTTTCACAATGCATTTGCTTCGTATTTTAAACAAAAAAAAGCATGAGGTCTGAATATTGCTAAGGTACATACGCCTGACAAAACAGCACAAATGTTAGGGGAAGATGTCCATAATTCATCACCCTTAGTGCATCCATGAATCCATATGCACAAGTTTGGGTGAGCATAGGCCAACAATTACCCAGGTGCATCACAGATTCACAACCCTCATGAGGGCCTGAAGTTTAACTCAGGCCATATCTTATTAAGGATGGTCTTCCCAAGTGAGCAGTGGACCAGCATTTCTCTTTCTTGTGTTGGTGGGGGTTTTGGGGTTTTTTTGTGAATAAAACCACAGTAGCTTCTAAACAACTACCTTTATTTGAAATAGGGAGCCACTGGACAAAGAGGACAGAGTTTCTCTAAAAGTATATGAAGGCATTTTACAGTCAAATGACAATGTTGTGGTGTGATTTGCATAAACCAGGCCACAGAATTCCATCCAGCAGACAAACTGATTTTGTGCATGTATGGAAAAGTATTTATTACACAGAGTTTCTCCCTGAATGTGAATGTGAATGGAGTGTCTGCTGCCTTTTAAACCAGATTAGCCATCTTTGTTTTGATGTATAAAATACTCAAATGGCATTGGATTCACAACATGGTAAACTGGCTTTGACTCCATGTTGCACCTCTAAACCTGGACTCTTCTTTAATGCAACCAGTATCAGATGTGGCCATGTAGCCAAATTCCTGAAGTTTTAGAATTTGTGCCTCACTTTTTCTAAGCCCATGCACACAGGAAATTCAATTTATCAATCACACACCAACAGATTTGCTCTTAACATCCCATCTTTTTAAGAGGTAGTCAGGAAGGTTGATTCACTTGGCGAGTACATTCAGCAGAGAGGGGGAAATAATAAAGTGTTTTAATGTTTTCCATTGCAGGTTTTAACCTTGGAAGCTCCTTCAGTTTCTCAAGATTTTGGGTTGTCTTATTTTTAAGTTATCATACCAGGGTTCACAGGTAACCTTACAAGGCATTTTGAAGTTAAAAATCAGGGGAAAAGGTCTCTTCAGTACAATCCACCATTTTAGACTCTTGAAACTGTGTGTGCAAAAGTTAAAGAATTTTCATTTTGTTTTACAAAGCATATGAAATATACACTGGACACATGCACAACTCAGGGCATTTGATCCAAGTCTCATTTTTTACACTTTGTAATTTGAAAATTTAGGTCTTGCTGAAATATCTGAAAGCAAGCCTCTTATGAGGTTTATGAAAGCAAAGCTCTTATGCACATGAATTTGATTTACAGCAGCTAAAATTCTAAGCAGATGAGTGTCTTAAATATTTGTTTATAGAAAAAAACGTGGGCCCCACTTCTAAACTGGGATTTTACTGGAATGCTGTGGTGGAAAATGAGTTACACCAGTGCTCCTTGCTGTATTAGAGATCATGTTTTGTAGATAGGGACTGACTTTTAGCTGTACCAACTGTAATTTATTCCTTCATGGGATTTCCTCTCTGGTACTTCCCCAGTTCCACAGCCTTGACTATCAGCTCAGCAGTGTTTGCAACAAAACATGCCAATATATTCCACGTCACATCCTTACCCAGAGAAAGGGGAGCTAGACACCCTGAAATATGGATTGTGTATTAGCAAACATGCTCCATAAAATTTCAAAGCCTGAGACCTTTTCACAGCCTGACAGATTTTCTCATATAGCTTTCCACATTCCTGGTGTAACCCAATACAGGCACTGCAGGATGAACGATAAATAGAGATTCCTTCAGAAAACCTTGGGAAAGTGGAGCCTCAGAATATTACACTTTGGTCTGAATGTTCCAAGTTGACCGAAGGCTCCACAGCCTATTTTTTCAAGACTGACAGAAAAAGTAAAAAAGGAATTTAAAAAGTAACTAAAAGTATCTGGCAATGACCTAGCACCACTCTCAATCACTACCTTTTCAGGAAAATCAAAAATACGTCAGTAGTTCTCGGTCCTGGAAAATGCAGAAGCAGCATTTCAGCAGACAGAGGATTTAATATTGGTTTGTATAAGGTGCATCTATGCATTTTATTGTCAATAAATTAAATTTAACTGCAAATCATGAGAAGCCTGAAAAGACATTTCTGCTCATTGACTCACTTATATTTTTTCTGTTTACCAACTGTGGTTTATACATATATCCACTGCAGCCCTAATTACAGGCAATGCACATCCAGCACTCAGAAAGCACTCAGAAAACATGAGCTTGCCACAGACAGCACACACCCACTGAGCCAAGCTCTGAGGAGCATTCAAATCACACAAAAATATCCCAGAGTTGAGCCAAGGCAGGTACACACTGCCAGGCTCCTTCAGGTCAAACCCCAAGGGTTTCATCTTCATCTTCAGAGCTGCTCTGCATCCCATCAACTGTCAGGGGCTCAGAGCTGGCACAGGTTTCAGGCATTGTTGGGATATTTTGGCCACACTTACAGCTTTGCAGCCTATGGAGCAGAGGAACAGAGGGGGAGCAGGGGATTGCCTCACTCTTAGAGTGACTTTTGTGGTGCAAATCCAGAGCAAAACCTCTGACAGCACAGCCAGGAGCCTCAGCCAGGATGAGTAATAGGGACCTTCTGTGCAGCCACTGCACGTAATGAGAGCACAAAGTACACAGAGTTTTCAAACAAAGTAGTGCATAAGCGGACCATGGCCACTGTGCCCGTTTAGAGCTGGGAAAGTTTCAGCTGGTACTGTTTGTAGTAGCTGCTGGGATCAAAAGTGAGAATGTGTAGCTCCCAATGTTACAAAAACCTGTCCTATCTGTTATTCAAAATTATCTTGTTAAAAGAAAACAAACTTACAACCATGCTTCTGACCATGGATTTGAGCAAAGCACTGGACTGCATCATACTTTCCTCAGCTGTTATCCTTGTTTATGACTAGACAGCACAAACAGATCCTATTGCCTCTGCTCCCTCCTCACACTACTATGTGATGCCAACACGATGACAGAACAGTATTTCCACACTGGATCTTTAGGCTGGAAAAATCTGCAGATTGTTTTGAAGATTTCTGCTGTTCTTGGTAATTTAAAAAAACAAAAAAATGTTTCCAGGAAATAAACTGAAGTGCTGTGTCATCAAAAAATATTAATTTTTGTGTTCATTAGCACTCACTTAACTTTAAATTCTATGCAAAAGGACAAAATAGGTTAATTAATTAATAGATACCAAGTGCAATGTGACATCAACTCTATTGAGGTCAAGGTCCTAAATGCCTAAGCTGAAATTTTGATGCTTAGTATAAACCGTAAGATTGTCAGCATTCGATTTAATCTGGGAAATTATATCTCCTGCACGACAAAACAAAACAAAGCAAAAGAAACCAATAAACAAACAAAAAAATATTATTTCCACCAGTGGAAGCAAATACTGGGAAGTAATTGGCAGCTGAGGACACCACATATTTTAGTGATTTTGCTCACCTATGGAATGCAGTGAGCTATGAGTTTCATAAGAACTTTCAGGATTTCCAACTCTCCTATATATTAAATCAGGCTGATCTGAAGACAGGGAAATAAATAAATCAAGGAAAGGTTTCTCCCTTTCTACACACAACACCAGAAGCATTGATCTTAGCCAGTGAGGAATTTCTGGGAGAAAAAAAATTCCCAGGTAAGGGGCTGAGGGAGAACTTGGAAAGAAACAGGACCCCCGTTCTGCTGGTGTTAAAAAATTTGAAAATGTTAATATTTCTGAGAAAAAAAAAAATTCATTTTACTTCCCAAACATGTCTTTACAGTCTTGATCTAGAGACACTGATTGGTCGGAAAGTATCCATTGATACATATAATTATATCAAAAAAAGGTTATTTCAGTGTCACATGTAGAGCTTATTTTCTTGTTAATAATATTCCTCTAACATGTAGATGATAGAAACTGAATTCATCACTAATCATCATGCACTGTTTCACACCAAGTGTAAATTTATCTGGTTTTAAGGCAGAGAACAAGACTGAATAATTCTAAATTTTTTAAATCCAGCCTGAAACCTCAATTTTTTTTCCCAAAATACAATTATGTTAATAGAAGTCTCAAACTAATCAGCACAGAAGTTACATATACTCCTAGTTAGATAAAAACATCATGAGTAGAATTTGGGAGAGACTAATTCCCCCAAGCACATCAGAAATATGGTAAGCATCTTTATTTTTGTGTCTAATAAATCTTCTCTTGTCTTATTGAAGAAAAATCATTCTTGGGTGATTGAAATAAACTTGGAAAAGCCTTTAAAAAAGAAAAAAGTAATCCAGCACTCGAATTTTCCAATTAATTCCTGGGAGCCACAAAAATGCCTGATGCAACACTCCAATTTTAAAATCGTCTGTGGTCACTGAAGCTGACCAAGCCACCATGTGTGCACACAATCTCCACCAGTTGAAGACCAAGCTGCAGAACAGGTGATGCCTCCATGCAGGGCCTTGACTGCTAAATGAGGTCAACTGACAGGCATTATCCTGAAGAAGGGGGACAAAATGGAAAGAAGAGCCAATGTTGGAGAGGAAGGTTTGGGAGGCTGAATAGCAGCGTCACGGGGAAGCTTCTATTGTGGTTGGAAACAGAAAGAATTTGACATCTGACCTCTCCCAAGAGAAACCCAAGGAGCATCTCCAGAGTAGGCAGTGAAGCATGGAAGTGCACTGCCCACACAACAAAGAGCAGATACACCAAGACACACTGGATAAACAGATAAACAGGGGCTTCCTGGGTGCCTCTGGGAAACTCCCAAAGATCCACACTTTGAGAGACAGTGCTCAGACACCCTGTGAAAAGTTCTGAAACATCACCAAGACTGCCCCCAAACCCTCCAAACTCATAGCTATTTTTAGAGTTTTGTGACTCACTTCTCCATAAGACTTCACTACAAACCTGATTATTGCATCAAGCAACAATAATGTTCCCCTCTTTATCCAGGTGGGTGGCATTTTCTATTTGCCCATCTGTGGCCATTTGCCCAGCAGGCCATTTATCTTCCAAAAGAGCAGTTAATGAACATTTCCCCCAATTAGTATGGCTGCTAAAGGTCTCAGTCGAGAAGCAGTGGCGGAAGCACTGATCACAGCAATCCGCACTGCAGGGAATTAAAATCCATGACATCAGAATTAATCCAGAATGACTTTTTGCTCAAGATCCATCTAGTGAAATGGGCAGCTTTGTTTACCAACAACTCCCCAGTCAGACATTCCCCATTCAACAGATCTGTGCAGTAGGGAATGCTTTGCTTGTGTGTTACACTTACCATCACATTGCTCCAAGTTTCCTTCAAAGCAATTTCTGTCCCATTTTGAGCTCCATCCCCTGTGTGCAGGCTGAGCCACCTTTAGCTCCTCTAAAAAACAGCTAGGGTACCTGAACTCTAAAAAGAAATTATACCTGAGCCTGTGGAAGCCTGCTCAAGTAAATATATTCAGTAAATAAAATAGTCTGAGCAGAATTCTGAGTTGTGCCCTTGCCTGGTTTGGCACTAGCAAAGAATGAACAATCAAACCCCATTGCCCAGGACTTTGGAAAAAACAGTCTTAATATGGGATGGATTTGAAAGTGACTGGCTTTCCTACACCAATAACTTCACTAGTGACTTCTTCTGTCAATTATATGACTCAGAGGCAGGTGAAGGGAAACGACCTTACTGACCTGAGACACCTAACAATGAATCCTGTCAAATAGATATTTTGTAATAAATTTATCCTCCTTATATTTTAAATTCTCACATGCAGCCTGAGGAGAGGCAAGCAGGTCTTTTAGTTTTTTTCAAGTTGGCAGTATCCTACCCATGGTCAGTTGCTTGGTAACAAGTTTCTCTGGCTGCAAAATAAAAACTCCACATCTGAAATATTTGAGAAAACACTGTTTGTCCTAACTATATTCCATAGTACTTGGGCCATGGGATTTCACAGAATAGTCTAAAATGTTAATAGGGTTATACAAAGGACAACCTCCAATTAGCTTATCATTCTAAGACAAATACAGGTCCATCTCTGTACACAGCACTGCTTACATACTCTTTAAATAGTATGTTAAACCTACTCCAGGGTCTGGAGCTCATGTAAAATAGTTTAACTGCCTAGGAACAAATTAACTGGCTGTATCCTGTGCCCTTTTAAATATAGGTGGGAGACATTTTGCAGGGACTGAAAATCTGGAAGTCGCTGTGTTTGGTCTGAGGCGCCTGCCAAGGAAAGGACGTCTAAGGAAAGAGACAAGGGAGCGAGACACAAAACCAGATATCTCACCACCGGGGATGCTCCTGGAAGTACCTACTCTTGGACCAGCACAGGGAGTGTAGAAGTCAAATGTCTGCAGGCAGATCCCAGTTCTTCATGCCATCCTCCTCTCCCTCCTTTCAGCACGACACGGCTTTGTCCAGGACACAGGCAGTTGAAGCCAGTTCTTCCAATCCTCTGAAAACATTTGTCCCAGTCATCTATTCTAAGTACCATAATGGACAGATTCTTGTTTTTCAAATGCCAAAGAGAAATACTGCCGTGGACCAGTAGGGAAGAAACCTGCAGACTCAGCTAACTCGGCACCTTTTCCATCACAATTACAGGGGATGTCTTCAAAGCAACTAAGAATAGGACAAGCATTTAGTGATGCTTCTTTAATATCCTCTTCAGCTCTCAGCACTCTGTAGCACTAGAATTTCCTGCACTTAATAGCCCTTGATGAATCCTTCTTCCATGAATTTGTCTTCATACAATGACTAGGGAGGAGAAACAACTAATCCTAGATTATGATTTGGCAATAATTCCCAGAAAAGAGCAATAATTATATGGAATTTTTAAAAAACCTAGTGGCAAAGAAAAAGGTATTATTGAAATAACAAATTAGGGATTCCCCATGTCATAAGTATCAGTTAGAAACTTGGATGAGGAATTGTAAGGCTGTCAATTCTCAGAGGGGAGACAGTCAGGAAATGGGTCTAAACTCATGCACTATAGACCTAGGTTCAAGTATTGCTTTAAATACATCACCCAGGTTTCAAACTCATCCAGGCCTTTCCAAAAAAAAAAAAAAAAAAAAAAAAAAAATTAAACAGGTACCACTGATATGCAGTCTGGAGACCTATGGTCAACATGCAAAATAAAAAGTCTCCCCAACATACCTAAATGTTGTGGAAGTTTCCATTCAAAATAACTATTTTAAAAATTTCTTCATACACCCAGAGCATTCACATCTCAGAGCTGGAAGCTCCACATCTATGGGATAGTCTATGAAACAAATCTGGAAATTAATTTGGATTGCACATATCTGGGCACGCATTAGCACCTTAGACAGAAGGAACTATTGATTTCGTCTCATACCTATGGGGAGATAAAGGTACTTTCCTTCCATTTTGTTATACTCATTTGCCAAGGAGATTATTTTTCTCAGATATTCCTGCCATATTCACTGGTCAGGATGGACGGTGATTGCTTCATAAGTTCTCATGTTTTCTTCAATATCAGCACTTTGTCCCCTTTGCAGGAATAATTAATTTCCTCCTAATTTTCCTCTGTAATATGTGTGCTTTGCAGATGTTGATTAACACTTTTGCCATACTTACATTATCTCATTTTGCAATTAAAAAAAAAAAAAAAACTACATAAGAATTCCTCCTTTCAAATCTACTTATTTTACATGCCTTACTTCAGATTCTCAGAATTTGATTTCTCAGTGTACTGGTTAGTTTGTTAAACTGGTACTACTTGTTAAACTGACAATCTGCAGTTTATGGTGATTGGCAAAGGCAAATAGCAAATTAACAAATAAGAAAATTAGACCCAGGATCTCTGGGTAAACAGCCACAAAGTACAGAATAAATATCTCTAACTGTTTTCACCCAGAACTTAATGACAGACAAAGACAGAATTAATTTCCTCATCAGTGCACTCAAAACTCAAGTCTTCCTAGCACTCTGTATTTCATAGTCTATTACTCTGTTTCTGGGATATTCAAAGCATTGGCCCTGCATGCTTCAGTCCCAGAGCACTACATCTTGTCCAACAAATGATCAAAAGAAGCTGTCACGGTACTCAATGAACAGAGCAAAAATCGCATATAAATCCTTAATTCTATTACTTCCTTATTGTCAGCGCTCAACTTGGTCGCATCCTGTTAATACAGCCTTGTGGATGCTCAGCATACAATGCTCCACCAGCAAAACCACAAATTTGCTGACAGCCAAAAAAAGGATGATACTTAGGTTTCAGGGTTTATACCAATATTCTAAAGGGATAGTGATCCAGCAAATATTTTATCCAGTTTTTATCCCTTTGACAGTTCCCTGGACTTCTTATTCCAAGTTCAAAGCACTTTGCTAAATAAGTCATAGCCTCCCGAGTCATAGAATCATAGAATGTTGTAGGTCATATATTTCCAATTCCACTTTTGTCATGTCTGCTGATAGTCCAAACTATCCTAATTCATCTCCACTCTCACTCACTTTTGGAGCCAATTTTCTTACATGGTGTAATCCAGCTTGCCTTTCATTAACTATGCATGGCCCACTTACCCTCTTTAGCTAAAACCTCACTGTAATTTCATTTTTTCTCTGCCAGTCTCCTTATCCTCATTTCCCCATGTCATATCTGATCTTGTAGCCCTTGAATCTGTGGTAGGTAACTACATCGTTTTCTTGATGTGAACAAGAGTTGCATATCCCTGACAGGGCTGAGTAAAAATTATCTCCCACAGTGGGACAACTACATCTTTTCAGAAAAATAATATTTCCAATATTTTTGTAGCATAGGAAAAACAATGTATTTTTCTCTAGTCTTGTTCTTGGAAGACTTTAAACTGTCCTGGCTGAAACCTTCTGAAGAGAATTCAGACAGAGGCCAAATGAAACATGGAAAAATTTAGTTTGAAAAACTACACTGACAAAGTTGTGAACAGTTGAAAATGGCCTTTAGGGCTGGAAGTGCCTAGCAGCCCTAGCAGTAGATGCTGTTACAAACCCAGCCTGCAGTGAAAGGGGCCACCCTATCAGGACACCTACTTTGATGATAATCAATCATAACCCAGCTGCATTTCTGTAGTAACTCTGTGTCCCTGCTAACCAACACGGACAGGATTTCTACCATTTAATTGTCCAACAATTTGGTGCCTACATGAATCCTGATAGGGAGACTTCCCCATTCCCTAGGGCTATGACATGAAACATGAATGCAGGTTATGGGAGCTCCCCCTAATACCAGGTTAAGAAGTGGCAGTTAATTGCAAACAGTTGGTGACTGGCCCCCAGCTGTCCAGAATCCCTCTGCAAGAGTCAGTCATAGCCCTGCTTGTGTCTTCAGCTTCTTCTCCCTGAATTTGGCTGTAATGGACCTACCTAAAGTAATTAGGGCACCTGTTGCATCGTCAGATCCATTTAAGGCAGTCCTTCAGCACTCCGGTTTACACGGTTTGACAGGAATTGTTTAAGTGGGTACCAGTGTAATGGCACTGCAAAAATGGAATTGTGGCATTATTTTAATCAATAAATATAATTACATGCTCAGATGATCGTGAGCTTGTCTGTAATTAGTTCTCCATTCCATAATGCAGCCCATAAAATGCCACTTTTTTGCACATTACACAATGTGAGATGGGAATTGCATTTGCAGATGAACAGGATATTTACAATCAATTGAATTTTTACAGTTCAGGAAAAAAAATTAGCCCTGGTTAAAAAAAAAAAAATGTATCAGTTGTGAAACTTGAAAATAGCCATTTGTTTTGGGAGCAAATTCGGTTTTATGGTACTATTGGTACCATGAAAACAGTCACCATAAATTAGCACAGTCATAACACAGACCAGTTCTGCATCCATACATCATACAATTTTACTTTTAGTTTACATGTATAAATATAATCTATTTATATTTTTATATATTTTATATATATACATATCTCCCCGTCTTAGAGGTTCTTCACAATAATGACATCAGGCGAAGAGTGAGGTTTCTTCTCAGTAGGTTACATGGTAATTTTGAAAACTGCTTAGCATGCTAATGATCTAAATTAATAAAAACATAAAAATATATTTACATACAGTAGATTTTATTCAATATATTAAAAATACAATTAATTTTACATTAGCAAGGATTTTAATATCGCAGTATTTCACTTTCACTTTTATTTTTCTCTTTCTTTAAATATACCTTTGTTTCATGTCTTGAAAGGGGGTTCCACCCTGCAATCTTCATTCACACTGTCCACAGCTCAAAACTGATATTAAGCACTTACTTATTTTTAAATACATCCTTAAATGTAGGGAAAAAAAAATCGATAGGGCATAAATATTTTTTAAATATCTAAATGTCAGCATAGTGCTCCATAGGAAGTACCAGGAAATAGCAGGAAATACCAGTGGATACTTTCACATCATACCACACTTAAAGGGCTTAGATTCTTATTATCTCATTGAAAAGAGAGAGGGCAAAGACCTATGGGAATAAAGAGGAAGATCTCAAACTCCTTTATATTTTGCAGTCCTGAAAGTGATTGACAGCCCCAGTTTCGTAATGCAGAATAAACAGGATGGCTTTCCACATCCTGCAGGATGGGATAACAACTATATGAATGGACAGAAATTAATCACATTGTTGCTAAAACTTTATATTTTGAATGCATAAGGAGTTTAGTAGGCAACAAGATCTAAATGAACTCTTCAGTCACAATTTTTATAATTATTAAATTAAATGAATGTGCCTCAAAATATGGATCTTCTAATAACCTGCTTGGGGTTGCAGCCAGCTATACCATTGTAGGACACAGAGCAATATTATGCCAAATAATATTTATCCAGACCACTCTCATAATCAGAGTGGAACTCACATGACTCAAAGTCCAAATCAAATGTTTTACCTCCACAAACACCAGAAGAATCAGTCCACGGAGTATGGTCCAAAACAAGACCACATACTCTGATTTACAGGGAAAACTTGAAATGCTGCCCTGCAGAGATAAAAGATCAAAGTTATGAATTCCATACCAGTGTCAGTTCCAATATCCCAAACATGAAAGGCAGTAAACCACAACTTCATCTGTACTGCTTCTTATTGCATGTACACTTTTAAACAATTAATACAAACATGACACTGTCAAATGCAATTTCAATATGACTGAAATAATTAGAAGATATATTTCTTAAAGGTACTATCAATTTCTCCACAAGCTTTGTTTTACACACAACCACTCAGATCAGCAATGATAAACTGAAAGAAGAAAAATGAATCACTGTTGCTATTTTTCCAATTACTCATTATACAAGGTATGTCTGCACATCAAGTAGATAGTATTTCATTTTTCCTTTGGGCTTGCTGGTGTTGGGGAAACAAAAAAAAAGAACATAATTGTCATTAAAATTGAGAATCAGAGAAAAAGACAATTATATCTACATATAATTTATTGTCATCTAGCAGGATCTCAAACCCATGACATGCAACTTCAAGCATTACAGACTGTTTTGCAGATTGGTCATCCACCATAAATAAAATTGAGACTGAAATAAATTGACCTGACATTTACCCTATTCCACTGCCTAAGCACATGCCAGCTCTCCTGCCTGATTTTTAGGAGGCTTTAAAAGACAAAATGATAAGGGCTGATGAGCAGTTAGTAATGACAAGCCTGTAGGAGTGTGTGAGTCATGAATGGGCTGGAAGCTCTGTATGGGAATACTGTAGGCTTTTACCTAGCTGAACTCTGATACCATCATGCAAGGTACGAAGAGATATAGAAATAAATACATGAAGTGGTAACCTCCACTTTCACATGAGATAGAAAATGATCCAAGAAGGGAAATTTTTTAAAATAAAATTTTTAAGAATGGCAAGGCCAAGGTTAGTGCATTTCTCAGGCAAGGTAATACAATTTTCCTATCTTTACTATAGAAAAATTCAGTTCTTAAAAGACAGTATTACACTGAGTTGCAGTAAGATTCCGATTGTTTGACTTAATACAACACTTTAAAGAAGACAGTTCACTTGGAAAAACTTATCTTCCTTTGTCAGGTAAGCTAACCAAGAAATCCCAAGTCACTTTGTCCTTGGGCAAGTAGTCAAATCTGCCAGTGGTCTAATAGGGTGCTTTTTTCAATCTAGATATAAAGGTCACTTGCAAGGCACTGGTGTCAAAACTCACTCATGTTGTCACCCCACCCATTGTTGGTGCTGAAGCACAGTCAGACAATCTCTGAGACACAAGTCTGTCTTCCATGGAACAGATTATTCCAGTGGTATCCTCCTTGTACTGGTACTCAGATACATTGTTTGCTAAGAAATGTGAATATTGAGCAGGTTACAGTCAGCTAAAACCCTTCAGTCAGTTTCAGATCTCACTGGCTGGGAAGAGGCATGAGGAATTTGGTAATAAATCAACCAGTCAGGTAAAAATCTGTTCCTTCCAGCCCACAGCGTGGCACATGGACACTAAGCACTCTTGGATTGCCCAGCAAGAGGGTTCTTTCCAGTCTGTCCACATCATTTAATTGGCAGAAGTCCACAAGTGTGTTCCCAACGGCAAATTCATGCTCAAGTTGGATAGGAAGTCATTTGACTCAATCAGTTGTCATTCCTTCCCCTCTGTCAGTGTGAGGCTTTCTGAAGGATCTTCACTCAGGTGCAGTCTCAACAGTTCATTTCTCTCTCATCAGATCCCAAGGTAAAAGCTGCTATAGCTCCTTTTACTGTACCCAGCTCTCCCCATTGTCAATTCAAATCTGAACAAGGCTTTTGAAGTCTCTTAGTCCTCTTTTCTTGGGTCAGGAAACCTTTGGGATGATTTATAATCTATATAAGCACTAAGACAGGACCACAAAATGAATCGTATTAATATAATTGCAACTAGTAAAACCATCAAAAGGACTGATTCCATATTTAAGCTACAATAATGAGGTAATGTGAAAAAAATACTCTGGGAGATCTAATTATATAATGAAGTATTCAGTTCTGCATGGCCAGCCCAGCAATTCCTCTAACATTCCAATCACAGTGATCTCACTAGCATGTGAGAGAAGAGTCCAGCTGACAGATTTGGGACATGTAACGTACTGTTTAGTCAAGAGGCCCCATGTGCTATTCATAAAGAATTAACAACTCTTATATTGACAATGACAGTATTGTAAGAAGACCTTTGGAAGGGGGAAAAAAACCTCCATAAACTCCGTCTCCATGAAGTTGGATTTTTTTTTATTTTTGGTCCTTCTTTTCCAATGCTGATGTAATCTCCAAACATCTCCAGCAGCAGCTGCTCAGCAAAACCAGGCACCTTCTCCCAAGTCCCTTTCAGCAGCACACACAGCACTTTCCAGCTCCCTCAAGACAATCAGGGCTTTCTTTCACCAATTAGCTATTACTTCAAGAGTCCTGCGCTGTCCAACGAGCTCTTAAGAATGGTCTTTGCAGGAAACAACACTGGAGGAGCTTTTTTCTCCCCTAGACAAATGAAAAGGGGGAGAAGGGGAGGGGGAAGAGGGGGAGACAAAAAAGCACAAGGAAACAAATCAGAACACAGAAGCTGTCCAAAATGCATCACTCATTTAGCACATCAACAAATGCAGAAACGTCCTCGACAGTCAAGGCTAGAGCAAAGCACGCACGCGCACACACACACACACACGCACACACAATGCTCCTACTTTCTTTATGAGATTGTTTAGTCAAATATGGTTAAAAGGTTTCATAGAAAGAAGTGCTCTTGTTACAGCATGTCTGAGCTGTGCAAACTAAAAGGGAACGAAATTCCTGTAAGACTGTGCTCTGCTTCCTTATTTGGCTCTACAAATGTAAAGCAGCATTATTTGAATTAGACACTATAGAAAAGAACTTGGTTTAGCTCACTTTAAATATAGACGGATTGATGAAATGAGTACTTACTGGAACTGCTAAGATCTTTACAGACTTACTAACTAGCAAGCTCCTTTCCCCTGAAACTGCACTTTCTGTCTAAAAGAAATTGAAGCCTGATTTGGAGACATAGAGCTTTGGGAATTCTATATTCTTTTTCTCTTATATTCAGGGCACAGTAATACCTTGAGTTCCTTGGAGATGCCAAGTCCTCATTAGAACTAGCACAAGGACCCAGTTCAGAGGAAAGTAAGGAACTTCTATTGATATTTAAGCAATTCCTTACCCGGGCTGGACATGTAGAGTTGTGAAGGTAAAACTGGGAAGGATCAGCAGTAAGTGAAATTACTTGGATATGGTTCAAACAATAGCCTGGTGTCAGAACTGCTTCCTTGACTTCTAAAAATTCTGCATTAAATCAAATGTCATACCAAAATACTATCAGTATCCTCTCAAAGTACCACTTTCTGGTCAAATTTGTCCTTGATTGGGGTAATCTCATGAAAGTCAACATGCTGTCTACTACACAGCCAACAGAAACACATTTACACTGCAATTAAAATGATATAAAATAGTCAATAGTCAAATAGTTCCCTTTTATTGACTCTGGATCAGAAGCAAAGCCCTGGCGTTGTTAAACAGTTAAATGGCAGAGAAAAGCAATCCTTTCCAGGGTTTCAGGACTTTTTCCACACTAATGGGTGTTCTCAACTACCACATGGATTCTTTAAAGGAGGTGGAAAGTGTCAGAACTGATCAGATTGCTTAAAAGGCAAAAAAGTCTGACATAATGTCCTGATTGCATTTATGAAGGAATGCAAATAAACTGAAATTCCTCTGGACAGGAAGGTTCAACCAAAGGATGAGTACAAAAAACCAGGATCAAGGAGCTATCTTTGAGGAGGAGCACCAAAAAGTGTCCTTTTATACCTACAGATTCCAAAACCTGCTGAGTTCAAATGGACTGCTCCTTTCAACTAGCAAAGATTTTGCTGAAAAAATGCAGCAGGCTGGAGAGAAGAGATGAATACACACACACACACACACAGAGACATATATATGTTACTAGGGTCACCTACAGCTAAAGAAAAAAGGATAAATGGAGCCCAAAAGATCTACCAGCTTGCCCTAAAGCAAAATCAACTATATCATTCCTGACAGCTGCTTCTTTAACCTGCTCTTTTCTTTTAAGATACCTACACCCACGCAGATGAGAAGAAAGGAAATCATCATCTCATCTGAAAGGGAAAAACAGTTCAGCGTGAAAAACAGTTCAGCATGAAAAACAGTTTGACAAACAGTTTAGTGGCTCTATCTGTTGCAACACAAGCCCTGCAAGACAGGGGCTTTACAGTATGCACTCACTTGGGCAACTGGCTCATTTTATAGCTGTACAATTAATCATTGGTTGAGGCAACAATATCGGAATTTTTTTAGAGAAGCAGAATTTTTGTACCATCCCAGCTCAATGGATGCAAGGAAATGGCCCAGCATGAGCAAGGCGAATTTAAAAGCCAGATGAAAACTGGTATGGCTGGATTTTAGAAAATGCAGTTTAACATGGGTAGTTGTTCTTACCATCTGTGCAAAGTATTTTGAGAACAAGCTAGGAAAAGCTTTATGTAAAGCATTATATAAAGCACATTGAGCATTATTATTTGGATTTTCCCAAATTTACTTTTTCCACAACAGATATTCCTAATATCTGGCACCGTTTTTAATGATGTGCCTTTTTTGAAGA
The DNA here is from genome assembly GCF_903797595.1 of Erithacus rubecula. Classification (NCBI taxonomy): domain Eukaryota; kingdom Metazoa; phylum Chordata; class Aves; order Passeriformes; family Muscicapidae; genus Erithacus; species Erithacus rubecula. The sequence continues at coordinate 12,553,028 of NC_136688.1, forward strand.
ATGTGTGCAGTATCACCCATAAAAGCATCCTCTCTGTTCACAGTTTATTTTGTTAAAATCCTTTTTTAACTAGTCATCTTTCTAGGAACAATGACATGATAGAAGAGTATTTCTGATGGATGATATTTTATTACTAACATATGTTTTCATCACATAACCAATATTACTACCCTATTCTGCTGTAAATATTTATTAAAATCCTCTAATTTGAAATTATTTCCAAGACAAATTTCATATTTTGCTTTTAAATTATTATATAATTAATTGTCTTGGTAAATGTCCATTGAAGGGTAGGTTAGAGAGGGGAAAAGTACATATTAGGCAGTCTTGCTCACTTTTAAAATGTAAGGCAACAGATTTCATATCTCATTTTAAAATTCCTTTATAAAGCAAACTCCTAAAATGTCACCACATTCCCAAAATATTAAAATATCAAGTAAACTTACAAGCAACAAAGCAGGCATTACAATAATAATAATGAAACACCCATTGTTATCATCAGTTTGAAATACACCACGAAATGTAAGTAAATAAGAATTTAAAAATAGGATATTTGACTTACTGCATTTTCCACACATTCAAAAGGCAGCATATTGACCAAAGGAAACAGCAAAGAGTTGTAGGTGTTGGCAAGGCTAATAAGAATTTCCAAGTTCTTTGTTAAAAAAAAAAAAAAAAAAAAAAAAGGGAAAAATTCCAGCACTTATCTGTCAGAATCACATTGCTTTTACAGTTATCAGAGTCAAAAAGGCACCTTGCTCCAGGTTACATATGTGAAAGCTCCTGAGCAAGCATTCTATATCACATGGAATACAAAACACCACTTAAAAAGAGCCAGTTCAAGTAGTCAACACTTTAGAGGACAAAATCTGGCATTCAGAGTCAATTATTGCTCCACATAAGTTGTGATAACATGCACATATCAAGATCATTCAGTATTGCGTTGAGTTAAAGCAAAGTCAGCACCTGCCCCACTGGTTTTCTTCTGGAAAATCCCCAGCAAACACACTCCTCCCACTACAGTCAGCTCAGTATGCCCATTTCCATGATCAAGAACAACAAGGACAGAAAGAAGATACTCCATTTATTACATATTTCATCCCTTAAGACTAAATTCAGCCTCCATAAAACCGGAAGTGTTAGCAAAACTCCAGCTTATCCTCAAAGGTGTCAAAAATGAGATTTAAATGTAACAAAAGAGCACAGATTGCAGGAATTGCCAATAAAACTGAAGGGAAAGGTCTAAAAGGAAATGAAACAAAACCTTATAGATCAATCTTAAAAGTGATTACATTAAGAAATCTGTATTTCCAAAAAGACTTAATGAAATTTCTGCTGTCATTCCATGACCTCCTCCATGTGCAGAGACATCTTGGTTCCCTTTCATTTATGCAAATTTCTTACTAGGAATATGGTCATGACACAGGAGTAGCAGAATGCCCAAAATGTCCACCTAATTGTGAACAAATATAAAAATACAAAAAACTTCCACGACTCAACAGATAAAAGCAGGGATACATATTTAAGATTGGTGTTATAAAGTTCAAAACAGCTTGTTATCAAGAGATAATAATTACTATGATCAGAGAGACCATACACAATTTGCTATGTTTTCACACTCATCTAGATGCCTACTTTTTGGTGTAGAATGAACACAAGGGGTTTTACTGGGTCCATCAGTAGAATTTTTTCCCCCCACTGAATTAATAGAATTCACATCAATACAGCAGAGAATTTAATGAGCACTATTTTTGACAAAATAATGTTTCAGCAAAATGCCAGTTTTTCAAACACAGAAAACTGGCAAAACATGCTTCTGTTTTGACAAAGTATTTGTTAAGATATGCTTTTCAGATCCCTAAATTCAAGATCAGTACAAACCAGCCTTCAAACATTATATAGTCAAGGCACTCATGCATAAAACCACAGTTTGAGCCTTTTGATGAGTGCTGTGGTCACTTATCTCTGGGCTATTTCAAGCCTCCCTTGACTTAAAAGCCTTGTTTCCTTTTCACTGTGTACAAATCAGATTGGGACTTTCCGAAATGTCACAGGATGGAAAACTGCCTTCCCTCTCATCTGCAACTCCATGTCTTTGGCAGACCAGATCACTTGGATGATGGTCTGCCTGTGCTATACCAAAAAGAGCTCAGACCAAAACCTGCTTCTAGTTCAAAATTAAATTTGGGTGTCCTGATCATCCTTCGTTTTGACAGCACTAGCCAGTACAGATAGAAGTAAACAATGACACAGCTACCATTTTCCTACAAGGTCCACCATTCAAACTTTCTAAAACTAACCACAAGCAAAATGTGCTTTGGCGAACTACAGATTATATCACCCCTCTCATAAAATGCAATTATTGAAAAGAACTGTGATGGAAGAAAAACATTTCACATGCTGCACTGACACTGTTCCAAACCTCATTTTTTCTATAAAAAAATGAAAGTTGGGCTTCATTGTAGTTCAGCAAACTACATTGTGTTTTGAAGAAGTTTTTCATTCTACTAACAGGTTATCCTGCTTACTTTTAAAGTCTCTTTGCACACAAAAAGAAGGGGAGCTGGGGCAAAGAAGGAAAGAAAAGAGTCCATTTGAAAAAATTACACTGCTAGATTACAAGAGTTGAAAGCTGGTATGTAACTTTGCTCTGGGTGACCAAACTGCTATGCAGGAATGCTGCCGGGAACAGAATGAAATTCCAAATAAATTAGCCATGTCCAAGAAGCCAATGCAACACAGGATTAAAACCCACAAAGAAAACAAATTTATTCAGCCTACTTTATCAGAATTCTTAATAATGTGTACTACTTTTTCTCATTGCAGTCTGAGCTCTTCCACTGGAACTGTGTGGAGAAGGAAAAATGAGTCACACTTCATAAATCTCCTACTTGTACAGACACCTAAATAGGTTACCTAGAGCAAGACACACAATGCCATTGTATATAAATACATATGCTTATCACAGCCATGGGACAAATGTGAAGATTTATTTCTCTGACTTTACTTCCAAGCACCTGACCAAAGAAAAGACGCTATGTACTTCCATGAAAATCTACAAAGCTGAAGGCAAAGGTTAGAACTTCATTGACCTCCATGCTAAAATGAGGTATAACAAGAAAAATTGGCAGTTCCGTGGCTGAGGTACTGCCTGCAACTCAGAGCGTATTCTATCTCTGACAGCATCTCAGAAATGTCTTCATATAATAGCTTATGCCAAAATCACAGGAACATTCAAAGATGCACTTAAGCTTCTGCCTCTCCTTGAATTGGAACTTTAATCTTTGGACTGGTTTTCCTCATCTGGGAAATGGAGATTTTAATAGGCACTTACTGTACAGTAATTTGGAGACAGAGCTAAATTTTTGAAGCATTTTTGTAACAATAAAATTTTTTTAAGTACTTCACAAGAAGTACTTTATGCAGAAACTAGACACATAGAGAGAAATCTTTCTGTGATAGAAGTGCATGTATCATCTTGGCTTCTGAAAAGATTGGATAAACCATAAACATACTCTCACTTCAAGCTATACATTGCCCAGTACACTTATTCACTGGAAAATAAGAGTCTGAGGACAATACCACTTGCATTGATATGACTCTGCCATATTTCCCTGTGAATCTGTGTATGCAGGGATTTTCTGCAACAAAATTCATCAAGCAAACCACCAGCTGAGTGTGAGTGTTGGGGAATCATTTTCAGTTCCCAGCCATGGCACTGCCCTGCTTTCCAAATGACCACACTGCACAAGCCATTTCATATCCATGGCTGGTGTGTTAGTTATTTTCTAAAGAGTTTCTGTCCCAGAAAAGGGGGACTCCCTGTAAGACACCAGTTGTATCCTCTGCCATTTCCATAATGAAACAAATTAAATGCTATTTACTGTGACCATTATATCTAGTATTTTATCAAAATACAAAAGCACATGTGCGACTGACATTTATTTTTTGTCAAGTGTTTTCTCCTCCATGTAAGGGGATATTTAGCTAAATATGGGGAAAAAAAAAAAAAATAAAAAAAGAGTATATTCCCAAATCCCCTTCTCTGCAATGCACCCCCAGAGAGTGAGGGTCAGAAGATAAAAGCCATTGCTGTACCATCAAGACATGTGACTGGAAGGGTTCTGTCTATGCCTTCATTAAATGCACATTTAAAAATGTTTGATTCAAACAAAATATTTTTAATTAAATATAAACTATGCTGTTTGCTCAGAAAAATAAACCAAGAAAGCAATAAAACTTTGCATGAGGACCAAGGAAAAGTACTGATTTTCATTTTCAAAAGGGTCACCTTGAATAAAAAAAAAAAAAAAAGTTTTATGATTACTACTGAAAGAAAAGTTTTGATTCAGGAAACAGCAGAAAAGGACATTTTCCCAGAGATTTAGAACATGTCAATAAACTGTTTCAAGTCATTTGAGACAATTGTAAATGAACTACCAGTGTAAAAAAAGTTACCTTGTTCTACTTTGACCTGCCAAAAAGAGCTCTGCACTAATGGACGATTCATGGACTCAAACTGAGCATATGGGCAAGTGCTGGAAGAGTTGGGCTGGATTTCTGCATTTCCAGGATACAGACCCTGGATTTCTGAGGGAAGAAAAGGAGGATGGCTGCTGGCAAGGAGCAATGCTGCTCCGCTGACTCGCTCTTGGCAGATCACACGCCAGGGAGATGCATTCTGGGTTACCACACTAAATATTTGGCTTTACAAAACAATGTCCTAAGTTACAGTTTGATCAGCAAGTGCACTCTGCTTGTACTCTGAAAACAGCATGCTTGAGGTACATCTGGGTTGGTTGGTTGTTGTTTTTTTTTAAACACAAAAAATAAAGCAAGTAGGTGAAAGGTAACTGTATCACTTTACAGACACAAGCTACCCTCTGATCACAACAAATTAAGATGTTCAACAGCCTTAAAACAATACATTTTTTAAATCAATGTTCCCAGACAGCATTCACAGCTATTTGTGATGACAAATGCCCTTTGAAAGAGTTAATAGGCAAAGGTTTGTACTGGCGGTGAATAGTGCTACCTTTAATTGATCCAAGAGCCTTAGAGAGCTGTCTTAAAGCATGATGATGTATTTTGGTTGCAAGTAGGCCAAAATAAGCATAAAGAAAATCTGTAGGAGTATGAGACCTTTCATTTGTTCATTGTTGGGGAAGGGGGGGGAGGAAGGGGCGGGAACTGCTGGGGAAAATGAGAGAACTATGATGGGGTTATCTTTGTGCTCTGGCACTTAAAATAGATAAAACTCCAGGAATTTTCAGGAAAAGAGAGGAAGTGATCAGGCCATAATTCTTAGAATAAACGTCAAGATGTACAGAAATGTACAAAACAAGGCTTCTTCTTCAGAAAAAAAAAAAAGCCATGAAAAAAGAGGAGACGATCTAATGGTATAAAGAAACATTGATTAAAGAGATACCCAGAGGGAGAAAGATATTTGATCAGCTTTAACAAACATTGCATGGCCTTGAATTCTCTCTTAACTTCTCAAGGAAGAGGGAGAAAAAAATATCTGTAGCAGAGGCAGTCACATGGATCCATTTATAAATTTCCCCCTTATTCCCAGCTCATCTTTTGCGTCATTTTGTTCAAGATGCACAGGAAATGTGCACACTAAAAGCGACTCACACAATTAAACATGATAGGTTAGTTGTAAATATTTTACCCTGAGTAGCCATAGAAGAAACAAAAAAAAAAAAATCATTTTTATAAGGAACATAAAATCCATTCAGCCATATTTTTTTTCTTTATGAGACTGATTATACATTAATATTAGCTAACAATGAAGGAAGCAGTCTATCCATGCTGTCCTGGTTTGAAGGACAGGTATCTGCCAATAAAGGCAGAAGTTTTCCTTTGATATAGAGACTTTAATTCCACTCCCACCAAGTATTATAACTGTTTGAATCAAAGACTCTAAGGCAGAGATAAGGGGGTAGGAATAACAGCTCTTTTACTAATATATCTAACCGTACAAGCAGAAACAACAGCAGTTGTTAGAATTACCAACAAAACAGAACAGATAACTTGGTTGCAGTCCTTTTTCAAGCTGCAGGCATGCTCTCTCTGTGCTCAGTCCTGGTGCTGCAGACAGAGTAAAGCCCGGAGCTGCAGAGAGCAGGCGGGAGCAGAGGCGGGAGGGGGCGGCACCCACGCTGGTCTCGGGTGAGAACGGGCTGGAGCGGGCGGCTCCTTGCTCACCGTTTGTGTCCGGGTGATCAGCTGTGTCCACAGAGGCAGGAGGCTGGAACGGGGCAGATGCAGGGCAGGTGATCACAGACCATCTGTCTCTCCTGTGTTTGGCCACATGGCTGCAGAAGGGGTGTCCTCCTCCAAGCTCACCAGAAACACGAGTCCCCCTCTGGAAACATGAGTAGCCCCTCCGGGAGCCGCTACCACCGACCCCTTTTGTCTGGAGTCATCAGAGATCCTGGGTGTAACCCGGCCAGCTCCATTGGCATGATAATGGGAAAAATTCTTTAAATTGACACAGTAATAGAAAAACACTCAAACCTCAAAACATGCTTACACAAGTCTTTCATCAGAAACTCAATTTTGGCAGAATCCCTCCCTCACATAGCAAAAGCTAAACAGATTTCCTTTAACTTCCACAGGTATAAACTTTATGTCAAGTTAGAATTTTTCTGGAAACTCTGAGGCAAATCAAATAAGAAAATTCCTAGTCTAAAAGATTATTTCCAAATGAAATTACTGTGAAAGCATACTATCAACAACTCTGTAAAAAATGTAAAATAGAAAGTTGTTGGCATATGAGATTTTCTTACAAGACAGATATGGGAGGAGCTAAGAAAAAACAGCCAATATTGCTCCTTAAAAGTAAAGAAGTCGAGCAATAAAATATCCTGCTCCAATATATGTATCCAGATACATTAGGAAAAGTGAGTCAAGTCCAGTTTCAATCTGGAACAGGGAACAGGCAAGCTGTTCTCAAATTCTGCTCATCCTGTTCATCCCAGAGCCATGAACAAGCCTTCTTCTAGCAGACACTCAACAGAAAAAGGTACAGAGCCTTCATTGTGGTCTGGGTAAAAATGAAGGTTGAACTTACCTCTACAAAGCAAAAGAATTCATATAGGATTCTCAAAACAGCAATACATTCCTCTATCAGGAATATTTGGCTCTCGTGAGTCTTCCCTTATGGTACAAAGCTCTGAGGAAATGAACTGACAAAAACTTCACATCACGACTTTCAGACATTTTCTCAATTAATCATTCTAACCCCACATCACCAACCACTACAGAAGATGAGCACCAGCTGCATCCTTCAAAATAACCCCTCATTTCAGGGTACAAATATCAGTAGATGAGGAGAACCAGGACACATGGACAGTGGCAACTTACTATGGGAAAAGGATATGAGCTCTGCACATCCTTGCTTAGTTCTGTATGAAGAGACTCAAAATACTGTTTGCATTTTGTGTTTTGAGTTGCTTTCATTTTTTAAAAAATACTAATAATTTTGAGAAAATCTTCTCTCCTTGTTCCATTTACTTTCAATTCAGACTCACAGAATCTTCCTTTGTAGTTTAAAGCTAAAATATTTCCTTCCATCTTATCAGGTAACATGTAAATTCTAACTACCAAGGAGTTTTCTGAAAAGTAAACAAATAAATGAAAAATTACTGTATACAAGGATATTTAAAGGATATAAAGTTCTTTAGAAACAATTAAAATTCAACTGCTTTTTGTGCAGGGGACAGCAGGTGGATTGCCCATACTACTCTCCCCAACCATGAAGTACCAGCGTTTCATAAAACAGAAGTCAATCATATCACAAAATAACTATGTTCAGTAGCTTCTTATTTGACAGGAAAAAAATGGCCTTTAGAAGTCCCTTCCAATTTACTTTGTAATTCAATTCTATAAACTGGTAGAATCAGCTTATTTGTATGACCCTTCCATATTATTGATGGTGCTATTTCTACTGCTGCCCTTGGAGACAGCCTACAGAAAAACAGCCAATATTCAGATCTTGTTCACACACATTCAGTTTTACCATAGAACACACTGAGAAGGGCACTCTGGTGGCAAGTACCAGCAAAATCTGAGCCATTTTCCCAAATAAAGCCTAAAGGGTGTATACAGCTCTGTTTGTTTACGTAGAGACAAAACACATCCCACCTGGAAACATCAGTGAGAGCCAACACAGCCCTACAAGGATGGCATTTCTCTACACACTCAAACTGACCAGCAAGGCCAAAATCGTAAGAATCCCAGATCCATGTGCTTATCTTTGAACAAACAAACACCATACTGATGAGAAACTGAGGCGTAAAAAGTCTGAATAGAAACGAACCCAGATTTTCCAAGGGACGTCTATTTTACAACGGCCTCATAAACCTAAGAGAAGCAACAATTTTAAGACCAGTTCATGTTGTACTCTGGAAGGAATTTCTGGTTTTGGTTAATTTTCACCACTGCACACATGTGCACATGCACACACCTGGAACTGTTGAAACAAAGACTCAAATGTGGGGAAAGCAGATGAAGAAAGAGAAATGGGGTTTCCAGTGCCAAAGATGGACTCAGTTTCAGAAACAAGATTAAAATCCATCAGTTTTTGGCCCTCATGCCAGTGCTCAGACTAAAGTTTCCCAGGTTCCTTCCATAAACATAAAGAGCCCTCCCAAATAATTTCTGTTTTTAAAAAAGTGGTCTCCAGCAAACTTTACCTAAGAGCTTGAGTCTCCTTGCAAAATGTGCTGTTTAACTGAGGTTTAACTAGACTGTCATCTACAATCCCAGGTCCAAATACAGGGAAATAAAAAACATATTTTTCCCAAAGGAGGCAGAAAAATTTTTGCGCTGTATCCTAAGAGGCAACAGGCACAGATAAAATTGTGCTTTCAGCTCCACCAGTAAAAATCCTCAGGAATTCCAGGTTGACAAAAACCTCCACCTTAAACTCTCCCAGGACTCTCCTCAGTTCAGCTGAGGACACTAAGGAAGCAAAATTCAATCCTCTTTTTTTGTCCTAGAAATCTGGTTCACAATTCAACATCTTTGATGTAAGTCTTTTAAAATATTGTGAAGGCTTCAATTCAGGGACAGGATGGAGGGGAATGTGTTTGCGACTCCTCTGTGGGGGGACCATTAGGAGGAGGGTTAATGTGATAAAATTAAGGTTAGTGCCCATTCCCCCAGGATTTCCTTCGCCATCACCAGCTTCTCCAGGCTGAGTGTAGCTCACCCTCATCTCCTCACCAAGGACAGCTCTTAAACAGAAGCAAAACAGTCTGCTGGGAGGAAAAAGAAAGATAATCACACAACTAACTTACATATACAAAGTATGAGACAGGACAAGGGAGGGGAAGAAGGAAAGAAGCCTTTGATATCCTCACCTTTGGAGCAATACAAACTTAATGCAAATCCAGCTTAAAAACTGGGGAGTTAGCATTCAGAGCACACAGCCCAGCAGAGTATGGGAAAGGGATAGAGCAACCCAAAGAGCTGGCGCCACGAACTGATGAGCGGAGCGCAAGTGATAAAGATTTACTGCGAGAGAGGAGGAAACAGTCCGCTAGCCCGATTAGAGCTGTGAATACTGAGTTGTTCAGGGAGGATTTTGCAGCTGACTGATCACAGGCTGTCGGAGCAGGCCTCGGACAACAGCTGCAAGGCTTGCTGGGCTGCAGAAACAAAAGGCGCCTAGCACAGTGCAAAGAAAGAGTTGACAGGTTGTTGTTAGCAGTGGCAAATGTGTGAGGTATGTCACTGTGTGTGAGACGGGCTGGGCTGGCATGGTGAGGAAGAAGGAGTGCAAGAAGCACAGCAGCGCTCAGAAAATGAGGGGGCGTCGTGGGGGAGGGAGCAGGGACACAGGCTTGGTCAAAGCGTTTTCCTAAAATCAGGCTGGTATTTGTAAGGAGGACAATCACAAGGTCTGTTTACTGCTGCCAAGATGAATTAGCCCATTGTCTCATTTATAGGATGAATCCGGTGGCACAGACTACAAGGTGCATGCCATAAAAGGAACTAATTAGACAATTCTGGCAAATCTGAATTAAGACCCTTTCTTAAGGGTCTTAAGCTGGAAAGCATTTCTCAGGACTCCAGTCATATGGCTTAGGTTTTGTTGGGCCTTTTCTTTCCCTTCTGAGAAGGGATATCTTATGCAATTCCCTAAATCACAACGGTCTGCTCCAAATTCTGCTCTGAGATTCAAGAAGAGTTGTTATGAAGGTGCTGGCATTTAGATCATATCTAAAAAGGTTCAAACAAAAATCCTGAATTCTACAGGAATTCAGCTCCCAGTCCAGGGACAAACTTTACAGCTCATCCCTTCTGTTAAGAGTGGGCAAAACCAGAATCCCACATGAGAACATGCCTGAGCTAACAGCCGGCAGCTGAATTCTCATGTACATACACACAAGTGAGTTTTTTCAAAAGTTGGCTTCTAATCTGATACCCACCCCCTTCAAATCCAGTGCCTGCAGCCAAGTGCTTTTCCCAAGCAACTCTGAGCTTTCTGGAACCATGGTTCACTAAGCACGTGAGTGCTGGGCAGGAATGTACCAATGAAAGTCCAGAGATGATTAGAGACAGGAGCTGGAGAATAGGAGACCTTACTTTCAACTTCCTGTTTGGCAAGTTTAGGATTCAGTTCTTGAAGTCTGACAACATTTTACTCCAATTGTGACCAAAACAAAGTGTTCCAAACACCTCCGAAGCAGCGGTGCACGCTGTTTGTACACAACCACTATATTACAGTGGTCACTATTAAAATGTTTTACAAGCAGTTAAGGTTACCATGGCATTCACAGCATACTCATAAAAGGGAATACCATGAAAATCACAGAAACATCCAGCACTAAAAGCTGCAAGTATCAGATGTTTCATAATAATTAGTGACACTTTGTAAAGAATAGGCTTCTTGCATTTTAACACACATATCTAGGAGACACTAAGAAAGTGCAGTGGCCTTTATAGTGTTCAATCAATTATACAAAAAATCTTATTTCGATTTTTCTCTTCTAAATGGTCTCTGGGACCCAGTTAGTCTAGTCCCAATGGGCAGTACTTGATATACTGTAAAGGGAATTCAGAACAAGAGCCAAGGGCATTTCAAGTCTTCTAACACAGCTCCATTCTCCCAAAATATATACAAAAAAAACAACTCAGTGTGCACAATACTCCATCTAGGGGCAGAAATGTGACTCAGAATTTCCTTAGCCTTTGCTTCGACATGTGTTAACCTCATTCTACTAGGTCTCAGTGCATGAGGAATAATCAGACATTTCACAGAGGCTCCAAATAGCTCTTCCTCAGTGTAAGTCCATAGATTTTTACTTTTTATTATTTTAAATACAGAACTTCCAGCTTGAGTTTCCGCTTAACAGTGATGAAGAACACAGGCATCCCTTTTACGTACCTACTAGCAACTGGACTATACTTAAAATTACAAATATTATCACAGGAACAATTTATAATCCATCATCCCCATATGGTCAAAGTTTTCGGCTGAATAAGGATGGCCAGTGACCTCAACTAAAAAGAATAATAAAATGGCTGAAGGACTGCTTGCATATTTTTGTATGAAATTGTGCTTCTAATTGGAGTCAAAGAAAAGTCTGAATTTGACTGCAATGGAGCAGAAATAATTAGGGGCAGAAGTATACTTTTGAACCAAAAATCTCTCTGTAGCTGAATAATTCCATATCATTTATGATTAATGGAATTTATTCACCTAATGTATTTGAGAGTAATGTAGACAGTAGACAGAAGCAACAATTCATAGGCTCTGAGAAAACCCTGAAAATATAGAATAAGCCCCCTTAAGAAATTTTTTCATTTTAGGGAAAAAAATGTAGTTACAGAAGCATATCAAGTCTTGCCTTTCAATTATGTTTTCTTTATACAAATCGCTTTCAGCTGACAAGCCCTCACTGATTTTCCATAGTCAGCAATGGGTTACAGCTTATCCATAGTGTCACAGCTTTCCACTGTACTGTGTCTTACTCTTTGTCTCTCTGGTACAGAGGCTGCTTCTGAGGCTGCCATAACACTTCGGAAAGTAATCAAATTACTTCCTACATTTGCTCTCCTTAAACACCTCTGCTTGATCCCCTCCACTCTTCCCATTCAGCCTCTCATTTGCAAACTTCATACTTCATAAACGCAGAGGTTAGAATTTTTTAGACACTGCTTTAATTTTTCAAATAGCAATCCAATTACTGAGCAAATTGGCACCTGTGCCTAGTTACATAATGACTTGGCACTGCCTCCATTCACTGCTGGCAGTGATGAATGTGTTCCCCCTCAGCCCTCCTCATCTATCTGCCCCAGCCTCTGAGCCAACACCAGTGACCACATAAGGAGAGTGCCTGGCAGCTGCAAGCCTGAGGTGCCAAGAGGCAGATTGTGTTCTGTAGCAGCAGGATCTGGGTCTATGACTGGCTTCCTGGCTAGTCTTTTGTAAGACCTTTTCCATGGCCTCTAGGTTGGCTCTAATGAAGCCTGTAGAAATGCCTGCAGGGAGCTGGTACAGAGGTGAGTTAAGTCAAAGGTTTAATTTAGTTTCTAAAGTGAAGTGAATGTATACTGGCCTTCTCTTTCCACTCTGCAATTATATTCCTGCCACACTTATGTGAAAATACAGTATTTAGTCAACAACAGGAGCGCATTCCTGGGTATGTCTGCACCGCATATTGGGGCAAAGATCCCCAAGCCAGTCTCAATTAACTTTGCTGCAGAACCAGGAGCAATATAGCCGTGTTTGGTCGACACCTAAGATAATTAACTATGTATGGCAGTAACAGAGTTTTACTGCTTCTGGCACCAACATTGCTGTCCTTGTGTGGTAAACTGCTACAGACATGCCAGCTCACTCAGAGGTAACCAGAGGGCTCCCCAACCCAGTGCTGTTTTGCACTCCCCAGACATGTTTAGGAATACTCCGAGAACTGGCAGGAATTTGTTGGCCATCACATGAGAATGGCAAGGCTACAGATGTGGTTACAGTAGATTTGGACTGTTCCACTTCCACCTCAGTCACATTCTTTTATTACTCATAACATGATGGCCACAGAGCATCTTTAAGTAATGTGCTGAGCATCTTGAGCAGCATCTGACACGTGCTGCTTTCTAAATATCTCACTTCCTTCTCCAAGAGCAAAAAGCTGGACAAAGACATTTTAAAGTATTTCTCACTTTTTTTTTTCTTTTCTTCCCCCCAAGAAATTTGGGTCTTAGTCAGAAGTGAACATCTTTAGGCTATTTAAAAAGCCCTTTTCAATTATTGCAATGAAACAGATAAGAACTTACCCACAATAGGATAGTTTCTCCCCATCTGGCCTTTTTATCATCCCCAAGAAATTAACTTTCTTAAAATAAATGAGTGCAGGTTCCAAAGACCAGAGATGCACTATGATTCCCTTTGGTGAAGGTAAAAATGAAACACAACTTGCCAGCTATTCCTCTTTTGGAACTCCACCTCAGGCATACCAAGAAGTTACTGGAGAGGATCAGAGTTATTCGTACAGCAAATTTCTGATGCAGATGGTAGTCTGGAAAATATCTGAGTGGACTCTGAACTGCACAAACAAGAATATTCCACCAAGTTTGCGGGCTTGGACTTTACTGTATGAGTTGCACTTGATGGGTAGAGTTGTTTGCTACTGATGGAATTTTTCCTGTCCTTTATTATTTTTCCCCCTAAATCAGGTATTTTGACAGAGGTACTCAATGAGTTGTTGGATTATATTGTATTAAATCATCTGCATTTATAATTCAAGAGCCTTTACCAGTGTTCATCTGTGGGTAGATAAGAAGCCCAAGATCTTCTGTTGGCTTCCTAGATAAACAAGCCATATTCCAAGAACCACCACAAGTATACAAGGACATTCTCTTCAAACCTAAACAATCACCCCAGCTCTCAAGACTGACTTTCCACACAGCACCAAACACAGTGATAAATTTTAACACATGCACTCCTTGAGCTATCCCTCTGTACAAACACCCACAACTGTGATACAGCGGCATGGATTTTAATTAACTGTATGATATCTGAGCATGACGTTTCTCCTTTGTGCTCTCAGTCTTTGCCACAATTTTGCACAGGTTACTTGGAGTTGCTTGAAACAAACACCACTGAATTCTTCACAGGCACCAGGCAAGGTAAAATTACACACATTGCTGGTAGGCTTCATACCATTTTTCAGGAGTCTGTACTTCTGCATTTTAGTGATGTCTGAGAGAAGGATAAAAAACCCCGGAGCTGTAGATTAAGTGCAACCCTATTGCCATCTTCAATACCTTCTATGGGAGCTGGACACTGGACCTACACTCTTGGCCACAGGCCTGTAGGACACAAGGAAGAGTTAGTTATCCAGAAGGGCACATGAGCATGTGCTTCTCACCAGGCATGTGAATGCCCCGGGCATGCCAAAGCTAGCAAATTGCTGTAGCCAAGCTGTGCTGGAGCTAAGCATGCACTTAAGAGCTTTGCTGGAAGGCAGCCATTTACAGATGCACAATAAGTACAGAGACATGGAGGCAGACACTTCCTTTAATGGGTCCCCTGAATTCTCTTCCTGAAGACACATACTTGGTTATTTCAATTAACTTTTTTAGAAAACCAAATACTCTTCTTCCGATTACATCTCGGACACTGACATATGTATCATTTTCCCTGGAGTCCTTAATTTACCACACTTCTTAAAGATTATGGGCCGGACAAACAACTGAAAATCACATACAGGAAGTGGCTGGATGCTGATATGACAGGACTCTCCCAGCTCCTGTTTGTCTCTTGCTTTATCCTTCATTTGTTTGAAGATGCTGGTGGGTGCTTGCCTGAATGTAATGATAACTATTAACAGCAGCTTGATGAATAAGAGAAGAGAAAGTGGAAAAGAAAACAACAGGAAAGGCATTAAGGACACTAAGTAATTCTTTCTGGGATGAGCATTAGGCATATGTACACTACTCCAGTCCCAGTGCAATCAAAGCTGCCCTGTGCCACTGCCAAAAACTGCAACAGGTGCCAGAAGATTACAACATTGGTTAAATCCACTCTTAAGGCACCCGCTCAGGGACTGATCCAAATCCCAGGAGCCAATGAACATCTTCCTCCAGACGTCAACTGTTTTCAAATAGTTCCCCTGTTATTTCCAGTGTGATGCCAAGGAGGGGCAGGGGGAAAAATAAATATGGCTGCCAGGAGGCAATCCTCTGATTTCACCACAGCACGTCTGGACAGGTGCCAAAGTCATGTACAGCCACTCAAACACATTTGTAAGGTAATTATTAGTTTACATTCACTATAATAAGAGAGCTTCATTCACACGGAACTATTAAGACAGTTTCTGGTTCCATTCTTCCCAGCACATTACAACAACAACTCCATGCCAGCAGCAGCCACATGGCCTAAAGGTGCCAAGCTGGCAAGGATACTCTCTCTCAGCATTTGGCACCTAAACCCCTTGGCAAAGCCCTCAGCAGTTGTGCTTGGCTGCCTTTGGATCTGTCATGTGGTCAGGCTGCTGATAGCACGGGAGGGTGCTGCATCCTCTGGGCACCATTTCACTTTAACACCTGTCTGATTCAGAGGAATGAGCGCACATGCAGAGCAAGATCCCTGCACAAATCCTCCCAGAGACCCAGAGCACATGCTCCATTTGTTACTGAAAGGGGCCATTTCCTCAGAACCACTGTGCTGCCTTTTTTTTTTTTCCTCCCTCCTCTTCACCTTCACGTATCTGTATACAGCCCTTACAGGGTCCTATATCCTGCCATGCATTCCACATGTGGTGGAGGTTTCTTCAGTGAACAAGGAATACAAAACATAGCCTTTTATTGTGCTCATATAAAACCATTTCTATGTGACTAAGACTCTTTTTACTTGTGATATTTTAATGATCTACAAATGCTTGGTATAGATGAAAGGATAATACTATTTCCAGGTCACCTTGCAGTAATACTTTTTGATAGGCACCATAATTCCAATTAAATTAAGTAATAAGGGAACGGGAAATCCTTCTAACATTTAAAGTGCCACTGAAGCAGAAATATTTTCAGGGGAAAACATTAAGTATACATCTTTTACCACAAGCTACAAAATATCAAAAGAGCATAGATAAGAAAATTCAAAGGCCTTTTTCCTCTGGGGACCATTCAAACAAATGCAGACCATAAGAATAAGACTCTGTGGCCCACCGTTTTTGTGTCACAGAATTGGGAATGAATTTCTTGAAATATTCTCAAGTCTGATCCTCAGATCGCAAAAACACAGCTACCACCCCAAGCCTGGCAGAGGCAGCTCACTGGGAGCTATGGCAGAGAAATGCATTGAGATGTTGCAGAGGACCTTCCCAAATCCCTGTCTATTCCCAAAGCACTACCCCCACGACCCTATACTGGTTCTTCTGGTACATTCTGACACCTTTGAGGATGGTTATCTTTGGGTCAGACACTCTGAAGCCTGTGAAATACACACAAGCCTTGGGATGCTAAGCTCACATCACAAAACAGCGGCTATCGCTCACTCTGGAAGGATGACTTCCCTGCCCATCCCATCCAAACACAAGCCACGACTTCCATGTTCCCCCTCAAGCCATATCCTCTACCTGTCACCTTGTACTGTGATTTTTGGTTTTTATCAAGCTCAGGGCCCACAGACACCAGCCAAGACCTCCCTGTTGTAGCACAGAACACAAACCCTGCTTGCTGCATGTAATGTGTTTTTATCAGTACTCCTATGTTTACCCACTTGAGCTTTGTTTTTTTTAAATAGTTGCTTTTAATTGTTTCGAGGGAGCCGATTTTTTGCTGTTTTGTTGGGCTTTTTTTACCTTCTTGATCAGTTTTTCACTATTCAAAAAAAAACCTTATCTGCCCCTCTCCTCTGATGCCCTTTTTCTTCAGAATACTAGGGCAACATATAGAATAGACCCTGGGACCATGACAAATTCAATATCCAGCATCTTGGAGGTTTTCTTGGCCAAAAGCCAGGATGGGATGGAAAAAAGCTTTTAAAAAAGGCATGTTCAGTAAGAAATTCACTATTTAACCCTGGGGAGGTAAGGAAATACTCCGACTTAAAATTATTATTCAGTTGCAAATAAAAATGTTATTTTAGATCATTTTTAGGACTTGCTCTAATAGCATTATTTTCCTTTTTTTTTTTTTTTTTTTTTTTTTGTCATGACCTGGGCGGTGGATTTCATTGTGATTAAAGCACCTGGCTTTTGAAGCAAGGGAGACAAAAGTAGGTACCATATAAAACTCAAGCAACATTCCTGAAATAGTTCTTCTATAAAGTGCACGGCATATTCAGAACACATGACTTCCTACTACAAAGATTTTATTGGTTTCACTCAGTGCAGTCATCTCAGATTCATGCCAAATAAACCTTCCACATCATATTGACATTTTATTTTTCATCTCTGGCAGCACCTACTTTTTCTAAAAAGCAAGTCCAAACTCCTGCACGAATTACCAAGCTGAATGCACGTTTTATTATCTTCCCTTGAAAATGGTAACCTAGAAGACAGCATTGCATGCTACTCTTAGCAACTAAAGTGGAAAGGAGTAAGTACAGGATTTCAGGAGATGCAACAAAAGAACAAGAGCCAGGGAGGAGGATTTGCCTCCATCACCCTCTTTAGGCAGCAACCCAGTGCCAGGTATCAGTAGCAGACTTGTTCTCACACAAGTGCCAGTCGGAGTGAGACCTGGAATTATTGCACCCTACAGCACGGCTTGTATACAGGTCACATGGAAGACCAAGGAAAGGAAAAGAAATTGATGTCAAACCCAGAAAAGCCTCCAGTTTCAACTACATACATGTAAACCTACATGGACAGATCTTGCCAGGTGCTTCCTTATCATAATACACTTCCCCTTGTTAACATGACTTAATAAATTTAACCTACCCAAATCAAATCCTGACCATTTCCCCATTTTAAACTTAATGAACTTTCTCAGGTTTATGCACTTTTTCAATATGCAACATAAAGTCAAGTGTTTCTTCATAAGAATGTGCCTGACTGGGAATTTTTTTTTTTTAGAACAGTTACTGTGACATGACACAAGGGGAGAACACGGCTTTAAAGGGGCTGCTGACTCTGGACAATTTATATGCAAATTTCAGAAATGATTCCTCCTACGTTAAAGAAGGAGCTGAGGAATGTTCCAAAGGTCTAGACAGACCATGCCATTAACAGATTGGGTAAATCAACATTAATACTGCCCACAGCATATTACACCATGTGAACTTTCTACACTGCCTGCTCTTTACTAATTTTAGTTCCACGTGGTTCCTCAGCTGACTGGCCAAAATATAAACTACATCAGCTCCCTAAAGCCTTCGTGTGTCCATCTTGATCTTGGACTCACCTTTAATACTAAAATTGAGAAAAAAATCCTGAATGGTCACACTTTTTTATTGAGGGCACTTTTATGAAGGGTTAATAATGATTAATAGATTATGAAAATGTTAAAGAAGCATGGACAACTACAAGCACTAAGAATAGCTGTTTGGCACCTAACTGATCAGCCATCTAGAACATATATTCTAGCCCAAACTCTATCAGTATGAAGGCCAAGTCTGGCAAATAATTCAAATATCTTCAAGCCTGTTTGAGTATCACAAGTTCTCCAGCATTTATTAGTAGGATTCTGTGGTTATTATTCTTAAAGTACAATTCAAATCTGTCTCTGAATTTAAACTTTGAATAAACAAGCTGTTACAAACCTTTGACTAACATAAAAATTTCCAAGTTTTGTTTTACTTTCAATAAATATGATCTTTACACAATTTATCATATGACACAATATTGAAAACCCAAAATGCAACAAGCATCTGAAATGGATCATAGAGTACTAAGATCAATTTAATTTTTTTAATTCCTTCTGGTTTTGCATCTCAGCTTAATAGCCCCACTGCTAAAGCCTGGCACTGATGCAAAGCATGATGCTGAGTCTAAATGCTTAGCTGTCACAGAAAAAAAAATTAAATCTCACTTGGGATGAAATTTTGGGTTTTGAAATAAATCAGCATGCAAAGCATTTACATCACTTTGTGTATTACCAGGATGTGACGAGTTCTTGCAGTGTCACTTCCTGGTAAACCCTAAAGCAGTAAATACTGTGAGGTACTGTCACATGACAAAATCTGATTCCTTTGCAACTGAAGAGCTACTGATAGACTTTTCTTTCTTCCACCCTTACCTCTCTTTTTTTTTTTTTTTTAATTTTCTTTCTACTAAACTGAGGATTATACCAAATCAATATGAATGACACAATCTCATAACTTTCTTAACATACATAGCAACATTTTGGGGGCACAGAACTGAATATTAAGTCAGAAAAGC
The DNA here is from genome assembly GCF_903797595.1 of Erithacus rubecula. NCBI lineage: Eukaryota > Metazoa > Chordata > Aves > Passeriformes > Muscicapidae > Erithacus > Erithacus rubecula. Next base: position 12,572,371 of record NC_136688.1, read on the forward strand.
AAGAGGCAGGCACCTCCTCTCACTGAATTCAATAGCTGAACTTCCACAGAGTGCCAAGGGATTGAATTAGGTCTGTTTATAGTGTGGGTGCCAGCAAACTCTTTGTGCTTCATCATACACACACCCCTAACCAATCACTGAACTATGATTTAATTATTTCATAGGAGCCACCTCTTAGAAAACTGCAGCCAGGTATGAAGCAAAAAAACCTTCCAAAAACCAGTACAAGCAGGGTTCCAAGACCTGACACAGGTAATAAATACACCACACACAGCAAGAACATGCTTTGCTATACCTGAGACACCTCAGTCAAATGGTTCCTGATAATGATCAATGATGGCAAATTGGCAGCTGGGCTACTGGAAAAATTCCAAGCTTCACCTTTCAGCTACAGAAATGAAGAGGATATATGTGAATGTGATCTTTGGCAGGGAAAGGTACATTGTTTCATTGCTGTGGGAAAGATGCTTAATGCTCAAACATTTCCTTAAAATAATAATACAATGAAACATAAGAGGTAGCATTATTAACAATAATCAACTTTCCTGGCTAAATGGAAAAAAAAGGAAAAACATCTTCTCCAATCCCATCTCAAAGCTGCACGACAGAAGAAAAGAAATCTAGGTTTCACCCCTGGCTTTTTTTCTGAGCACTTCAGCAGAGATGCTACTGCAAAGCAAACAGGCTTTTATGTGCTTTGGGTTTTAAACATCAGGCAGTTCTTAATTTTCTTGTTCTTTTCCCCCATCAATGAGTGAGGTGGAGATTAATGAAAATTTTGGGGTTAGATGATAACATTTCATATACTGAAAACAAGAACCCTCAGACACCTCCAATTAATTTCTGAATGGTGAACCTCGTGCAGGAAATAGCTCATGTCTGAAAAGAGACACAAAACGTATACAACTTTAAAAAGGATTTGGGGATCTCAGAATCTGGAGCTGTATGCTTCATGGAACAGAGAAAACCTGAAGGGGGTTTATAATCTTTCCATCAGAACCTAGTGATAAGAATGTTGCTAAATATTCAAACAGGTATACTTCATAGGAAGCCCCGAGTGAAGCTCATGCAGATGTCTGCTCTTGAGTACACAAACATATGTGCAAAACACCCTATGCTTCTCAACAGGAAGGAAATTGTTCCTGAGTCAGGGCTCATCCAGGAACTCTAATTCATCACTGTCCATCCAGTTTAGAGCCGCCTTTTTCCTCTCCTTTCTTAGTCTTTTACCTCCACTTCCTTCCAACATCCTTACCTCCTGTGAAGGTTCAACAAGATCCTTTCCTCCACCAATTCCCTTAGTTTCCCCTAGAACACACCCTACCTCAACAGGAAAACAAAACACTAGAATTTTTGTTATTTTATTATATCTTTACTTCTCTGTATGCCCCTCTCCTCATGCTGCCCCTTTAGGTTAAAGTTTCTTTATGACAGGGATTATTTAGTGTTCTGTGTACTCATACGACACCGGCTGGATCTTAACCAACCTCAAGGCACTCCCATAAGAAATTGAGAATAAAGAGACTGCCTTTGCCCTAAGTAAATGCTTTCCAGGGGGATAAAGTACTTAGCCATCTTTGCAAAAGGAACCCCAGAAAGCACATAACATGCCAAATATTATAGAAACTAAATCACCAGTTCTTTTGAAAAAGATGTATTTTAATAATTTTTATAGCATGAAATGAAATCACATTTATTCTATGCACCTCTGAAATATTAAACCATGGTGGAAATTTTGAGTGTAGTTCATGTATCCTTTGAAGGTACTTAGGAGTAAATTTTACCAGTTCACAATTACTCCTTTCTTTTCACTAAGCTACCTTAATACAATCAGAAGAACATTCAAATTTCAAAAATTTTCCTATCAAAGACAATAATTGGATATACAAAAATTTCAAAATACTCAGGAAGACACCCACAAAAATATTTTAAAAATATTTAGATGCTAGATGTGTTCAAAAACATTTTTTTCCTGATAATTTTACAGCAACCATGTACTTTGTTTCCTTAGTGGCAAAGCTCTTGGAAAATCCAAGACGTTAGGCTATGTTGCCAATCTGTGTTTATCACAGAATCCTAAAATACTTTGGGTTGAAAGGCACCTTAAAGATCATCTCATTCCAAGCTCCCTGCTCTGACTAGGGGTACCTTTCACTATCCCACGCTGCTCAGAGCCCTGGCCTTGAATAATTACAGGAATGGGGCAGACAGATTCTCTGGGCAACCTGTGCCAGGACCACACCACCCTACAATAAAGAATTTTTTTTTAAATATTTAATCTAAATATACTCTCAGTTTGAATCTACTTCCTCTTATCTTGCCACTCCATGCTCATGTGAAAAGTCTCTCTCCATCTTTCTGGTAGGCTCCATTCAGGTATTGGAGGCCACAGTTAGGTCACCCTTAATCCTTCTGTTTTCCAGGCCAAATAATCTCAATTCTCTAGCCCTTCCTGACAGGAGAGGTGCTGCATTATCCTGGTGGCCTCCTCTGGACTCATTCCAACAGCTCAGTGTCCTTTCTGTGCTGGGACTCCAGAGCCGGAGGCAGCACTGCAGGTGGAATCTCACCAGAGCAGAGGGGCAGAACCCCCTCCCTCTCCTGCTTTGGATGCAGCCCAGGACACAGGTGACCTTCCAGGCTGCAACTGTACATTCCCAGCTCATGTCCAGTCTCTCACGCACCAGGACCCCAAATCCTTTTCACAGGGCTATTCTGAATCTGCTAATCCCCAGCCTGAATTGATACATGGGTTAATCTGGCCCAGGTACACCACTGGCACCCAGTGTTGCTAAACCTCATGAGATTCCCATGGGGTCACTTCTCAAGTTTATCCAGGTCCCTCTGGATAGCACCCCATCGATCAGATGTGTCACCACTCTGAGCTCGGTGTCACCTGAAAATTTGCTTTAGGGTGAAAAAAATCTACAGTGTTTCTGTTGTTTTCAGAACGCATCCCAGGCCTAACCAAAAGCCATGAAACAAGAAGAAATCTTTCAGACCTTTAAGTGGAATTAGAATGAAGAAATAATTCACTCTTCAGCAGAACAGCTTAACGACAAATTCTGGGGAGTAGGAGCTAAATTTCTACCACTCCTAAGGAAGTGGGAACTCAGTATTTTAATCTTCCCATTCGGGGCAAAGCATGGGGTTATTGCAAGAGTTAACCCATTCTGACATGCCAAAAGGATCTGTTTTCTTTCCTGTGAAGCTCAAGTTTCCATCTTTGGCTACGTTCTCAGAATACAAAGTTCTATTTTTTAACTCAACTCAGCAGGGCATACCACAAGGAGAATGGGAGAACTTACCTGAATGTGCACCAAGCAGTCGCCCAAGACTTCGGTGGAAAGAGACATCAGTTTCAGATCAAGATGGGCCGTTGCAGCCACCTTATCTAAACACCCTCCCTCACACAGACCAGAAACCATCAGGCAGATCTAAAAAGTTTAAAACTGCACATCCCAGAAAGGCAGCTCTGCAGTAAAACAGTAATGCTTCAAAATGCCACACTTCCTTGAGAAGGGTCATCTGACAGTTTTGCTGTGAACATCACTCAGCTCTGGAGAAGATGGACCTCCAGGCTCAGCAAGGTTTGCAGCCTGTAACACGGATTCAGATAGCACAGAGTGACAAACCCTGGCTTGTGGCAGGAATAGCATAGTTGGAGAACTTTAGCTGTGAATTCAAGCTAAATTAAGTAGGTGATCAATCCTTAAGCCCTCTGCTAGTGAACTGAGGGAAACAGACAAAATTATTGATACACTAATTTATGAATTATACATAGTCACTTCCTTTTATATAGGGCCACATGGAATTCCAGAAGTCTGTGGTACACTGGAAAAGAAGGTAAACCCCTGATTTGTAACAATTTGCCCCAAAAATGTATTAATATTTTGATGATTTCAAGTGCCCTCCTTCACAACAGCAGTACCTTCTTTCATCTTTTTCTCAAGAATTTGTGTAGGGTCTTCCCTAACTGCACATTCTGAAGCTTTCTAGCTAAAATAATCTTTCATTAAAATGGGCAAGTCATTGAGCCCAAAATTCAGCCTTTTAAACACATGAGGTTTGGATGCACTTTTGCCAAATCCACAGCAGATCCAAAGGAACCTTCAGAAATTCCTGCTAGCGTTACTAGCAGGAATGGCTTTGGCTGCAGTAACTGATGCTGTAAGGGCTGTACAGTCAATGCTGACCCTAGAGATTCTCATGTTATTTTGTTAACATGATTATTTTATGCCTCTTGGAGACTTGCCCAAAGATACATCCTTTGAAACAGGTACACGTGGAATTATCAGCCTGCAAACTGCCCTTCTCCACACACTGGAAACAATCGAGTACTTTGACACAGGGAAGCCGAACTAGGAGGAAATGGTTATCCTCTTGAAGTAACTCCTAGAGAAGATGAGGATGTCATTACAAACTTGTGGGAAAAAGCAAGTTTTCCTATTGTCAGCATGCAAAATAGGCACAGGACAAAGGGTACCATGACTTTTCTGCAGTCAGGTTGGCAAGCCCTTGAATGAGAAAATGAAGGCCAAAGGCAGTGTGTTCTAAAGAGCTATTAATTAACTAAGGGTTATAAAGCTGAGAATTAGAGAGCTGACTCCTCAAAGAGACAGAAGCAGCACAGAGTCTTGAAAAGAACATGAAGCTTCAGTATTAGAATGGATATTCTGGATTTCTCTAATAAAAGAAGTTTTTCTCTTTCCTCAAGCAGTGTCTTTGTCCAAAAGAAAATAAGGAAATTCTGCTACATGTACTACAAATGAAAAAATGGAAACATTCCCATTAGTCACTAACATTTTCCTCTACCATAATCCCAGAGTGGCTTCTAATCAATTCCCTACAGAAAAAAAAAATTCAGATGTTGCTTCTACTGTTATATTGTCACTGATGACTGCGTTCCTTGGTTAGACATTAGTGCCAAAGTGGGGTATCCTAAGAGTTTGTACATTTGACATACCACAATTTCTGTCATTTCCAGTCTGCAACCTTAATGTTCTGCAAAAGGTAAACAAAGCATGGAAACAAATAATGAAACACCATTTAAGGGGACATTTCACCTGTGTGTAGGCAAATAAAGATAATCCCAGAGCTGTGTGGGTGCAAAAATTAACAAGGGAATTACTTAAACTGTTAAGAGAAAAATACAGGAATTAAGTCAATTCACTGTAGTTATATCACTGCAAATAGAACAAAGATGATCTAATGTAATAACCTCATGACATCCAGTCCAAACATAAAGAACCTTCCTATGAGTAAAGAGGTTTCTCTTCCCACTTTGATTCTTGCCTAATTTTCCAAGCTTTACAAGACAAGTATCTTATGTCTTAGTTACTAGAAGTTGAGACAACAGTTGAGAATCTCTTGCAGCAATGTGTACAAACAAAACAGCAATATAGTTTTAGAGATATCTTTCTTCAGAGAATTCCCAACAGTACTCACATGTATAAAAATAGGCTTTATTAAGCTCTGCAGGAGTCAAAAGCCTTTATTCCTTGAAGAAACCATATGCTACCACCAAACAAGGGTTTAGGGCTCCCAGGGAGCTGGGATCCAGAAAATACTGCCTCTTATTCATGCAAGATCATAACTTTAGGATGTAGAGAAGCAAGCACTGAATCCTGAGGTCAGCGAGAGCTTCAAAACAGGGCAGCTCTTGTTCAGAGCTTTTTCTGGTTTCTGTGGACTGTGGGCCTTGGGCTTGAACCGAACAGAAATCAGTGCAGTTCAGAAAAACCTCAGCATTACTAAGGCAAGATCTTCAGACCAGACTGTAATGATTGGTGCCTGACATTCGTTGCTCAGGAGGAGCAGTGAACCACAGAGGTCCCTTCCTATTTCAGGAACAAACAATCCCCAAAGCCAGCCTGTCCCTGATGGCTGAAGGAAGTCCATGGGGACAGCTAACTTTCTTATTTGCAGATGAAGTAGCAAAAGAAAGATGTTAAATTCCTTCCAGTCACTGAGTTTCCACATTTGCAGCTACACTGCCCATAAAGTAGGAGATTGATGGCATTTCCATGGCAGCGACAGCAGAATGGGTAGTTGTAAGGTAAGAGATTTACTTATAATAGCAGCAAAAAAAAAAAGCTAGAACATGAAGATCTAACCCCAAAAAGGTAACAGGCACATTTGTATGCCTGCTGCAGTTTGTGTTCTCCTCGAGGCCATGACACATTCCTTTGTGTGAGCTAGTGGTAAAGTTTTAAAGAAAAACACAAAACAAAGAAAATCAAATGCTCTATCTCTTCACTAAAATGAACACACCAAAACAGACTTAGCTCCAGTTCCAAATATAGAACAGACTTTTGGAGTCTTTCAAGCACTATCTACATTTCAAGCAATATCTACATCCAAAAAGGTCAAATACTTATGCTGTAGAATAAAGGTGGAGACATTAACTTCTTCCTAAAAGGATAACAAATACTGTCCTGCCTGTCATATTTTTATTACAGAAAACCAGAGATTTTTTTATTAAAACTTTCACTTTTTCTGGCAACATTCACAGACTCAGTTGATTCCTTCCAGTAAAAACATTAATTTAGAACCTTTACATGCTTTTATTTGCACCAGTAGCAAGATGTATCTCTTGGGAACAAGCTTGGTCTGCCAGGGATATGGGATCTAATTTGGGAGCTAGTAGTTGCAGTCATCACATTAAAGCTTCTTACTATCGCAGAGCAAATGTCACCTGAGACACAGCTTTTATCTTTACATGCACATACATGTTTATATATAAATATGTATTTTTACATATATACACAGACATACAAACATGCAAACACACTTCCGGAAAGAAATCTCATGTCTTGAACATGAAAGGCTGTCTCACCATAAATACCATTCTGAGATCTCATCTGCAGTTACCTATATTACAAACATGCAGAACTGCAGTTCTTTCTGGTTTTATTTTGCTGGGATGCCACAGCAAGTGGTAAAGGCTCTGCTGCCATCCAATGACATTTCCTGGGATTGTCCATTTCCCAAGACTTTTCTCCCACTTTACAGCCAGGTTTAAAAAAAAGAAAAAAAATCAGGTGAAAATAAAGGCAGCACTTCGAGCTGAAGCACTTTGCATACCTGCGGTGCCTTGGCCTCGGGGGAACACAAGACATCACCACCTCTCTGCACCTGTATGCAAATAACCCCAGTCCTTTTCATCATTCCGCCAACAGCGCAAAACTTTATCTGAATTCCCAGTCACAAAACCATCATTGTGCCGTGGCAGTTAATTTTTACTGATTTACAATGTATTTTCCTCTGCACAAGAGATAATGCCAGCTAAGCACAGCAAATCTTTCACACAGCTGTTATTATGCTTTACAGGCCATCAAAGCACTGATTTTGCAGCACTGTCAATGCCAGACATGCCGACTCCCCACACTGTTTTCATTGCTCAGTTCCTTTCTTCACTCTCCTGACAAAGCACAGTTTGTTTTAGTTCTTACTACTACATCTAAATTTAGTTTGCAATGCTGTATAAACAAAAGTAGTAGCCCACCAATTTTAAGTGAAAAAGGGGAAATGCAGTAATGTGCATCTTGAGGTACACCTTAGTTATAATTAAGTCCTCAAAGTTTGAACATTTCAGTTTTCCTTGCAGTAAAAATAGACATTTGTATAGTGTCAGTTTCAGGAAATCTGAGAAACTAGCCAAGTAATTTTTGTCAATACGTATTTGCACACAAGAACAAGCTGCTCAGTTCTGAAGAATCTGTCCAGAATTCTAGGGCGACAGCATGTGCATCTGCTCGAATTTGTATAATTTAACATTTGTCAGCCCAGAATGTACAATAAATTACTTTAAAATGTGGTTTACATTTTCAGTTATCAGCTTGAGCTGGTATAAAAGACCCTGACTGCTCAGGGGTGAATGCTGAGTTGAGAGTTCATTGTCACAGAGGAACCACAATTACAGGTTTAAAGGAAGCCCAGCAGTGCTTGATTTATTTTCAACTATTTCATTACTATTCTGGTTTTGAAACACAGGATGTAGCAGGATGTTCCTCTCACCAGAACATACAAGTTGCAGAATAATACATTAAAAACCTAAAGGAAGGAAGAACTAAGTTCTTTCCCAATAACCATCTACAAGAAAATTTGATCACTCCATTGAAAGATAGAAGTTATTTCCAAAAAGAGCCAAAAGATCCTGGATTTTGCACTTCATAAGAAGTGCCACTTTCGTACCCTTACATTTTCATACTCCAAGCACAGTGCAGAAATGTTACAGATGCAAACATCTTGGTACAAACAAATGCGTATTACTGGTAATTCACTGCCTCAAAACACATCTTTTTATGCTTTCTCATTAAAAAACAAAACCTGATTGTATTCCACCCTTCCTTGATTCAGGCCCCAGCACTTAACTATGCCAAGAATGCTCTATTATGTGCATCCAGAAGTGCCGATCACACAGCCCAGCCTGCAGTCACTGTAAAATAGGGGCTTGAACTCCCTCTGCTGGCTAAAAAAATAGCTAAAGAGTTAAAGAAAAAACCTCTCATGTCCAAAGAAAGAAAAAAAATAGTGCACAAAAACCTTCAAAAGTTAAAATAATCTTTATCTCTTCTTTAAAGATTTTCATCTTTTTAGTTGTTGGCACCTCAAAGCAATTTTGCAGGACCTTAAAGGAAAACTCCTGACCTCCCCTGCTCATTGCTCCCATGACACTGGTCTGTATCTGGGAAGCTCTGCAGATGAGTCCTGAACAATTTCCTTCTTAAGTCCTGCCAACAGATCACAAACAGGACAGTAACTGTGATGAAACACCAACCAGTCCATACAAAAGAGGTGAGAGAATTGCTAGAAAAAAATACACGATCAGAGCAGCAAATTAAGATGTATTTGACAAGGACCAAAATTACAACTTTAGGTCAAATTTACTGAGGAGAAAGGTCTACTAAAGGTAACAGAGTGGCAAATTGGGTGCAGTCCCCAATCCTAAGAGAATTTTCTGTGGTCCAAGTCATTTTGGCTCAGTTTCTTCCCTGGAAAGTGTTCCTTCTCTTCATCTGTCTCAATTTCCAGAGAGAGGATTTCTGCTCCAAGAAGCCTATAGGGCAGATTGTGTGTCTTCTGTGATAGGTCAGATACTCCATTTTTTAAAAACTTATTCCAAAACTATTTTGAGAGCATTGTGTCTGACCTACCAGTACCTTGCATGGGAGTACTCATTCCTACATCACAATTAAGCAGCCAAGAAGATATTGTACAGTCAGGACTGTGACAGCAATCCCATAAAATTACTTGAAGCATAAATGGCAAAGCAGCCTTTGCTGGTCAGAGGCTCTGTCTCATTAACCCACTGGTAAGCCCAGCTCTACAGTGACCTAATTTAAATGGCAATATTTTATACATATTCCACTTAAGCCTGAACACTACCTTAAGTGGTGACCATTAATGGGTCACAAACCTTTTAATCCAAACCACCATTTCATCTGTGATTGGGATTTAATTTGGCTCTTCTTCATTTGATGAACTAGACATAGTCCTCCCCAAACACCTGCTCATGAGTGTCTGGTGAAAAGCCAGGTAACACCTCTCTGTGCAGATTAGAAATCACCCACATGAAAATTCGATGCAGAACTACATATTAGGTACCTCAGACCAACATTTCACAAGGTACACCTATACAATGCATGTGAGCCTTAGAATATTTAAGCCTGAACCCAAACTTTCTCCATACCTCACCTTCCAATGTCTACACAATTAGGAAGTAGAGGATTCTGCTTTACAGATTTCCTGAGGACTGCATTAGGGTCACTTAGGGGATGAAAAGAAAACCAAAGCCTTTGGAAAACATCAGAGGCAAAAGTTAATAGTCACTGTGGAGGGTCTCAAATCAGCAGATGTTTCAAACATGTGCCTAATTTTTAAGTACTGAGTTTGATGGCAGTAGATATTACAGTGGGCACCAACTCAAGACAGAGGTAAGGAGGAAAGGCTAGTGGACAAAACAGGAAGAGAAGCAGAGCATGAAAAACATTTTTTCACATGCTCTCTTAGTCTGTGTAATCTACTCTAGAGAGGACTCAGCAAGCAAGTTAACTTCAAACCTTAATTACAACACATGGACAACTTTACTGCCCAACAAAAAATACATTAGACATTTACAATCACATTTTATTAAACTTTCGTATTCATGACATCTACTATTGGGTGTGTATGTATGTGAAATTATATTATATTAGTATTTTAACAAGATGAAAAGCTCACCTGTGTGGCAGGTGTTGCCGTGGGCACATGCTGGGATTATGGATTAACCAACTCCTATCAAAAACTGGGGTCTGTCATCAAACCCAAAGTAAGGAAGGCAGGTGCTTTCCTGCTGATCATCTAGCTGAGGGCTCTCATTGAATTACATGAGGAAAGAATAGCTTTGCTTCCTTCATGAAATCTACAGAAAGAGAGGGGTGACACCTCACACAATGCAGTGAAGCTTAAAGGACAACCTGTTCCTCTATGGCCTCTTCTGCTGGCTACTTTGATCTAAGTTTTATCATCTTGATGTCTTAACACCTTCACCTTTGATTTCACAGGGAATTTCTTCGCAGGTGTTTTACTATAGCAATTGTCCAAGTCTTTTCAGAGAAACCACCAATTATCCAGGAAACTAAACACTTGTAGTTTTGGTGAAATACAAGATTACTCTCACTGGTATTAAACAGAAAGACGCATTAAAGATGCAAATTTTACTTTCTAAGATCAGTACTTATTAAAACAAAACAAAACAAAACAAAAAACCAAACAAAAACCAAGCACTGTTGGCAGCTCAGCACATCATGTGAGTAACCAACTCATTCCTAAAGGCAAGCAGGCCTAACATAATAACACGGTACAGGCCAGACTGGCTTACCAGTTCACCTCGGAAGGATGCTCATTGTACAAGGCTATTGCTACATCACCACCCAGTTCAATGCTATGGTGTTACAGTTTTGCAGCAGACACAAAACAGCAGTTGTTTCCTGGGAGCTCACAAATCCAGTCTGTTTTTAGCCAAAATCCCACACAATAACACTAATTTTAATCCCTTCTGGTCTAATCTAATTTTGTGTCAAAGTGACAAGCTGTGTAACACAGTCCTTTCAATTCAATTCTAATTTCTGCACCCAGCCCACCAACCCGTGGTTTTAATAGAGGTCGTATTTCACATTACAGAGACACACACACCTGCTACACAGCAGAAGTGTCTTAAAAATGCATTCAGTTTTGTATTTTGACATGAATCTCCACCCTCTCAAATGCTGATGATCCTTTGTCAGTGAGACTGTGCAGGGCAATTGGCCTTCTGGGCAGTTTTCCAAATTCAGTATGATGTTGCAAGTGCTCAACAACTCTGAAAAGTCACTCTTATGTGTGACAAAAGACAGAAAGACTGTTCACTCACTTCTAAGAACAAAATGCACGAAGTACAAAGGAAGACGAGGATAAAAGCATTGTTGATGCGTGTTTCAGGTCCAACAGAAGGTTGGAGTTGCTGTTTAGGATGGTCATCCTGTATTTTTCCTCTAGTTTGTATAGCTGAAGTATTGACTTAATAACTAGAATCTATCAGTTTACTTACACTTACCAAACTTCTATCAATGTGCCAGGCTCAGCTCATCCCTACTCAATGAGACGGTAACTCAGCAATAATTCTCCCTCCTCTTTTGATAAGGATATCAGTAGATTTAGAAGTTTAGAGGTTCCAGGATTTTTTTTTAACTTTTAAACAAATTTAAAAAGTTATATACAAGAATAGGCAGCAACAAAATTATAAACCAATAGATGTAGAAAAGTCAACACCATCTTCTAAACATGTAAGTGAAGCTCACAGTTGGTGGGGGAAAAAAAAGAACAAAAAAAAGCTAGCATTGTGTGTCAGCAACGGCAATGAGCAAGGACTGTAGATTTTATTCCTACTTCTCCCACGGATTTCAAGCTTGGCTGTGGGCAGATCACCAAATATCTCAGCTGATCATCTACAAAATAAGGATAGCAGTATTTTCCTATCCCAGCAGGATGTTTTCAGAAGAGTGCTTGGGAGGCATTCACTGCAGTGATGGGGTCCATGAAGGTCTCTGCACAGAACAAAGGCAACACCTCCTCCACTGGTTAATGGGAAAAAGATGACTGCTACAAGGAACTTCTAGCATTAAAGGACAAATTGCAATTGTGTCTGGCTTCCAGTTAAGAAATTCAGCATCAATGAACCATTCTTTTACACAATTACTGTGGGAAAAAAAATAATGCAAATAAAATACATCAATGGATGGAGTTCCACATGAAAGGCAACATTTAGGTTTTCCCTTATAGTGGTTACCATAGAAAGTTCATCCTTTTGTTTCCACGGCAAACAAGTGCATAGATAGTGGAGGTAAATACACACCACAGTTTTTCCTCCAGGACTGCAACAATTTTAGTTAACAAAGACATTTTGAAAAGCATTTATTAGGCCTTGTGACTCCATTTTATACAGTGTTGAAGTTCTTCTCATATTCTATGTGGGACATAATGATAGGTGGCTTTTCCAGTGGCTTGCCGGACATATACCCATGTACTTAGTATTTGAAAAATGCCAGCTCAGCCTTGAGGGTTTTTTTTTCCGACCATCTTCTTTCACTTTATGCTGGGAAAATTGTAGCTCTACAAATATATAAGAGGTTTTGAGTTCATAATGAAATATGAACTTTAGGATAAAGAAGTCTTATGACCTGATGTTTATTCCTCAATTAGCAACAGATGTCTCATGAGTTTAACTTCATAATTTAGATACTTCATGATCTATTTTAACTTTTAAAAAAGAGATTTTATGTCTGGAGGATGCAGAAAAGAAATAAAGAAAGACTTCAGATTCTATCTGCCTTGGATCCAGGGAAGCATCAGACTTACTTCAATTAAAAAAATTAATTTTGTTAACCGCTTCATCATTCCCTTTGGTAAGGTAAGGTTTTGTAATATTAAAGTGAATTACTTCATCTTTGCTTTTTGTAAGGTTTTCCACCTATTCCTAGGATTTATGCAGCATCAGTCCTCTGGTAGTGACTTTTGAATTCATTCACCAAACCATGTTTGAAAGAAGAGCTGAAGTGTGAGAGGTATGAATGTCACGCATTTTGTGACACCTGGTGGCAGGCAGATCAGAGTGCCCGAACTAAGTGTCCTTATCAAGGGAAAAACCAAGTTATCTGACTTACTTGGCTTGTCAATGAGCCAACACAAACTGGGAGAAGGGCAATACATGCCCTCTTCTTGCCCAAAAAGCTAAGGGATTTAGAAATGAGATTAAAGGGAACCTAGCAGAGTGAACTGCTGGAGAAGTACAGGGAGCTAGGGCAAGGTCAAGTATCAGCAACACAGCACACACAACTCAAGCTCATCTTCCCGTGTATAATGGGAAGTTGAAGGAGCATAATTTTGTTTTCCCTACTTGTACAACACTTGCACACTGTAAACATTTGTAAGCCATTAGCTAGATCCAGCAAAACTGCAACAACAAATGCTACGTTTGTTACAGTCACAGGAATTCTTTCCAGTGAAACCACACAGAGTAAGGTGGGATAGGATCTCAGGGAGCAGCTGAGCCACCACCATACAGGGGCAGGTTCACAAACATCCAGACAAAGCTATAGCAGGTTGCTGGAGTCAATGAGTTAGGGGATTCTCAGAATCAGGGAGAAATCAGAGTGCAAGGATTGAATTAAAGCCTCTGAACAGACTGAAGTATATTAAGCCACTCACACATAGACATTTAAGTAGAATTAAGTCAGTAATTTTAGGGTGAGTTCTAATGCTTTTAGTAAGTGAAAGGTTTCAAATGCCAGAGTAGCAGAGCAAGTTCTAGTGAAGGTTGAAACATTGGTATCTTCAGCAAGAGGCTCCAGGCCCACAGTTGTAGACAAGACTTTAGACATAATAGAGCTATAGTAAGAATACTGTTTACATTTTTCAAATAGAACAAGACAGATTGTATGAGTAGTTGTATACGTAACCTGGTGTGCTAAGAAACTAGAATTCTAATAGGTTAAGGAGTGGTGGTCCGAGCTTGTATCTTGTTGGAAAAATCCTATGTAAGAGTATGCATTGGGGAGAGTTGGTGCTTTCAGCCATTCACTGGCTCTTGCCAGGGCTTTTAGCCATTTGCTCTTGCCATTTGCCATTGCTTTGCTATTGGTTTTCTGTGTGTTTTTGAGACTAATGTACTTTGTAATAAATAACCTTTTTAACTATTAGCTGCTTTGCTCATTTAAGTTAACTTATTTAAGACGAAGTAGAAGCCTAAGAGCTCCAGAGATGGTGCGCTGAGCACCGGAGGCCAAGAATCTCACAGCAGGTGACTGTCAAATCCCTCCTAAAACAGCTCTAGAGCAAAGGAGCATCTGCTACCACCTAGATACAGTGCTCAGTTAGGGAACAGCCTCAAATCCAAACTACAGCTTCTCCTACAACCAGCACACAGTGATTACACAGCTTACAGTTTACAGATTACAACAGTTCACCCCTTCAGCCATTTACATATTTGAATATTGTTTTTAAAAGTATTTGTCTGTTTCTTGTTGAGCTGAACAAATTATTTACTTTAAAGTTCTTCTAACCTCATACCTTTCATATGTCTTAAGACCTCTGTTGTCCTGTGATGAACACCTTCCCCCGAATTTTCTGCATTATTTTAACATACAGAGCCCAAAATGGACAGAGAAAGATACAAAGAAAAGTACTATTACAAATTACAGCAAAGCCATTCTTTTTGATCTCTTTCAGATGTTGTTAGTTCATTCAATTTGCAGTACACTATCAGCCTATTTATCTTCTAATACTTCTTCCGTGCCCTGTAGTGCAGTAACAGGGCATATCTCTTAAAATTTTACTCCACTAATTTTGGCTATTTCCCCCAGTTGATCAAGGTCATTTTGAAACAATGTTATATAGAGTGTATTGCTAAGAGATGGACTACAAAGCAAATTTCACCCCTCCACCCTTGAAACCCAAATTATTCCTACCTGGAATTCAGAAAACAAACGGTTCTGCATGATTATAAAGATTCTGGATTAAGTCAAAACCAGATGATTTCTGGAAAACTCACAAGAACACATTTAATTAGTCAAAAATTTAGTGAAAGAAAAAAAATTATTAACACGTACATAAATAACCTAAGCAAATATAGGTTTTCAATAAAACCCCAAAACAGAGCACTGGGATGACTGGATATGACAAAAGCACAATGTTAGCCTGCAAAAGCTGTGGTAACACCCTGTAATACTGCTATTATATAGGCAGGTGAAAAGATAAACCATCTGGCAAGGTAAGAGATAGCTCTGAAACGTGAGGTAAAGGTAACTAATTCAGACTTTGAATCATTTTCCAATAGGCCCTCTTTTTTCTTCTAGCTTAATATGTTCTTTTTTTTTCTGCACTTTAAGAAGTGCTGGAGGGATGCAAAACAATATTCCCCAAAATGTGTCAAGTTCATAGCTGAGTGTGACTGTGAGGTTCATCACTGTATTTCTGTATTTTTACTAAAAGAATCAAGAACACTTCAGTTGAATCCTTCCTCTGCCTCCACTCCTAGATCTTTAAGCAATAGAAAATCATAGCAAATCAAGGAAAAAAAAACCCATGAAGAATCTCAAATTAGCCTTAATTAAGTGACTAAGGTCCTCCTCCAGAAGCTAGAAAAATCTGATCCTGATTTAATAAGACAAGATGCTTCTTCTCTTTGCTTTGACTTTCACATGCTCCACCCAAGCATCTGCAACGAACATTGTCAGAAACATCACCTTGTTCCAGAATTTATTTTATTCAGTCCTAAATAAAACCTCACCATCCCCTAAACCAGAACACACTACCAAAGAACATCATGGACTCTGCTAAATTACGTCCAAAATCTGTCCTAGTTGAAATGCTATGATCCACTGATCTCTGGGGGAAAAGAGAGATGAAGAAATACCTGGTTTGTAGAGATGGAAACACAAATGAAAATCAACCTGCTCAAAACAATCAATGCTCGGTTCCAAAGAGGTTTCACCTTAAAAATTGAGTGTGCCAAGTACCTACAGTGGAGGCTATGTCCCTCTAAAATTGAAAAATAACAGAGCAGCATCCTTTACATCTGCATTTTGAAACCAAGCATTTATATCCCACTTGCATGTAAGGTCCTCCATGGGCCCAGCCCTTAACTGGCAAAAACAACGGAAACAGAGATGTCCAGCACTGCAGAAGTCAGTAGCAAGGGAAAGGCAAAAACAAACCACAAGAATAATTTCCATATCACAATTATTTTCATGGCTTAAGAAGAAAAAGCTTTTTTTAATAATGCAAATCTCAAATGTTACCTAATGTCGTACATTAATTTTCATGATTTATACAGTTATTGCATAAGATTTGTAGTCATTTACATCTTCCAGTTCAAGTGACATAAGGTAGCACGACTTTGTATTAAATTCTACTTACAATTTCAGTCAATTACACAAACGTGAAACAAGAATGACTATTCATTTCAGAATGCCTTCTCCACATTTGTCCAGATGTAAAGATGGCATAATGGAGACAGTTGTGATGTTTATGGTAATCCCACACCAATTTGTGTTCCTTTGGTAGATTGTAGTGTAATGTAACAGGGAAAAAAATTAAAAATCAACCAAAAAACCCCAAAGAACCTTAAGAGGCAAAAAAAAAATCAAATTTGTAGGCTTATAAGAACCGAACATTTTCATTTTGGTAAGGCAAAGTTACTTTAGGCATTCAGAGAAGTGGAAAACAATTTTTTTTTTTTTTTTTTTTTTCAGTAAAAAGATAAAATGAGAATGTTTAACCACTGTGTAGTAAGTTCCAATACATTGGTGGGAGTGATTATACATTATGCTAGAAGGAACAGAAATTATCCTGAAATTAAGCCACACTGTATGGAACGAACTCAAAAACAGACCATGTGCTGATGCCTTTATCAGCTTGCCATGATGAGTGTTTTAAGTGTGTGACTGAAAATACACATAATGATGCCACTGAAAGCAGTGTAAACCACTGGGTGGCTTAATCTGGAACAGAGACAAGAGACTGCACACAGACAAGGGCATGGCCTAAGAGGCAGGATTATGGAAGCAAAGAAAGACTGCAGGAGTAGATCAGAACTCAGCTCACATTTGTTCTACACGTATGAAAGCTACAACATTTTTCTCCACAGGACAAAGAAAATACAAGCAAAAAGGAAAAGAAACAGACAAGAATCATTAAGTAATTTCTGAACAGAGATGACAATGCAAAAATATGGTTTTATCCTCAAATGCACCATCATGCTGGATATTTTTCTTTCCTTCACGCAGGACAGAGAGAAATAGCAAATGGTGAAAAAAGACGAAGAAAGACACAGAGGATGAGTGCTTGGCACTTTTGAAAAATGTTTAACTCAAAAAAGAATAAGGAACTAATAAATAGTAGCCAATTCCTTCCCCCAAGCCTTTGTCAATACAGAGACAACCACAATAATGTCAATTTTGGTGATAAGTGCCTCAATGAGAAGGCAGTGCCCCAAAGGGCAGTTTCATTTTTACATATAAAACCAGTAGTTGTGGTAGATTCTGTTCTTCATAGCAGTTTACTAGCTATGTGACAGAGATTCAAGCAAAACCACCTTTTTAGAGAAACACCAAGGGATAACAAAAAGCGTATGGACACAGCTTACTGTGAATCCTCCACTTCGGATTTGTAGAGAAACTTATTCACCCAGAAAATTTTACCCAGGTGAAAGTTAGTGGTACACAGCATGTGGTCAATTAAGCCATAAAATAATGTGATTCTACAATACTGGTTGAGCACCTTTCATCTCCCACAGGCTTGAATTAAAATTTCAACTGTTAAGTACTTTAAGGCAGAAGGAGAAAAAAAAGGTTGAATGGGATAATCAAAGTGGGTGACTCCAGTGATCATGGTACAATAATCCAGCTGAAGTTTGTTCCCCCTAGCTTTTTCATAGAATACAACACAGTATGCAACAGGACTCAGATAAAAGTAAAAGGAAGAGATTCAGTAAAGAGTAACATGAGAATATTGACTCTGAAAGAGAGCTCAGTCTTACCACATTGAAAACCACAAGAGCAATGGCTCCACTCCAGGTTCCAACTGCTCTTAGTGACCTGAATGGCAGAACCAGCACAAACCGCCCCCCCCCTCCTGTGGAACGCAAAGAAAAACAGAGGATGTGCAAAGCAGGCAGTCCCTGTTACTAAGCTGGAATTGATTGTGCTCCAACATGATTAACTCCCGAAAATTTGCTAAGATATGCTGGTGTCACATTACAATAAAAATAGTGTTTCATCTCTCACTACAAGAAGATTAAGGATTTTGTTCTGGTCCAGCCTAATCCATTCATGAATTGCAGGGCACAGCCCTTGCCACACTTGCCTGCCAGAAAAGGCAGCTCTATTTTCTTGTGCTGAAAAAAGTAGCAGGCTTAGTGGTTATAAAGTTCATGTTTTAAAGTGCACTGTCATTTTATACAGACTTTCCCTATTAAAAAAACGTAAATAAAACCTTCTGATATCAACACCCTATAAAAATAACAGCTTCAATACTCCTTCTAAAACTGCAACCTAATATCAAGTTAGCAAGATTCAACTCTTCAAAAAAAGATAAGAACATGAAATAAAAAAACTTTCTGAAGAGAATTCCCAAGCAAAACCTTACATAGTGTCCTACAAGCCCTCTCCTAACAGCATCTCACAGAAAATCCATCCAGTTTCTTCCAGCTGACAACCTCAAGAAAAGAGAGGTCTAAATAAATCAGTCCTTCCCACCAGTCACCTATGTAACTGCAGGTGTGGATGCTCATGTAGTTTTTCCATCAACTCCTCTTCTGTAGGCTCTTCCAAAACATCTCTACAAAGAAAAAGCATGAGATGTTAAGGGCAGCAAAGGCGGCTTCACAGCATTTGTTTTTGCAATGCACATACTGAGATTTAACATTTCAGGAATGAAACAAAGAATTAAAATTACAATAAGCTGATGCTCCCTAAAGATGCACCTAGTTGCAAGTGATCCATCCTCTACAGATGTGTCATGGAAATCAGCAGCTGTTCTCCCATAAGAGCAGGGAAACAATTTCCTGCACACAATACAACTGAAAGTCAGTAGATGTGTTTTCCTGAAAAGACTCCCAAATCAGAACATGCTCCCAATGCTACTATTGAATATCCAACATGCACAAGTTCCACTAATGCACAATCATTAAGTATTAACTCACCACCCACAATTTCATAATAAGTCAAGAACATGTATCACTTCCCTCATCATCCCTTTTCTTCTTTCCCTAGTTTTTTCCTCCCTCAGCAGTTGTTTCCCTCACCCCCAGCACATCTTCTACTATCCTACTATGAACACAAAGCAAAAAAAGGTTAGGCTACCAAGACAGCTTTAAGCAGGCCTAACTAAAGCCCTTGCTAGATTTCTCAAAACTAACAGATGAAACAGTTTGCTTCAGAGGGAGGAAACAGAAGACATCTTGCAGCCAGCACACTTTCTTTAAAACAGACAAAGGAAAAAAAAAAACTACATTGATTATCAATTCCAGCCCAACTCACCTGAACATGAGTTCAACTGTCTGCTGGTATTCAATATCTGAAAGAGACTCTCGCTGGCAGCAACGGTCCCACTTGTGAATAAAGTTCTGAAATGTAAAAGGAACAGCAAAAATACAAAGGCTTCTTCTGATGGCACCAGAAAAAAAAGTTGTATTTGGTTACTGTGTTTGCAGATAAGGTTTGGGAGACATGTGACATTTCCTTTTACATGGTGAACACTGATTTACTTAGGTATCAGCTTATATACTTGCTACAGGTCACTACTTCACTCAGGCCTTTGCTCAGCAATGGAGTAACTTTTCCATCACAAACTGAAAAAATAGCAGAGCAGAAGATAACCCTGCTGCCTTCAGCTCCTAGCAAGGACTGCCTCCCCAGTCATGTGAACTACCCTTAAGATTTCACCTGATTTGAATTTCTTCCTCTTTAAAACCCAACAACATAAAAACACGCTGCTAGTCCAGGTGTCGTCATGGTCCCTTATCCATTTTGAGCAACTCTGACAAATGAATACATGGGGAATAGACACATAGACACACAGCTCAGGGGAAGAAAAAGAAAAAAAAAAAAAAAAAAAAAAAAAAAAAAAAGAAAAGAAAAATTGTGACATCCTACTCTCTGCTATGGAATGCTGCATCTTAGCTCTGATAGCAACCTTTGGCCATAGCTGTGCTGAAACAAGCAAGTAGAAGATGTCCTAGACTGAAAGTTTCCCATTCTTCCTACTGTAGTAAATTTTAATTTTCAGTACAGTCAGCAATGTCAAGAACATCTCCTAAAGAAATTCTCATAGGGTTTGAGATGGGGTAAAGTGCCCTCTACAGGCTGAGAGTAAGAGAAGTTTACAACGGTGAACCTGGAGGAGATAGTTATGAATAACATTCCCTTCTCCATCAGAAACTTGGATTTGCAGGAAAGTATGCAATGAGTAACTAGCAGAACACATGTTCTTCATGGCATTGCTAAGGCAACTGCACTCTGAAAAACTCTAGAATATGATCTCTTGAAAATAAGTAATCAGTTCCACTCCTCTAGTGTGGCACTGAACAATGGTGGTAATTCAAACTAGGGTGGGAAGAAACACAGGAGAACCAAATAAAATTAAAATTTTACATTTAAATTGCTCACTTCATTTGCTGACAAATTAAAATACAAAAAGCCTGCAGCTGGAATAACTAATGTTGAATTTAAATGGTAATGTATAAGAGACAAGAAATTTTCTAACACTTTAAATATTTCTCATATTTATAATAAAGAGTGATACAATGAAATTTTACATACCCAATGAGACACAACCAGTTCTGTGACAAAACTGCAAATATAAAAACAGTTCTCTCGGAAAAAGAAAACAATTCCTCAGTGATTAAGGCATACGGCAGCAAGGAGAAAGGTAAAGTAAGCATACACACAAACCCACCATAAAGTTGTCTGGGTTCTTTTCAATTCCTGCACAAATTAGAACCCATTTTCAGGATCCCACACCAAATAAACACACTTCCTTACCTCCAGAAGTAAAGCTACGAAGAGATTAATCCAGATGACAGAGGAGATCAACCACCAGACTACAAAATAGATCTTTGCCCACCTGCAGATCAGATGAACAGACGTACATCAAGGAGGCAGTAAATAACCTCAGCTTGAAAAAGAGCAGAGCACCATGAAATCACTTTTTTTTTCCTTGAAATATAATACTACTACTTTCTTAATGGAAAATGGGGTCTGGATCAAAAAATTAGAAATAAAAAATGTTTGCTCTTCATTAAATTAGCCAAACAGACTAACTCTCTTGGGTTAACCAGCCAAGGGTCACTGGAACAGTTCAACCCAGGTTGCTATCCAGTTCATTCAAACATTCCCCGTGAAGTCAGTAAATACAAATAAAAGGTATGTCCAAGGTTTTAAGTCTACAAAAAATTGTTCGCCCCAAGAGAAAACACAAAAGCATTACGTTTATTTCTTATATATCTGAATTAGTAAAGAAAAAAAAAAAACAAACCAGTAAGCAGAACCCCTCTGAGCAGATGGTAGGAACTGTGCTATGCATATACTTCTAAAGTGGATTACATTATAAGGTACATTATAATCTGGATTTATATGGGACTTCCTCAGTATTATTACAGCTACTTACGGACTTGAATATCTAGAAAATGCATCCAAAAAGACTTGCCAGTTGTTCACCACCATCACATCCCAGAGTGTCACCACTGCGGCCTAAATAATGGGAGTAGAACAACATTTAAGTGGCTGTACAGCAGATTTAAGCCTCAATAAATGATGCGGAAAGACAAGCACAGAGGAGAAGCAGGAGGGATTTCATCCATTATCAGACTCACAGCAAAGTCATCGAAGTTGTTGGGCCAATACTCCAGCTGTTCATAGGTCCCACACTGCAAAGTGCCATTGTCATGTGTTGTGTTGGCAGCACTGCAAGAGATTACAGGCTGATGTGAACACAGCTCCCTGTGAACTCTGCTTTAGAATTCTTCTGAGCCCCTTGTAGAAAGTTAGAGTATCTCATACAGGCAGAAAACAAGGGAAACAGTTCAAAAAATGTATTTCAGATAAAGCAGGGTAAAATTTCAAGCTACAGATAAGCATTCCTCCAATTGCAGTGCAGCAAGAAGAAACAGAAGGAATAGCAGATAATGAAGACTTGGGATTTAACATTAAAAGTAGGGAGGCTCCAAGAATGAGAGGGAAAAAAAATAGCCAACAAAACAACCACAAACAGCTCAGAGGTAAAAAGTTGCAGATGCTTTTGAAAAACATATTCCTTTTGAGTGGTGATGTTTAGAATCTTACCTGGTATTTCCCAAGGGAACAACAGCACCTTTAAATAGCATTATGCCAGTTATAGCAAATGCATAGAAAACCACCTGGAAGGAACACAACCAACTATTAGCTTTGAATATTTGTGTCAAAAAATAAGAAAGCAAAGTGCAATTAACACAGAATTTATATTAGTACCACAGTTAACATAATTGCATCAAGATCAATGCCTGAAGCTTTTCAAGAGAAAATACTTCTCAATTGCTTACTCTTACTTTTTAATATTCTACCTAATTTTTAGTTGCTAAAATGCATTAAATCATTTTATCATCTATTTTACTTCTCTGTGTCTCAGAATGGTGATACTTGACTATAACTGTCACAGAAGAGCGAGTTAAAACCAAAGTTCAGTACAAGCATTTACATGGAACAGCCTAAATATCTGAGGAATTTTCTGCTAGCGTCAATGAAAATCAGCTTTCAGTAAGCTTACCTGAAAGACAAAACTATGTCAGTACTTTCTATTCCATCAAAGACTTCCTTAAAAAATGTTAGTTAGTCTAAAAATAAAGTTTTCAATAACACAAAGGATCAGGGAACTTCTGTCTTTTATTTGTTAGAAATGTATACTTCTTTTTAAAGAGACACCTTTCAGTCTTTAGCAGTTGCCTAGTTGATATTGCAATTTTTATCCTAAAAAAAATTAATTGCTCTAGAAATAACCTATAGTTTACTTCTGTGAAAAGGAGCCATTATCCCAGGAAAGCTTGAAGCAAGCTAAGAATTCAAACAACAAAAATTTTTTTTTGTGTTTTGCTACAAAACAAACCCAAGAATGGAAGGAATATTCTGGAAGAAATAGAAGAGAACTGCCTTGGCCTATGAACTTTAAATACCACTGGAATAAGCTGAAGATGACATTTCACAGCCTACCAGAAGACAGGATAACTGGCCTGGCAATAAAATTAATTTTATTATTTGAAAAAAGATATATTTAAAACACTCACTGCCTGAGAAATTAGCTGATCAGTTACATTATTTTCTCAGTGTGTGTTTTCCTGGCTAACATTAGGAAAGATATTTTTTATCAGGTGGCAATGGAGTCAGATTTCACTACAGCAGAAGCTCAGTGAGATCTTTCATGCAGCCACAAGTAAAAGCAAATTAAATTAATGGAAGGGGCAAACACATATCTTGGTGCCACAGACAAGAAGCAGAATTGTCTCAGAAGTGTGAGTTGTACAGCACTACAAGGTTTTTACCACCTTAGATTTGCCCGAACCAATACCTTTATTTCAAAATGCAACATAAGCCAATTTAAGGCCTAACTTCTACAGATAAAAGTAGAGATTATTAATGACAAAAATACATATTCTGGCTAAATTGCATACTTGGTATATAGACTAGAACAACCAATCATTGATCTTTAACCATTCAAATTAAGGTACCTTACAAAAACCCATGAACAATAGCAAAACCAAATTGCTGGAGTCAATGAGTCAGGGGTTTCTTTAAATTCTTCAGGGAGAAATCAGAGTGCAAGGATTGAATTAAAGCCTCTGGACAGACTGAAGTATATTAAGCCACTCACACATAAAGTAGACATTTAAGTAGAATTAAGTCAGTAATTTTAGGGTGAGTTCTAATGCTTTTAGTAAGTGAAAGGTTTCAAATGCCAGAGTAGCAGAGCAAGTTCTAGTGAAGGTTGAAACATATTGGTATCTTCAGCAAGAGGCTCCAGGCCCACAGTTGTAGACAAGACTTTAGACATAATAGAGCTATAGTAAGAATACTGTTTACATTTTTCAAATAGAACAAGACAGATTGTATGAGTAGTTGTATACGTAACCTGGTGTGCTAAGAAACTAGAATTCTAATAGGTTAAGGAGTAGTGGTCCGAGCTTGTATCTTGTTGGAAAAATCCTATGTAAGAGTATGTATTGGGGAGGGTTGTTGCTTTTAGCCACTTGCTTTTAGCCATTGGCTTTTGCCAGGGCTTCTAGCCATTCACTTATTGCTTTGCTAGCTGCTTTGCCATTGCTTTTTGCTATTGCCTATTGAGACTGATGTGCTTTGTAATAAGATGTGCTTTGTAATAAATAACCTTTTTAACTATTAGCTGCTTTGCTTATTTAGAGATTACCCGACGAAGTTAGTGCCTAGAGCACGGGAGGTCTTAACTTCACACCAAATCTACCCAGAGACTTCTCTGCCCTACCAGGAAGACATAGTTGCAAATCCAGAAACTCAAGAGTAGGGAGAATTAATGTAATGGACACCACACATTGTGATCAACCCTTCAAACATGTTTGTTGAGTCCATGTTCTATACAGACACACCTAAAACATGATGCCAGAAGCTCTTAAAAAAATCATGTCCAAACATGCCATCTCAAGTACTTCTCAACAAAAACCATTTTAAATTTGTTTTGCTATTTAATTTAACATAAGCAAACCAGGATAAGGAAAACTGGTCTACTTTTGGCATGGATGAATTTTTATTTGAATCCACACTACCCAAGCTATGGCAAACACTCAAGGGAAGCTTTAATCAATCAATCTTTTAAAGATTCTTCTGCTAAAGGAAGCACTGCCACTGTTTGCTGGCCATCACAAACCAGCATTTTTTTGTGGCTTTCCAAGACATGCCCTGAAGAACTGGCTGGTTAAGACGAAATGTTACTGCTCATGGTGATTGTACAAGAACCTTGTTAACATTCTTGGTGACATACTCTTATTATATAATAACAAAGGAAATTGCAATCTTGCATCATGACTTACCAAAAGGATTCCTGCAAAGGCTCTTAAGTTTTTCACCAGATCCAGCAGTGTAGTAACAACCAAAGCCATGAACTAAAACAGAGCAGAATTTTGTACGTATGACACGTACAAATCCATATCATTTTTTACTAAAAGAACAAAGAATCACATTAAGAGAACTTGCCTGCTCCCTCACCAGAGAAAAGAGCTCAAGAAACAGTGATTTTGTGAGGGGCTGTGCAAAAGTCAGGACAGTTAGATCTGAGGTATTCCACTCATGTGCAAGAGAATTGCAACCTACGCTTTATTCTGAAAGGCTCTAACAAAATCAGCAGCTTGACCAACAAAGAAATCTGAGTTGTGGAGGAAAAAGCAATCACCTTCATATTCGGGATAATCCGCAGGAACCTGAACACAATTAACATGTTCACCAGCCGCACCATATCCCACAGGGATAACAGACCCATGAACTCAGGTCTCCTGGGAAAGGCAGAAGAAAGGAACACATCAGAGGACCAGTCCATGACAGGAAGACACAGTTAAATCCACCAGGCTACAGGTAATTGTAAATACATTGATTTATTTAGCAGGAGTCTCAGCTACAGTAAACTAATAACTGATGAAGGAAGGAATCCCTTTAGTCTGGGTTCTTAAATACATACAGAGAGTTCTTTGAAGTGCATGTTTGCACCTTCTGCTGGGGAGGAGGCACCAAAGAGGCTTCTTTCAGAAAACAAAGTGAATCAAAAGGACTGCTGGATGGAGATACTGCAGGAACATGCACGAAGATGGGCATTAATCCTTCAGGGTACGCCTAGTGAAAAAAAGGCTTTGAAACCAGCCCTAGGTTAAAGGACTGTCTTGTCAACCTTCTGCTTTACATGTTAACATTCCATGGGAGATGCGACACTTCAAAACCCAGGCCCAAATTTTAGCTTTTACATGAGCATCCTGAACGCTTCTGGCTGGAAAGGAGGGCAGATGGTGGGGATCTAAAGCTGCTAATGACAAAGGCCCTCTGTAACACTGATGCTAAAATCATGATTTGCACCTCCAGTACAATCATCTCCAATAATGAAAGAAATTATTTAAGGTAACACTGCATAGAAGGCATATTCTAAATAACAGCAACATCACAGTCCTGCCCTGAAGGTGGTGGTTGCTTGGCCTGTGGATGTGACAGCAGAACACATTAGGACTCAAGAGTAAATCATGTGGGTGGTTATCTGTTTGTAGTGACTGACACAAGGGCCTAACAAGATTTACTGGTGCTCCAAGATGATAGACAAAACAATTCACTACATTTAAGAATCAAAGGGCAACATCAAACTCAAACATAATGATAACATCAATAATTAACATTATTAATCTGTAGCAATTACACTTGTGGCAACCATCACTTCTGGGTGACAGGAATAGAAGTAGTATTCAAATACAAACCCTTCTAAAACTAAGGTCTGACTTATCTAACTCTCTTCAGAGATTCTACTGTAAATTAGGAGGACTTCTTTATGGCAACATAACAAATATTCTGAAAGATAAGGGAGTGCCCGAGTCTTAAGCGTGAGATTGCATGAAGACACAAAGCAACAAACTGTGTTATGAACCACAGGTGAAGATTCAGGAAAACTTGCAGAGTTCCTTTGCTTTCCTCCATTCTTGTGGAAATAGTTTTCCAATTTTAAGATAAAACAATGTTTTTTACAACAAAAAGCCAATCAGGATAGTTATCCAAAAGCTGTTTGAATTTAAGAAAAATTAAATACAATTGCTATTACAATATAGACAAAGAGTGTAGTCCCATGGGAATTTTCTTATTACATTTTATAGCATGAAAAGCACCTCAGCCTTCAATCTACATACAGGGTTGAAGAGGTTTTATCAGCTGTTTGGGAGTTCATATAATTGGATTTATGGTCAATCTGATACTGAAACATATGAAGTTGTGTATGCTGTACCAAATTCCCACTCCTGCAGCCCTGGTAAGCACAGACCTGCCCATAAATTGTTTCAAATCAGATTACAATTAAAACAAATGCATCCTCCTCAGAAGAGCTACATAGAACTCAAACATTAGGAAAAAATAAAAATTCTCTCACTTATCAATATTGCATAGCCTCTAATGACTACAAGGATGCAAAATTCTATCAAATTAAATACTGGGCTGATAATCACAGCATCGTGACATGCGTACGTAGGAACGTGCATGTTCCCCTGACCCATCCCAACCACTGAGCAGAGGACAGCAGGTCACAGAGGTTACTTACCAGCCAGGGTGAGGAAATCCATAGACGGCAAAAGTTGCAATCTCCAGAATCTTCAGTTAGGAAAGAAAAACAAAAACAAAGTCAAAATTTTACTTGGCAATTCTGAGTTCCAGAAATTATGTAAGCTTCTTGACAAGAAACATTTTCAAGAGCTTAAAGCCCCTAATTTGACTCACTTTGAAGTTCTGAATTGTCATAATTCCCCAAACTAACCAAATGTACATAGAGCACCCAACAGTGACTCATAAAAGGATATACAGTGAATATTATTAACCATGAATTTGACCTCATCTGCCACAGGGGCATCAGGCTTTGACCAAATACGTATCACAATAATCTGACAGGTTTTTTTTAATTTAAAAAGCAAACTAGGAAACAGAATGCCTCATGCAATGATTCCAAGAGCTGAATTTTTCCAAATAAAATTTAAAAGGCTTCTTATCAGAAAAAGCATATTTTCCATGGATTTAAATGCACATATCTTCACAGCCTAAGAGAACCATGTATCACCATGTAAACCTTCCAGCCACACAATTCCATGATACTGGCTCATGTTGCTGACCTGAGCAGACCAGTGTTGAAAAAAAAGTAATCTCACCAGCTCTTCTAGTTCCCTCAACTTCCTAGCCAACAAATCCAAGAATGTGCGAGCTAACAAAGCACTTACCAGCAAAATTACAGTCAGAAGTCCATCAAATCTATTGCTTGGGTAGGACAAGTATCTTTTCAAGCCCATTGCTAAGATTTTCAGCAACATTTCCAGCAGATAGTACAAGATGAAGAAGCAGTTGATAGCCTTCACTCCCCAAAAGAAAAACAACCATTAGAATTCCTGACATCTCAGGGAACAGCAATGATTGCATGGAATTGAATTATTTTTAATTGGAATTGAAATATTGTTGAATCATACCCCCAGGAAGAAGTCATCTCTTTCAGACAGCTGCTTATCTGCATCCATCACCAAAAGTACCTTTAACAAAAAATATTTTATGAATCTTGCTTTATTGCTTCATTAAACAGATTTTTAAGCACAAGAACAGTCTTACATGCTTCCCATAGGCCTTTTCAAGCAGCTCAAAGTACATTTTTAAGTGCAAGTATTCCCATGTAAAACTTCACATGACTAAAGCATGCCAAAAATCCAACTGCTAGAGAAAGTAGTCATTTAAAGAAAAATTGAACAACAAAAGCAGAAATTAAATCTGTAGCAGAGAAAAAACAATCACAAAAAGAAAAAGAAAGAAAACCAATGCACCACAACAAAAAAAAACCCTTTACTTACACAAATAGAAATAATGTTTGCCAGAGCTACCACATTCCCCAAGTAGCCGAAGTAGGGATGGCCAAAGGCAAACTGCATTTTCTGCATAAAATGAGACTGGTACTCTGGACTGGGAGGATGCTGAAAAGAATACAAAAGATTTGCCGATACACAAAGCATAACCATTTAAAAAAATAATAAAATAATTTCTAAAACACATCCCATCTCAGATTTAAAAAACCTCAGACATCTTCGAAGCAATACTTCAGGGCCACAGGCTAACTTTGACATTTCATCTGGAAAATGTTTTCCAGCTGTGGCTATTAACAGCAAGAGACCATTCCTGATTATGGCACAAAACAAGGTAATGGCAAAGAGATAATCTAACCTCTCTCCAGTGCCCCAAACAGATAAACTAAACACTAAGCTACTATTTGTATACATCACTTCCCTATTTCCCAACATTCAATTCAGAACATCTTCTAACCCTCAAATAGTTTTGTTTTGTATTTTTGTATTTTCTTTCTCTTTCTCCAAGTGGAGAAAACTGCTTTCTACCCATCTTCACCTGAACACATTTTGTTCTTCATTCAGAGGCTGGACAAAAAAGACTTCAAGGTATTTTGCCTGACCAACACACTTTAAAATGCTGACAGAATAAACAAAGATGCATTTTGTACATTTAACACCACCTAGCAATCCCAAACTAATGTAGAAGCCCCCAGAGCAATTTGTTTGTGGCCATAAAAGCAGCTCACAAAAAGCTTAAAAACCAATGCCATGTGATCACACCTTGTGTTCACATATTGCAAAGTTTGTTTATACACTTTATACTAGAGTACTCTTGCTTATTTTTGCACAAGACCCTACAACTTCTGATGCTTTATAAATGATGATCACATACTTACTTGCTTAACAGTATATTTGTCTAGTTCCTCAAAGAGCTTCTGGAACTGGGCAGCTGACAGCTGGCCACAGGAGCATATTTTAAGTGACTTCACATGCAAGAGAAACATTCAGATTAACATCTGCAATAGGAACATCTGCAAAGTTTGCCAAAACCCCTGAACTACCCTGGAAATGCAGGAATAAAGATGTAATTCAAGCTGTTTGAGTAAGGTTCAATATTACTCTGCTTTAACAAAAAACTGCCAAGTGACTGGAGGACATGTCTGGCCTTTTCTGCTTTTCCTCTCTGGGATCACATGCTTTTTTGACTAACTTAAATTTTTAGTCCCATGTAGTAGTGCCACTATTCTGTTATGATCCAAGGAATGCTGCAATAGAGGGCAGATCTCTGTACTTGCCAGTCAGGATTGATAGTCACCAAGACAAAGTCTAGGAAAATCCAGTTCTTACTCTCATGATGGCCTGCTTGCAGCAAGAATCCATCTCAACTTTCTGCAGCACCTGTAGTAAGGCCCCAACACTCACACAGGACCTATTTAAAAGAAAACAGAATGGGCCCTGCTACAGATAACTTTATAGATGGAAAAATGAGCTGTTCCAAATGTGCTCTTGACTCCCTCGTTTTAAAAAGCAAATAAAACTAAAAATAGGAAAAGAGGAAACAGATTCCGCAACAGTCACAAACAGTGTGTTATGAACATCCAGTTACAGAAAAAATAAATGCCATTTAAAAATAAATAAACTGCCATTTTCCAGAATGGATCCTCAGTAAATATATTAAAACAAAACAAGATGACCAAAAATCTATTCTTTTTTTCTTTTTTCTTTTTTTTTGCTACATAATCTAGCAAAGATCCTTCACTTACTGTTGTGCACTAGCAGGAGTCCCTTTCACGGAAGACAGCACCTCAAATGCAGCTCGGATTCCCAGCCGCCTCCTGAAGAGGGAGGACTGAACTGATTTCTGAGCAGTAAAAACACCACAGAGGAAACAATTTACTCACACTTCCGGCACTACTGAAGTGTGTCCTGTCCTGTCCTACAGCCAGGTAATATACTGATCTTTGGGCACACATCCCAGATTTGTGATTAGAGATAAGAACAGGATACTGCCCTAGACCTTACTCCCTCCAAGAACTTCTTGTACAAGAAGGAAGGAAGCAAGTAAGTCAACAAGTCCCTGGTATTCAAGTAAGCACCCTCATTATGGTTTATTTTCAGTTCTGGAGTGCACAGGCATACACCTCTTCCAGAGACACTGGCAACAGCAAAGCTCAAGCATTCACAGAAATTCACACTAGTGTGCAGAGAGAAGAGTTAAAGAGCTTGTCCTACTCCAGCTCCTTGCCTAAAAGTGCAAATCCAGAGCTATGGTTTTTCATACTTTTTTTAATTACAGTAATCACTTTCAAGCTCAGTTACTTTATTAGTAGTCAGATTATGCCATGCAGTCATGTAAATAAGAAGAAAATTGAGAAAGAAGAGATGAAACAAAGGAGAAAAGGACTACCAAAAATCATTTCTTACACACTCCTCTGACACAAGAGGGTAGGGGCCATTCCTTCTGAGTAATATTACCTTGGGCTTATTATCCAACAAACTTCACCTTCTCTCTGGTATTCTACTAGAAAAGCTACTGGGCCAGTCTGGGTAAGGCTTGGCCTAGTGGGAGGCACCCTTGCCCATGGCATGGAGGTTGGGCCTGAACGAGCTCTACGAACCCTTCCAAACCCCTTAATATTCTATGATCTGCAACAACAGCTATTTAAACAGTACATCAGATTTCCTTCACACAGACTGAATTCAAGTTACTTAACTACTTGTTCAGTCATACATCAGCTTCTTTTTTTTTCCCATAATAGTCAAAATTGCAGATTCACAGTATACTTGGAAATACGTAAGCAGGTCATTTTGTCACATGAGGGGATCAAGCTGTAACAGCATATAAAGGGAAAAGTATCTGCATCAAAGAACTTTTAGAACCTTAAAACTGTATCTGCAACCAGAGTGGGAGGGCTCCTTTAATACACTGATGAAACTTAATTCTTCAAAGGTTCAAGATTATGGAAAAACACAGAATTTAGGAATGCTTTACTCACCAGAAGGTACCCTCGAAACTGGTTGTATATTATTGCTGTAAGCAAATTCATCAAAAACAAGTTGCCTATTGGAGAAAAAGAGGCAGTAGAATTTACTGAAAAATATCTGTTTCTCAAAGAAGTTTCAAAGTATGCAGTAAATCAGATGCAAAACTTAAAGAGTGTTAATTTTCTTACACTTGATTTCCAAAACGTTTTTAATGTCTGAATACACTGCAATGTATACATTCCCCTGTGACATGTAACCAAAAAACTCCAAATCGTAAGAACCTTCCATGAAAATGATCTCACAGACACTATGCAATAACTGGAAGAATCACAAAACCAGACAAATTGATTATTAAACTTCCCTAGAAAAATAAAACACTGTAGATGGCGTGCACAAGTGTCAAAGTTGAAGTGCATTACATTTCTGAAGACAAGAGGTAACTTACCTAATACAGTGAAGAGGATAAAGAAGATTGAATATGCTCGATTCTTAGAATATGCAGGAATCATCACTGTATCAAATTTAACAAAAATAGGAAACAATATTTTAATGCTTGAGATGCACAGTAGAGACCTCTATGAACTTTGGTCATTGGTAAGAGGTCTCATACAGCTGTACTTTAGACTGGCATATAATTACACCACAGAAAGACAAGAATCAAGTTATTAAAGGCCTGAGAAACCTTTACACAACCTTCCTATGGCTGTACTAAGAACCATCAGATGAAAGAATGGTTACAGTAGCCTGAACACAGCAATCTTACCCTGTTACTCTTCAAAAGGAAATACAAGAGTTATTTCTGAAAGACTGCTCACCATCAGGATTATTTGCAGTAGTCAGCAGGACCAGCAGTGATGTCAGGGAATCCGGCAAATTCCGGAAATACACCATCCACTCCTTATCCTGCTGGTTATCCTAGGCAAAGATGTGTTAATTGTTAAGAGAAATACCAAGGAAACACTGTCTTACCAAAGAAGGGGGGGAAAATTGTTTTTTTTTTAAATTAACATCACTCAACAATCAATTTCTTACACAAGTAATCAAATCTACCTCATGGAAATAGCAGAAGTCAAACATAAAAATTAAGAGAACGTGTCTGAGTACAAAGCAATCATTTGTTAACAGTAATTAAAAAAACACAACGAAGAACAGGAAGCTCCACATGGAAGTTATGTCCAGTCAGCACCTCACACACAGGAAGAACAATCATGTCACAAACTGACATTACAGGAATCAGAACCTTCATCAAAATTACACTGGGAAGCTGATCTTGGATCTTTCACATTTTTTTTTTTTCCCTGAGGTCAAGAAGAGACAGATAAAAAAAGATGCAGAGTACGAACAACAAAAACATGAGATAGGTATCACAGGACAAATAGCTCGTGAATCTGCTGCAAAGACTGGAATATGTAACCCTAGAGGACATATACAAAACAATGCAAAAATGCACAATCATGGATTTCATTAATAAACCTACTTTTAGAACTTGTCTGCAGTATTTTTCTGTGTTAGATAAAATTAGTTTTGTATGGATGTTAGAGTAGCACACCAAAATAGGAAAGTCCATGCACTAACTTGTTATTTTTTACCTCAATGTACACAAAGTGATTGGTTTAGGTACACAAATTAGATACATCTGCTGGGGAATCTCATAGCTGAAATTAGATGTGACAAACAGAAATAATACAAGTTGCCAGAAGGCAACTAACAGTAGGAAAACAGACCTCTGCTTCTAATTCCAAAGATTCTATAACATGGGAATTCGGGGAACTTGCTGAACATAAGGAAGACTAGAAGCTGGCTCAAGTGCAAATTCAAAGTGCAAAATCAAGTGCTGGCTCAAGTAGAAATGAAGTTGCAAAACTGAGATTAAGGACAGTACCAAAATCACTACAAGAAATTTCTGTGTTCTTAAAAACATATCTATGGAAGGCCTTAAAAAGTAAGAATTAAAAAAACCCCAAATAATCTGAACATAATAAATTAAGATACAGGAAGTCTAGAAGAGAAGGAACATACCAAGATTACTGGAACACAAAATTATTTTAACCACAAATTTTCAATTTTGCTTTTCAGAAGCAGGAAGAGAAAAACAAGAGGCAAACCCAAATGGACCAGAAACCAAAACTAGTACAAGCAAAAACCTACCAGGGCATGGCTAGGGATACCAGTATTGAAAGGTGAGAAAACAAAGAAGAAATTAAAGTTAGCAAAAAGAGAGATAAGAAAGAGAAAAAAATAAGTAAGTGATAATATAAATGAAATAGTGGCAAGAGCTTTGGAGACAGAACAGCACAGAGGGTTTCAACAAAAGCAGAGAAAGTAACTCAAGGGATCAAACTGGGTAAATGTATAAGGAAGTCTCCTGTATACATGAATACTACACACGCGTTAGAGCTCTCCAAATGGACTTCAAACTCTTCTCAGCACATCTGACAACAAGACCTTTTTCAGGGAAAATCAGTTTCACTAGTTTGACTATAAAACTAGACAAGAAGCAGCTGTACAAGTACAGAAAAAAGACACCCAGATCTACCAAAGCAGCAATAGAATTGATTACCTTTGTTCGAGCAAAGAGCAGCATGGCAAACATGGTGAAGAGGGACAGATGAACAGCCAGTAGTAGAACAACACTGTTAGAAAGAAAATATATCAAAATATTAATAGTAACTTTATCTTATTCTTAATATTATCTGCTAAAAATGCAAAATGATACCACATAAAGAGAACCAAGGGTGTTTTAAAGAAGCTACATGGAGTTAGCAGGAGGAGATGTAAGTTTTGATCCAAAATAAAAACCACACTTAAGTGTCTAGTTCTTTGCTAACAAAAGAGCTTAGAAAAGCAGAACCAAAACCTCCCACTCAACTAGCATTAATAAACCTACGTCACATATACAGTCACATCAAAGTCTAGAGATCCTGTACAGACTAAAGGGAATCAAAAAGTTACCACAACCTTCATCCTCTGTCACCTGATCTCACTGAGCACTTAGCTACCTGATCCAGAAGGAAGCTGCTCATATGCCCCACATCAGAGCACAAAGGATAATGACCTGTCTGCTAACAATCACCCTCTGAAAGGATGTTTTTTGTGCTATAACCCACCTTGCCATTTCAGGCAATGTGCTGTTGATACTTTTTAATGTTTTCTTCATCATAGAAGAATTCTGGAGGAGAAAGAATGGGCGAAGGATTCTTCTTATTCTCACATTCTACAAAAAACAATGGATCAGACAGTAAGCTCCTTCAAGACTGGCAGCACAAATACTTTGAATGCAAGTTTGTCAAAAAGCACTTGACACACACATTGACAAAGCCAACAGTGGAACAGAAATATAAGTGAGTTCTGCTCCTCTGAACTCGTAAAACAAAAAAAAAAGACATTCCATGCCTCATTAAAATGAGGAGAGATTGCTTTAAAAACACACACTGACATTTCAATAGTCTTATCAGGCCACTAATCAGAAATAATCTAACCTTATTGCTCAGTAGACATAGCAATCTGGCAAGAGATGAAATTTTTGCATTTTCTGCCAAGGTCCATCTCAAGAAAGGGATTAATAGAGAGCTACTTTCAATAAAAACAAATACATATTCTAAAAATAAGTGCTTAATTTCAATGTTCAGACTGTTTGTGTTATAACTAAAGGGCCTGCTTATTACTTAGAAAATTCTCCCTCTGACAAGATTTAAGCTGCAATTGCTTTCATAATTTCGACACTACAACAAATAATCTTTTTGCTTCTTGCAGTCAAGCCATTTGCAAGCCCTTCAAGTTATTCCTGTCACTTATTTGCTACTTCAAGTATTTCATCATTCTGCAGTTTTTCATGGGCTACACTTAGCAGCAAAAAAAAACGCTAAATAAAAATAACTTTCTTTATTTCTATTCTCTTGTTCACCCATCCCAGTAGTTCAATTACTCCTTCTGCCACTGCTTTGTGTTGGGAGGCTCCTGTTCAAACTTGTCCTCTATAACACCTCAAGATTTTACGTTTTAAGATCATGTCTCTCTCATTCACTTCCCAGCATTTTTACCACATTAGTATTTTCTTAGCAAGGATTGCAAGTGCACAAGAACTAATTTAATGCAAATCTGTAGCAGACAAAACCAACTGGGAGAGTGCAGCATTACATCAAGGAGGGCACTTCTAGAACCATCAAGTTAAGCACATAATTCTCCAACTGCATGACAAAACTGGTGCCAAGCAACAAGTTCTCCCTGCACTCTTCAACTGCTGACAAAGCAATGAGTGGTTTTTAATTTTACCAACAAACCCAGAATTTACATTAAGAATCAAGCAGAATTCTTTGCTAAGCTACATTACACCAAACTTTTTTTATGTTTCAGTGCATTATTCAGCTATCAAAGACCAAAGTAAAGTTCTTACCTCTTTGCAGAAAAAACTCAGTGACACAATCCAGTCAGCAAGGGAAACAATTAATATCAGTATATACGCTATTAGCCACTTATTTTTCCAAAATTCTTTCCAGCCGATTAAGTAGCTCTGGACAAGAGAAAAAAAAGAGCAACTTTAAATAAAATACAAAACCGTAATAAGTCATCACCAGTTTTTTCCATGTATTTGCAATTTTATATTAGTGATCCTAAAAAGCTCTCCAAATTCCAAACAAAAATACATTGTTGAGATTTTTTTTTCTACAAGAACTAAAAAAAAGGTCAATAAAAGGTACACATATGAGAGGTGCACATAGGCCAGGCAAGAGAAATCCTTTGAATGCAAGAAAATTCTCCACTTAATAAACTTAAAAAGGGATTTTCCAGAAGTAAGCATTCCAAGAAAGGTCAATTTCTGACAATTTTTATTTTGTGTAAATGAACTGACATATTTATTATATACCCTGATTTTATGGCCTAATACAAGCAGATAAGTCAAAACACTTGCACTCTTAGCAATATTTCACACAATTAGGAAAATTAGGTTAAAAAAGTGGGAATAAATGTCTTAATTTAGTAAATATTAACTTGGTAATTTTTCCTGAAATGAGGCTCTAGTAAAGCAAGGCAATTTCATTCTGCAAATGCAAGATTTGAAAAACTATACCACACATCTACTGTTTCATTCAATACCAGACAAAGGAGATGCTCACCTTCACAGATACATCAATCATGAACACAAGGAAGCAGAGCAGCTCAATGCCCTCCGTGAGGCCACAGGGAGGATTCCAGGCAGGAAGGCGGTACCGCACATCTGACGTGACAGTGAGTGAGGAAGGCTCTTCAATGAAAGCCAAAGCCAAGATTACAGTAATGGTTAAGCTCAAAATCCTGTTTGGATAGAGATGAAATTAAAAATAAAAACAACAAAACCATAAAAAAACCAAACAAAAAAAACCCACCTCAAAACAAACCCCAATAAACAGCCACAAAACAAGTAAAAATAATTAGAAAATACTTACAGTAAAGCAATTTTCTTTTAAGTAAATCAAGCTTTATGATACCATATTTCACTCAAATGGGTTAGACCACAAGGCAGCAGTTGACTAGTATGTTGTTGCCTGCACTGGAGATGCAACAGCTGACCACCCAATTACCTGAGGTGGTGTCCTTTAGAAACTAAAAGCAGCAAGCAATCTTGCTGGTATCCAACATGTTTAGAAATAGACACTTCAAAAACTCTTAAGGTACAATCCTGTAAATCATGCCAATTAGTCTACTCATGCAGTAGTCCTGTGGCTGTTCCCAAGAGCCGTCTACATCATCACACTTTTATAAAATGTTCTGCTTTCCATTTCTATTGTGTTCATATGTGGACATATGAACTTGCTTCCCACAATAAGTTCTTATAAAGATAAAAACACAATTCTCTAATTACCTAACAAGCAAGAAAGATGAAGAGTAGTTTTTCAGAAAGACTAACTCCTGAACAACAATAGCAATGAGAGTTAACCAAGTTCTTACCACTGGCAAGTCCTAGAATAGTACCATCGATAAAGCCAAAGGGATTTGGAGTCCACACGGTGACTTATAGATCGATACTGAAAGCAGGAAGCAAAAAGTCTAATTCAAACATTACATTCAGTCTGTCTCAAAGTCAAAGATCAAGTGACCAAAGCAAACTAAATTAGTACACGTTATATAGTATCAGATCACACAGGACCACAAAGATACCCTACATGTGTGAAAAGGGAAAGATTTCAAAGAAGTTCTGCTATCTCAAGACCACACAGCTGCTCAGATAATCAAACTGTGCACTAGTCATCTGAAGCAAGCACTGTCATAATTTTAAATAACATCATTTATAATAATTCAATTACTATTCTATGTACTCCCCAAAATGGTCCACCCACTTAATTCCACTCTCTAACGTTCATTCTCCTCATAGATCTTCTTTCGTCTTTGTCTTCCAACAGGCTGTAAGATGCAAACTAATTAATTCTGACTAGAAAAGATCTCAACCTACGTCTTTGAACAAAACATGCTTTCACATGCTTTCCAGCTTCATACTTGAGACCAGTCTTAAGCTTTTACCAGCTCTTAAGATGTGCAAGTAGTCAGACTGAGAGGAAAATTACAGGATTTGCTCAAATAGTTTCTTTTAGCAGTTGGTTAGTCACTTTCAAAACACCCACAATCAAACCAAATCAAACAAATAAACAAACAAAAAGCCACCATGAAAATCACTCCCCAAACCATGTCTTCTGAAGCCCTTAAAGAGATTATTTCATTGTGGGGAAAAATATATTTCTTCTAGGCAGAAGTTCACTGAGACTCACATGTCACAGGATTTTGGAATTCTAATTTTGTGAAATGAGATGGTGGTTTATGAACATTGAACACCAAAAAAAAAATCTTAAAAACTGGCAGAATGTGTTACAAACATTCAGCGTGGGAAGCATAACAGCTAACAAAATAATTTTTACTTTTTACTTACTTGTATTGCATCTTCAATAAATACTATGGCTTGGTTTATATAAAGATCATTGTTAGCTCCAGCACCTATGAAGTCAAAAGGAATTAAGAATCACTTGCTGTATTTTGGATAAACAAACTTTAGATAAAACAGCTTATCAGTTAACAGAAGGTGCACAGTCATGGTTCTCATGACAAAGGGCACTGTATATACACAAAAAAGAGAGTTCCTGCCACATTTGCTCTATCAGAAACACTGTGCATTACATTAAATAAGTAGTAATATTATCAAGCACATCTTGCATCTTTTTGTGTTTAGTTAGAAGGTTCTCTTTTAGGTTTAAGTAGCCAGATTACACTGGTAGTTAAGTATCACAAAACTACATAGAGGCAAGTCCTAACAGCCAAAATAATGGAGATTCAAATTGTTCTTTGACAGAGTGTACTTGACAGAGCAAAGTGAAGTCATAAAAATCAGGCATTATTATTATCACTATTATAGCAATTTTTATTTTTGTTAATAAAGATACTGCAGTTTAGAGCGATCTTGTTCCTCCAAAACCAACAGGAATCTCCAGTCATATGAGAACTAAATTAAGTGCTTTTTAAATTTGCTCTGAGAGTTGCTATTACCATACCAAACAGCTCAGAGCTCAAGGGACAGCAAGGGGTGAAAGAACACAAACTGAAATAAAATATCACTAAATTAGTTACTATGCCACTTTTCAAAACCCATTATTAAGAAGTGTGATAGACACATGAAAAATAAAGGGCAGCCACTTGTGTTTACTTGAAATAAGACCTTTCAGGAACTTAAACTGGCATTTAAGCCAAAAATAGAAATAAAGGCAGTTAAGGTCAAAATAAGGAAGGGGGAGGGGGGGGGAAAGAGAGAGATATATAAAAAGAGAAAAACTGAGGGAGACTTAAGATATGAAAAACACATGCTAGTGTAACCTTCCTACAGAGGGGAAGAGTCCCAAGGAGCACTTCATACCATCTCCACCGAGGAGGTGGCAATCACAACCCCCGGAATACAACAGGAAGGAGCCCGTCCCCGCAGTAGCACAACGCTTTCCTCCGGATGCCAAGCAGTGCCAGAAACACCATTGATAAGAGTCACAGACAATTTTATGTTCCACATGATTCAGTAGCATCCATTTCCTACAAAGACTGCAAACGTTTTTTAAATGTCACCCTTTATCTGAGCATCAGCAGCAAGAGTTTTGTACTGATTCTGATACGACGCAAGAAAGATCTCAGCATAAGCAGGAGACAAGCCAGGCTCACGTAGTAAAGACATTATTTTTTTCATGAGATCTCACACTAGTGAGAAAAAAATAAAAGTTACTTAAAGGAACCATTAGTTAAAAGAATTGCAAGGACAACAAAAGCTTTAGGTACTTGAAGCATATTGCAAGCCACTAGTGTTGACGCCGAGGATTTTGGAAGGGCAGAACCTAAGTGACTGTTCATAGTATAAAAATAAAACAGAAAAATTAGCCAAAAAAATTTACTTCAGCAATTTCTCCATGCCTTCTACCATGGATATCCAACTTATTCTGCAACTCTTAGTCACAGCAAGTGACACTCAGTCACAAGGGATGATTACAGCACTGCTCGGTTTGGGCACACAAGATCCATTCGAGACCCCACTGCACTTCTGGCACGGCACAAAAGAGCAACAAAAAGTGAAGGTTCCCTTACGTGATGCGACAACCTGAAAAGGAAGAACCTGAGGTCTCCGAAGGATTCCATCCTGGGGGAACCGGGTTCGAGAAAAACTTCTCAGCACTTTAGAGGAAACCCCTAAAATTACATAAGGAACTAAAGAAGCCCAGGACTGAAGCAGCAGTGCAAGGCTCGCACCTGAGCCCAGCTCTAGCGACTCCCTCAGAGCTTCCCCGCTGGAGCTGCCGGGAGCAGGCGGGGCGGGGCAGGGCGGCCGAGCCCCGCCGAGCCCCTCGGCAGCCCGGTAGGCTCCCTGCCCCTCCCTATCCTCTCGCTCTCAGGAGCGCCCCAGCTCCGCAGAAAAGACGAGAGCTCCGGGCCCCGGGCACCGCCCACCCCGGGTACTCACCGTCCTCGGCGGCCGAGCGGGCACCGCCGCGCTCCCGCCACAGCCCCCGGTTCGCCCGCCAGCGCCGCGGCGGCAGCAGGGGCTCCGCCTCAGCGCCAGCCTCCATCGACACCACCAACGGCGCTCCCGCCTCGCCGCCGCCGGGCTGCGATGCGGCACGACGAGGAGGGAGAGGAGGAGACCCGGGGCGGGACGGCAGCGAGGCTCAGCCCGCCCCGGCGGCTCCGCCTGCCGCATGTGACGGCCTGCAGGGGAGGGTGGGAGCCGCAGCCCCCGCGGGCTCCTCCCGCCGCTGCCGCCGAAAACCGGCGCTGACCCGTGGGCGCCGCTTCCCACCCTCCTCGGCCGACTGGGGGACTGAAGCAGACGGGGCGTGATGAGGGGCGTGGTAGTGTGGGGTAGGAAAGTGTCTGGTTTTCACCTACATTTGCGAGGGGGGATCCCACTCGTCATTTATGGGTTAAAAAATCTAACCATCCCTGATGAGGAGTTGTATGTTTTTTGCCTCACGGCAGCTGCAGGCTCCTGGTTGGGTTCGCTTCACAGTCCTAAGCAACCATTTACATCCCTGGTCGCAGAAAGTACTTAATTTGTATTTAAGCACCTAGGCATTCCATAAGCAGCTGTGAACTTCACTCACGTTGCTTTTACTGTTAAAAGATGCTTAGCTTGTGCTACTTGCCCGCTTTTCTCAGGTCCTCTTCACACGCCTTTCCACTGGTCAGTTTCATGAAGCCGCAATTTCAAAAGAGGTGTCAGCACAATTTGCCAACCCTTTTCTGCTACATACTGGGATCTGTGGCAGCATAATGATAAACATGAGAGGGTATCAATCCCTCAGTTTAGTATTCCAACCTGGGAAGTAAAAATAAACTCATCCTTTGCTCTTTAATTGGAAGTTACATGTTGTTTATCAAGCTAGGTGCTCTTTGCTTCAGTGAATATTTTACACATTCAGTAGTCAAGACTGTTACAAGGTGACTTTTAATTGTAAGAACTAGTTGAATTGCAAATAAATTCATGGTCCAGGGAGCAGTGTTCACTGTGGACAATGGTGTTGCCATAGGCCAGCTCTCTTTCAGGGAGCTGGTGGTATGTAGGGATAACAACAGGCTCATAATCAAGATGTCACATCATGACTATGTTGTGTCACGGATTGAGCCTAATGGCAAAATATTGATTGGTCTCTCTGGGCCACGTTTATTTAATTCTGAAAAGGAACATGTATAATTTTATACATATTTGATAAATAGCAATGGGTTAGTTTTTGCTTTCATTTGCACAACTCCTTAGTCAAAAATGAGTTTTACACTGACGCCCAAAAAAGTCAGGGTAAGATCCAGCTGAAAATAAAAGAAGAAAACTCTTTGATGTTATCTTTACCATAGAAAATGGTAACAACAACAGTAACAATGGTTGTGCAGTGGATTGACCTGGGCTGCTCCATCACTCCCCTCCTCAGCTGGACATGGAAAGAAAATATGTATTAAGGGGAGGGAGAGATGAGTCACTAAATACTATCAACAAGCAAAACAGAATCGACATAGCAAAATTATTTGAATTTATTACCAATCATATCAGAACAGGATAATGAGAAATAAAGCAAATCCTAAAAACTGCCCAGCCCTCCCACCTTCCTGGGCTTAAATTTATTCCTGATTCTCTGCCCCTCTCCCTCAGTGGTATAGTGAGACAGGGCACAAGATTATGGTCAGTTCTCTTTGTTTCTTCCACTTCTTCATCAGGGCAATCAGTCCTTCCCCTCCTTCAGTGTGGGGGTTTTCCTCCCACAGAGACCAGTCCTCAAACAACTTTTCCGACACAAATCCTTCCCATGGACTGCAGTGCTTCAGGAACAGCCTGTTCCACTGTGCATTCCCTTCAGTGCCACGAGTTCTACCAGGACACCTGCTCCAGTATGGGCTCCCCTCTCCATGGGTCCCCAGGTCCCTGCCAGGACCCTGTTCCAGCATGGGCTTCCCACGGGTTCACAGCCTCCTTTGGGCATACCGCTGCTCTGGTGTGGGTCCCTCCCTGGGCTGCAGGTGGATCTGTGCATCCCTGTGCCCTCCGTGTGCTGCAGGGACACAGCTGCCTCACCGGGGGCTGCAGTGGAATCTCAGCTCTGGTGCCTGGAGCACCTCCTGCCCCTCCTTCTGCCCTGACCTGGGTGTCTGCAGGGCTCTTCCCCTCACATATTCTCACCCTGCTCTTCTCTGGCTGCAATTACTTTTGCACAATATCTTTTTCTCCTTAAATCTGTTATCAGAGGCATTACTCCCATCACTATTTGGCTTGGCCTTGTATTGGGGGTTGAGTGTTTTTCTATTACTGTGTCAATTTAAAGAATTTTTCCCATTATCATGCCAATGGAGCTGGCCGGGTTACACCCAGGATCTCCGATGACTCCAGACAAAAGGGGTCGGTGGGAACGGCTCCCGGAGAGGCCTCTTGTGTTTCCGGCGAGCTCGGAGCAGGACGCCCCGTCTTCAGCCCCACGCGGTGGAACACAGGAGAGCCAGACCCTCTGTGATCACCTGCCATATATCTGCTCCGTTCCAGCCTCCTGCCTCTGCGGACACAGCTGATCACCCGGACACACACGGTGAGCGAGGAGACGCCCGCTCCAGCCCATTCCCACCCGAGACCGGCGTGGCTGCCGCCCCCTCCCGCCTCCGCTTCCGCCTGCTCTCTGCGGCTCTCGGACTTTGTTCCAGCTGTAGGACTGGGACCAAGCACAAAGACAGCGTCCTTGCATCTAAAGAAGGGACTGAAACCGAGTTATCTATTCTGTTCTGTTAGTAATTTTAACAACTGCTGTTGTTTTCTGCTTCTACGGTTAGATATATTAGTGTAAGAGCTGTTATTCCTACCCCCTTATCTCTGCCTCAGAGTCCTTGATTCAAACAATTATAATACTGGGGGAGAGTGGAATTAAGGTCTTTATTTCAAAGGAAAACTTCTGCCTTTATTGGCAGATACCTGTCCTTTCAAACCAGGACACCTTGGCCAGCACTAGGTCCACCCTGTAGCCATCTGGGATTGGCTCTGAGGGACACGGAGGAAGAAGCTTCCAAGAGCTTCTCAAAGAAGCCATCTCTGTAGCCATCCTCCACTAAAACCTGGACACACAAACCCAATAGAAGTTGTCCCCAGTAAAAAGTGAACATCATCAGCTACTCATTAGAATTATTTCCCATTCTCAGTAGACAACATGGTAACACTGGAGTTGAGTTTTGAAAACAGTTGAACTAACAGCATCAGATGGAATAGACAGTGAAAATTTATGGATAGTGAAAGGAAAATAGGAGTGACTTGGTACAATCTGTATTAGAAATTAGAAAGCAAGAAATAGAATGCAAATTTGTACAGGTGTTGTGAATGCCATTGCTAAGAAAAATAATAGGGTAACAACACTTAACTGTACACAAGAGATGTGTGTAAATACTGTGTTTCTGTGCTATTCTTTTTTATTTGAATGAAAGCAAATGTCTCTTCTTTCCTCTTCTGTGATTGTCCACAAAGAGAAAACAGTAACTTCCAGGGGAAACAAAAAAAGAATAATTCAAATAGACAACAAATTCTTGAACTTCTGTTCAGAATTTATCCACTTCCTCTGGCTGGAAAGGGAAGTGGAAGTGTCCAGCTAACTGTGAAGGAAGGAAAATTACAGCTGGGGTGTTCCATTCTTCCTACCAGCAGCACCCATTAAGGGTCAGTTAGTTATGCATTTAAATTAGTACCATATAACGAACACAATGAACAATGCAGCATCTTTAACTCCAAGTGAATCAACTCCCAAGTTGTGGAAAACAAACGTGGAGAATGTGCCCTTTTTAGCAGATGTTTTCCACAAGCACAATGTAAGACTATTTTGACAGAAGTCTCACTGGGCTTGAGTTCTCCTGTTGTTGCAGTTAAGAATGTTGTTTGCCCAGAACTGCAGAAATGCATTTCTAGTTTTCCTTATTAGAAGTGCACATTTCAAATCAAGGTTTAAAAAAAGAAATGGGAACAGCCAAACATTAAATGAAAAGGGCCTCAGGCAAAGGAACAAGCCCATCCTTTTTTATTGCTCCACAGAATTGAACACATCTAAAAGATCAGTTAAAGTAATGAAGTTAAAAATTAAGTTTTTGCAAGCTAGTTTTTGCAAAGCTTTTGCAAATAGTTTTGCTAGTTTTTAGGTGAGATGTGGATAACACTCTAATTGAGCTCAGAAGATACTTGTTTTATATTTAATTCTGCAATATTCAAACAAAAGAAGTGAACTCCAAATTCAATCCGACTAACATGAAGATTGC
Source organism: Erithacus rubecula (assembly GCF_903797595.1). Lineage (NCBI taxonomy): Eukaryota > Metazoa > Chordata > Aves > Passeriformes > Muscicapidae > Erithacus > Erithacus rubecula. The sequence continues at coordinate 12,617,243 of NC_136688.1, forward strand.
CCATCTGCTTCAAGATAGACATGCTTCCAATACCTTGCCAATACCTTGTGGCCACTCAAAACACTGGATCAGTCTCCAAAGCCAGTGCCAGGTAAATAAAAAACATGTAGAATAAGAACTGAGTCAATTAACATGACAAAATTACAAGTTTATTTCAAAGTATGGTGAGTTTTTCCCCCCTCAACAGCACATGCCAGAACTCATAAAATTTTACACATTCAGCTGAGTGTTACTCAAAAGTCAAAAAAAAAAAAAAGAGACTACCCTGGGTTTATTTATGATTATCCAAATATTTTAAAGGCAATTAACCCAAGAAGTTGAAGAAAATCCTTAATAAATGATCCCTTAGCCAAACTACAATTTAAGTATGTTGAAAGTTAAAACAGGGAGTCAGAAAACAAATTTATTACAATGGTCAACTCAAGAACTGTTAAGCAGGTCATCCTTGCTCATTATCATATTATAACAGTATAATCCAGATTTGAACATTCTGTTTGGCAAATTAATTACCACAGTTAAACAAGACAATAAATCAGTCCACATCTTCAGCTACAGAAATTCCTTCGTTTTTTTCTAGCTTGGATACCTGCAAGTAAAAAGGAAACCAATTCAGTAGTAAAAATAAGCTTGTTCTTCCATCAACATCTGCTACTGTGGTTGTAAAAGAAACACACAAATATCAGGTTTTTATGAAGTTTGACCAAATGCAGCTAATCTTGCGGTGTGACAGTGGAAACGGCAGAAGACAGCCTGAAGATATCTTGTCCTTGTGGGTAGATGTGCTAGCTGTCTTCTGAGCTGCATCACAGTTCCTTCAAATTATGCCAGCTATTAAAATCCCAGTGAACATTTTGGCACTTGGAAGTGCATCATTTGTGCTCTGACTACAAATTCTTTACTCCAGACACAGTTCCAGGGCAGAAGCTACAGATAGTGCTGCCAGAGTTCCTAGGGTTGTTCCAAACCCCCTTGGCCAAGTAAAGCTGAATGACATGAAGACTCCAACAGCAAATCATGCAATTCCCAGCAAATGCTATGATCTCAAATTCCTTTTACCCCTGCTTGTTCTGCAGCGAATATGAAGGGAATTGTGCACTAAAAATGAGTGGATAACTAAACTAGCTTGACTACACTACAGAGATCGAAAACGGAGACAGATTTCTCTATCATTAGCACTCCAAATTGTTTCCATTCACAAATGAGCTCAAGCTGTAACATAACTGTCCAACATGAAAACTTGGCATTGCCTAACTAAAGGTCAGATTTATGTCAAGTTTATGTCGTATTTTCACAGTCCTGTTACTATGCCAGAAAAATCTTAAGTGCAGATTGAGTCCCAGGAGCAAAATAATCAGTGGGTCACTGTCCTAGAGAGTGATTCTCTTCAGAATTACAATTGTGCTGAACACCTACAACAAGAGGAAACTCTTTCTCTATTCCTCTCTTTGAATAGGGCAGATCTGACTCAAACCACTGCAAGTTATTATTTTCCAGTCTTGCAAAGAGCTGCTGTAGTTATCAGTTCAGGTTACTCTTATCTTTAATTTTATACACAATAAATTCTTGCCCAAACTTATCTCCCAGTTTCTAGGAATAATTTGCAATTGCTACTACCCTTGCAGAGCACAACTGCTATTACATACAAATCTAGTTAGAGAGTGCAACAATATCCTACATCATTAAAAGATCTTACTCACATTTACTGTAAGCATAAAATAATTACATTTTGATAGAGACCCTAAAAAAAACATTTTGCCTGACTGCCACTGAGGCCAAAAGAACTTTTATCCTGGACTTCAGTGGGAAAAAGTCCAATACGATGCAAAAAATCCCCCACCGTATATACTTTACAATAAAGTACTACACATGGTAACTTTTATCCCAGGTTTCAAGGTAGTAAAATACTATTACAACATGTCTGGCATTTCACAGATGAAGGAATTAACATTTTATTTCATATATAAACATATTCTTAAAAGCAACTGGTTTGTAAAATCTCTGGCAGAAAAAACTTCAAGGTGTTAAAATTCTTCACCCCAGCACTTCTGCCATAAAAGAGACATTAAAATAAGTTTGAAGGGTGACTAAAAACTATAAAAAGCTAAGCATGGTTTCAATAATTGCCTCCCCATCTTAGCACTCAAACTGAGCACAATAGCATTACTACTGCTGTGTTTGAACAAACACGTATTTGTGAGTCAACTAACTTCAGATTCAAAAAAAGGATTGTGGCAGAATCAGGTCTGAGAAGCACTCACAGAAAATTGTTTCCTCTTACACTGGCTTTCCTCACACTGACATAGGTCATGTCTTAATTCTGCAATTAAGCAAATCCCTTCAGACAGGTCCTGAACTGAAACTAAAACACAAAAGCTTGTTCCTCCCATTTGCACAGGACTTCACACCTATTACTTTCTGTCCTCAGTACACATATTCTTTTATTTTTTCTTTTTCTTGTTTCTGTCGCTGTACAACAAAAAAGAACCTGAACAGCCTACACTGCAATCAGAGGATTTAGCCTCACAGTTATGTGGAAAGAACAATCACAGTTATTTCTGTAACAACTGCTACCTTAAATGTTAGTTGGCTTTTGCTGATGATTCACTGGAACCAGGCTTGACCCACTCTGCATTATTTAAATACAAAATCATTCCAGAAGCAGAGGATATTCACCTGTTTGTCTATACACCTGAACTGCCAGGACCATGAGGTGTTGTAGAGGAAAGGCCTCAGGTCAAACCGGTTGTCATCTGGACTGTAGTTTTCAGCATGGTAGGAAGGAGTGAGGGTGGTCATTTTGTGCCTGTTGACTGAATACATCCTGAAGAAATGCTTAACCTTGGATGCCACCTGGTGTACAAAGAAAGAAGCTTTTAATCAGATGAAGTTTCTAAGTACTTTAATTAAAAAATTTAGAGGAGCAGAGTATTTTGGAGACTGTTTTCTACCTTTGCACGGTCTAGATATTCTTTCAAACTAAGAGCCAATTTTTTTCTCAGAACACATAACCAAAGGCTTCAAAAGTAGCTGGTCATCTGTATTTCAGAGAATAATTTTCCCCCTGAGGTATAGCTCTGAAGTAACTGTTTTCAAATTACCCAATTAACAATTGTTTTAACAATCTGCAACACAAGACACCAAGCTCCATTTAAGAGACACAGACCAGCTTTTCCAACATATTCTGCTGCAGCTGTAGAATAATCTCTAAACACAAAATAATGAAACTATTCCTTTCAGTTAAAAGGAATCTGAACTTTCTCCAAACATACTCTATTTGGCAAAAGCATTAAACTATGTGATTTTTTGTTTCTCTTTGAAATATTACCTCTCTTGGAGTACAAATTTCCTTCCACATATTAATCAGCTTACAGAACATACTGTATGGTCCAGCCTTCGCAATTTTCCTTAATTTTCCATAGATTGAGAGCTCTGCATATGTCATCCCCATATCTGCCTGAAAACACACACAGAAAGTCGCTGAAAATCTTAACTATGCAAATTTTAATGAATACTTTCATGCAGCAATTAAAGTAACCTAGCTAAATCAAAGAAATACCAAATAAAATTGTCAGTGTCAAAAAGACATAGTAATATTATGAGCAGAAATAAAAAAAACCCACTGGAATCTCTCTGAACTGGGAAATTGGAAGCCACAGAGGTAGTTTTATCAGTCGTCTCCAAAGGGATAGCAAAGAGAAGGGTGTGGGGAGAAGAGGGCTTTGCCACCAGTCATTTTCATAGCAGTAAGGTCCAGATTTTCTTTTGATATTAAAAAAACCTTAAAACAAACTGCATTTTACAACACCATCCTTCTAAGCATCCAAAAATCTAAAATAATTTTAAATTGTTAATTTGCTGTTTTGGAAACTATTGTCAACACAGATAGGGAAGGTGTGGGAAATTAATGCCTTGCTGGCAGCTTTAAGACTGTCTATAACATGCATGTCAATTAGCAGTTACATACAAGAGTAAACAGCAGTTATGGACAAACCAGATTTTGTGGTAAAGCTTACCAGAGCATTTTAAAATTACTGCACATTATTACCTCATCAGTTTGAACCACTTGTCCATCCACCAGGGGCTCCAACTCTGCAGTGGGTGGAGCTGACATGATACTGTAAGGGAGAGGAAAAAGGAAAAACACGGATTCCATGCAGTCTTATGAGTGTTGGTTTGTTAGAACAGTGCTTCATCCCAAAAATGAAGTGCCTGGTTCAGACAGTTCCTCCAGTGGAATTAACAAACACAGTCACTGAGTCACTGCTCACCTCCTGAGGGCTGTGAGCTGAAAGTTTTCAAGGCAGTACTGAATGAAGTTCTTCAAATCAGTCTTGCTGATGCCACCAATGGGGTTGATATCAGCACTGGAGCAGTCGTACTTGGTCATGTAACCATGGAGACTGAGAAAACAGGAAATTTTATACAGCACCAGTTATTAACAATGTCACTGCAAAATAATATGCAATACTTGACACTACAGAGACTTAATATGTAGCATGAAGAATAGGAGAAACAGACTACAGATTAGTAATGTATTTATACCTTAAGGGCAAACGTATTTAACTGCAACAGGGCTATCCTACAGCCCTGAAATTTCCAGAAGATGATACTTTAAACAACCATAAAGCACTCCAAAATTGTCCATGCTGATGCAATATCTGCAAAACCATTAAAATACTATGCTGACCAATTAAAACAATAAATCTCAAAACACCACACAACCAGCACACATTACACTCATGGTTTTAAAGGTCACCTCAGTTTTACAGGGATTGCTTTAATCGTTGAATACTCAGCTCTAATAACGGTACTCCAGATTTCAAATTCTGTTTTTTCAGATCAAAGTTCACATCTTAGTACCTAATACAGTAAATGAAAATTCAAAAACTTGGGAAGTTAGCCTAGTGAATGCACAGGTAAGTTTGACTGAAAACAGCATTTTATGGGAAAGCTATAGCAATACTTTGGCTAAACCTCTGAAAAATACACAATTTCCCATTCAAGCTGATTTAACTATTTTCATTAATATCACTGTTACCAGTATATTCTTAAGTAGTTAACTCTTCTGAGTAATAATCTACAGTGGGATTTGGTAGAGTTGCAAGGAAATGACAGTGACCTGTTCCACCTGGGTTTGGATTCCTAATTTTCACCAACCTTTCATCCACATTGGCTGATCCCAGCACCAGAAGTCCCCCTGGCATCCCACGAGCCCACAGTGTCAGCTGAGCAAACAGGTAGGCAAGGACCATTCTTATTCTAGCCTGCAAAGCAAAATGAAAAGGAAAGCAAAATTTACATAGCAGAGTGATTTCTCCCCAGCCGCTTTTACTAATTAATTGTCTAAACAAACTCATGAAGAACAAAATGCAGGCAGGGTAAGCATGACTGCAAGAAGGAGGTCTTGTGGAGAAATTGCTTAACACACTCAGAAGTCCAGGTTTAGTATCTGCTACTGCCACAGACTGAGGAAGTTTCTCCTGGTCAACTGCAAATTGGGGAGCAGTTGCCATTTACTACCTCAAATAGCATTAACAAGGATCCATGATGGATGAAATATGCAGATAAACCATTCCCTTTTATAGAATAAATAAATCCCTCTAGTCTAATAGAAAACATTTGTAAAAAGTTCATTTTGCTTTTGTCCCCATTCTGAAACTCAGCTTCTTCTAAGGATGGCAGTAATGCCAAACCAACCCAGGATCTAGCCTCCAGCTCCAGCCACAATTGTGGGTGATGTTACACAAATACCCACACTCCTCTGTGACTTAAGCCTCTCCCATTTCCAGAAAGCTGATAAAGGATTCAGTGTTTGCTTCCAGAGCAAACAGATGGATTTCTCCAGTAACAGAGAGGAAAAGATCAAGTCCTCAAATAAACAAAAACTATCAAACACAACAACCAACATTCGGAGCTAAAGCAGAGTTTCTTGCTAGGTTGGAAAACCAAAAAAATCAAATCAAAACCCCCAGAACTAAAAGAGTGTGACCTGATTCAGCCTACAGGCCACACACCTGCACGTTCTGGAGTGCCAGGTTTTCTCTGCTGCTCCCCCCACAGGTAGAAAACTGGGGAGTTCGACCTGTCACCACACTGAAGATCCCCACAACAGCTTTCACAGCCGCATCCATGTTCAGGTTGATGTGGTAGCTGAGAAGAAATTAAGCACAAGTGACTCAACCAGCACAATCTGACTGCATAAAATAGAAAAAATAAAATAAAAAAAATCCACCCATCAAATGAGGTTTTAAAGCTGCTAAAATCGCAGATCTGGTATAAAGAAACTTAGGAAAGAGTACCACTTTTCAGTCTGTTTCCAAAATTCCATGTCCTGTGCCAAATGCTTCTAAGTTTTCCTCACTTTAACACTTAAGTAATAATATCTTAGCATTCCTACTTAATGCTAATTATCCCACCTCCTATTCCTCTCTTATTCTTTTCCCATTTTCAATCTTGAATGTTTTAGATGCCTTTACCAGAACATCATGGTTTTTTCCTGGCACTTCTGAGCTTGTACCTGCCTATTTGCTCAGCCAGCAGTTTAGCCCTGTTGCAGGTATCCTGGGAGGAGTTCTCACTAGCCATGTAGCACGTGGTGAAGATACGCTTGCAGAATTCTTGAGGATCCTTAGGGATGTAGGTCTCATCATTCACAATCCTGCGTGCATCAGCCAACACATCTGCATCTGAGGACACAGCAAAAGAAACAGAACATGAGAGGAAATTATTGCGCTGCTCCATTTCCAGGATATGCAAATATCTTGTACATCCCTTGTATAGCTCTAGAGTGCACATGACAAATAAGATGATTACATCTAATTCCCCTCAAAAAAATTTTATCTATCAAATAAAAGCATTACCATTTCTGCTCCTGATTTTGAGCACAGAAATATTAAATCTTTTTGATCTACTGAAGAATTTTCATAGAAAACATGATCCGGTATGTACTAAGATTTAGCTAAAAGCACCAAGTCTGCTTAAAGCCAGTTTTAGAACTTAAACTATTCCTAAGCATACTTTGTAGTGCTGGTTGTAATAGAAGGGAAAAATTTTCAGAATAAACTAAAGACTACATTAGAAACTCATCTGAGGTCTACATCCAATTCTTAAACCCTAAATGAAAATTATAATGCCAATTCAGAGAATCTGAATCTGGACACATTTTTGCTGGAATTTCTGAAGAGATACAAAGGACTTCATCAGAACAACAGGGAAAGGGTCTGCCATTAATAAGCTCTTGCAGCTACTGCACCCAGCTAATATTAACTTGTCCATAACCATTAGTAAACACATCTAGCTAGACACACAGATTTACTTACTGCCATTCTTGACTGCCAAGCAAACCTGGTGACACATGGAATACACTATGCAAGCTGTAGCAGAGCTGTCAATTCCACCACTCAGAGGTAGGAGAAATCCTGCCTTGAAAACAGAGCAAGGAAGAGATTCCACATAGCAAAATAAGAAAAAAATAAATTGTACCACTCATAAACACATTCCTGTAGAAGAATGACAGGTGCATCGTTCAAGGCTGTTTATATTCTACTGGGGAAAAACAGAACAAACCACCCACAGCTAATCCTCTGAAACTCCCATCAATTGGATAATCAAAGTCAGTGAGTAGTCAGCATAAAACCCTTTGGCTAGAAAAAAATCCAGTTGTCTTCTCCCTCTAGTAAGACACTAAAGCTAATAAAAAGATTACATTTTTCATATGTACTCTACTATTACACTGAATGACTACTTGATGTCACTCTGCTGTACTCAAGAAAGCACAATTCCTAAGGGAAAGGTGCACAGAGTAAGTCACACTTGGAATACAATCTTTAAGTCTGAGCAAGCTACCTCAAAACTCAAACTCTGTATTTTGGACTAACATCAATTTGTACCAGCAGCACAGGATAACAATTTCGATTGTGCCTGTGGCACAAAAGAAGCTGTGTTTGCCAAGGGAAAAACAAACTGTGTTGCTCTCACCTGTTTGCTGCGCCTTAAATAGTCCCAAAGCCAACATGCAGGTCCGAGGCTGAAATTACAGGACATTATAGTTATAAAAAGGTTAGGGAGTAACACCTAAGCAAGTAAACATATTTACTGTGGCCTTCCAATGAGAGACTTCCTTAAATCTAAACAACATCTTATGTTTATCTCTTTCTTTGAGTTTTGTGGTTTTTTTTTTTTAATCAAAATAATTTTCAAACAACATATGCAGTGTTTGATTACCTTATCTCTTCCTCAGGACTGTGGTGTCTCCACTGGATTGGCATAAAAGTAGGAACAGCTACATCATCAGGACATGACAGAGTAAAGTCCACTTTTACCCTGGGATAAGGACTCACTTTACTTGCCTAAGCAATAGTACAGAAGAATTTAGAAGACATCAATTTTAACATAGCATATACCTATAAAACATCAGCTCTGCCAGATACAGTGAAAATCAGGACATGCAAATAATATTTACATTCAGTAACTATTCAAACTTGGCACAGTTTACAAACACAAAAGACTCCTTACTGCCAAGTTACGAGATGAAATCTCTGCTCTGTAACTTCGAACATCCTCCAAGTCCAGAGTGGCAACCAACACCTCCTATGGAAAGGCTTTCAACATTAGATCACTCTACACAAACATAGAAACAATGATTAGCAAAAGATTCAGCATCAGCTGTGGCAAAGGAAAAGGCAGGAAATGTTACTGGGGAAAGAGATGGATCTGACACATACTGTGAGGAAACCTAGATGACAAATCTACTTTCTGAAATCCAAGTGAAACCTTGTGTCTACAAAACCTGGTCATAATTAGAACATTGCGGTCTTTGCTATTTCTTCCTTCAGATAAGGGAATCACAATTAAGAGTATATCTCCTCCTGGTGATTGTACACAAAAATGTTTTCATGAAGGTCTTTCACTGTGACAGTTCTTCCTTCCTCACAAAAGCAGGAGAGCTACCATAGGTAATCTGACTAGGAAAACACTAGGATCTAGTTAATAGCATAATTAAAAGACACTCTTTCTAGTCTAGAGATGTGGTGCTGGAGTCTGCAATGTCTGGGAAGTGTTGAGCATAAATGTGCTAGCAGCTATGGGGTGAATGCATTACCACATCATCGAGTGAAAACTGGGATCCTTGTGCAACTGTTTCTCCATTCATGGAAATCATGGCACAGCCATCATAATACAGGCGATCACCATCACAGCCCTTCTGGTTTGCTAAAATATATATTCCACCATTCTGCCAGGGAAACAAGCATGCAGGGAAGAAAAATAAAAGCTGTTCAGAATACAGCACCTGACGGGATGTTAAAAATCAAAATGTTATTCCTCTGTTCCTGCCCTTCTTACAAACTTCCTCTCCCTTTACATTGTGAATGATTTATGGCTGGGATTCTTTCTTGACAGGAGTCTCTACTCAAAGCAAGAGTCATTCACTCAATCAAAACAGAGAGAGTTGCACTTCTAAACTGAAATTATGAGTTCAAATTGAGATTGGGAAAAGCAGGAAGGTGATGACAGAAGCTGTGTTTGGATATCAGAGGAGGGAGCAGATACTGTTAAATATAAGCAAAGCATGCTAAATTACAATGACAAATCAGCTTTTTCACAGTGAGATATACACTCATTGCTTTATTTTTGCCCCATCACTGTTAGATAGGATTACAGTCCATATACTGAATGTCTTCTCATTTTTAAAACAAACAGAACTTTTCAAGTGTAAAAGTGCACACCTTTGCTGTGGCAGAATTCACCAGATCCACCCGACAACGAGACTTCCGCAGCACGTGGTGACTCCCTGAAGAGTTGGTGAAAATTTCCACACCATCAAGCCCCATCTCAATGTGAGGACTGTAAAAGCAAAAGCCACCAAAAAAACAAACAAACAAAAAAAATCTGTGCTGTGAAAACTGCAAATACAATTAAAATTCACTGTCAAACAGAAACATCTATGTCACTATCAGTTTTCTGCATGCCTTAGTTCAAACAAAGATAGGACTTTCAAAAATAATATATTCTCTTGAATTGCCCAACTCTTCTGTGAAAGACTAGCAGTGGCTGTGGAGGTCAGGAGGGCTTTTGCTCATTCTGATCTAACTGAAATGCCTTCTCTCTCTAGAAGGCCAGGTCTCAAAGAAAGAGAGAACAGCAATCTTGGTCTGAAAGGGCAACATGGATATACACTGCAAAGTCAGTTGTCCCATTTTCCTTGTCTCTTAGTAAATCCAAAAACAGAACTACAAGAGAAGAATTTTATTGCTTCTTTTTCTTTTTCCTATGTTGTAAGAAAGAAATGCTAAAAAAAAAAAAAAAGAAAAGAAAAGAAAAAAAAACCACATCTTCAACACACCATACCTTCTGCAGTTACAAGGAAATTAATGTAACCGAGAGTTTTGGAAAAATATCATTAATGTGAGCACTAGAGCTACCTGTCATTTATTTCCTTAGGTGACTCTTAATTCTGCTTCTTTTTGGTATTTCTCCCCTACCTTCTTGTTTCAAGTTGATTTAGTTCAACAACCAACATTTTTTGCCATTCTGCACCTAGCCTAATGAGGTCCTCCCCATGATGTATTCATTGCTCCTAATTATATTTTATCTTACCAGCATTTCTGAAAGATAAATTACATAGAAGAATAATAAGCAGATCTTTTCAAATATTTATTTCAGGCAGCTCCAGGGTACACTTTAGTTTACTTTTTATTTTATCTTCTCCTTTACCTGTTTGGTGCCCAGAGTTCTTCACATATTTCTGCCCCTAGGCAGGTATCTTTGGTTGCTAGCACTGCATCCCCAAAAGGAACAGTTTCCTGAGGAAAAGCAAGAACATTCTTATACACATGCGTTAGAACAAGCTATTCAATTCAAAAACTTAATTACAAATCTTAAGAAAATATAAAAATTGAATGCTCACTTATGTAAAATTAGTGACACAGTACCAATCACATTATACCTTCTTTCATTTTATTCCAAATCTGAGTAAAAAAAAAAAAAAAATTTTGAAATGCAAATTTCTGTACTGATTGAAATTTTGTGTTTTAATTTCAGCAGTATTAAGATCCAGTGCTTTGCTTAAGGACAGGAATTAAACAGCTAACACAACACAGACTGTCTGTTGCCAGGAATCACATTCATGCTTTAATGAGAGCAAACATAAATTTTAGATCCTTCTGAATAGGAAGGTTTAAATGATTTTTAATTTAATTTTTTTAACCCAAAAACACACACTCAATTCTAGTCTCAAGCACAGATAAACAAAAACTGTCAAAATATGGCAATGTTCTCTATGTACAAAAAACTGAGGTGGATTTAAAATTTACTTGCTTTGCTGCCACATATGAACATGTCAAATCATGCTGTCATTTAATATAACTTAGAACCACCACTGAAACATATGAATCTACAACACTACTGGCTGCAGAATTCTGGGGACTACAGCTTTTAATTGCTGAATCTGGAAGATGCTAAAGTTAAAAAACCCAAAAAACAGCTTACCTGTCCAGTCACTTCCTGAATTATCCTGGGTAGAAAATATTCTTCCACATGCCTAAATCAAGTTTATTGATGGTGAATACATCATTACATAAAACAGAGCATAAAAACTGGTTCTCATCTCACCTTCTAACTTTGGTTAAAGAAACCATATTGAAGTTGTACAGTACTGCATGTGTTTAAAAAAATTTATAAATACCTTCATATCCTCTGCGGAATTAATCAGAAATGCTAACATTTTAAGACAGGAACATCCGTGCTTCAGAAAGGCATGGAAAGCAATACCTTATATCCTGGCTAGAAAGCAGACCTAACAAAGAACACACCACGCAAGACAAATGCCAGATTTTTGTAGGGTTACTTCATGAGCAACACAGAACCAACTGGGGCTCAGAGTGGGGACCAGAAGTGCTTTACTGAGAACCTCAAGTTGAGAACATTCCCTGACTAGAAGAACAATGCACAGCATCAGAGATGAGTGTCTGGCATGTTCTACAGCATCATAAGGTAGGCAGCTTTTATTCTCTGCAGTTGTTGAAGTTCTGACAGAGCTCATCCATTTCAGTGTTTGCCAGTTCAGTACTGGGATGCAGCAATCCAGCAGATAAACACAGCCCTTTCCAGTCTTGGGCTGGATATTCTTAGAAAGCACACACCAGGAACATGACACTTTACACTGGCTGTAGGATCAAGCAGCCCCACTTTTTCTTCCAGCTCAGCAACTCAGAGTTTGACTGCTTGACAAGCTTCCTAACCAAGCTGCAATCACGTAGCTTGGCTGACCCTGTCTTGCTCTCCCTGTAGCAGCTAATGAGGATTTGCTGTAGATATTTAAACTCTCTTGCTGCAGCTGCAAACAGCAAGCTGTGTTTCTTAACAGAATTCTAATAGTTGCCAGCATACCTTGCTTTGCTCCATGGGGTGAACCATCTAAGTTCCCTGTAGTTTCCTGCATTTGCCAATGACATTTTCGGTCTGATTAGAAGAATCTTCCTTAAGTCATAAAATAACACAGAAAAGCTGAGTTAACACGTGATGTACCACCAAACAAGGTCATATACGAACACTGATTAATATCAACGCCTTTTTCTTTTAGAATGTAACATTTTTAAAGTTTCTATTTTCTGAACTTTTTCAGAAGCAGTGGAAATTTAGTTTCCACAAATCAGAAAAGAAAAAATCGATCATAAAAGCCTTAGTTGTCTCTCTCAAAATTTAGCAAACGGGAGGATAAATCCATCTCTGGATTTATCTCTATGGATTCTACTAAGGAATCTTGCTTGTAGGACAAACTGGTGCGTGAAAAGATAATGTGTTACCTCACAAAACACATCAAGAACTACCTACCTATTTAAAAAGATTACTCGACAATTGTAGCGAACATTTCTGTGCAGAACAGGCCTGTGAAAATAAGAAGCAAAATTAGCAGTGAACTACACTCACTAAATGAAAATATAAAAAGCTACAGAATGTAATTTACTGCATAAAAACTATTCATAAGACCTCACTAGAGGGAATCAAGCAAAACTATATATCAAGTTTTAGCTTCTAATTTTTTAGTTTAAGTAGCTGCTTGAAAAAAATTGTAGTTACTGACTGTGCTTTCAATCTCAAATATATCAACTACTGCCTGCGCCTTAGGAACATGAGCAGACCAGAAGATTCCCCATAGTTGCACTAGGTTATTAAATCACACGTGACCTCCTGTGATACTGCCAACCCAGCTCAAAATCAAACTAGGTTTGCACATTTATATCAATACTAACACATTAATTTTACAGATATAATTTATCACCCTTCTGTGTCAGCACAAGGTTTGCAACAGCTTCAGTGACTTTCACATACACTGATGTCACTTTAAGATGTTTGTCAGTGAAAGCAGCCCCCTCATTCCTACAAGACAGTAAATTTATACAGCCTTTTGAGTTAGACCTCACACAAAGTCTGACCCATGGCAATAAGGACCAGACTTTAAGGTTTCCCATACATAACTGTAATTATCCTATTTCCCTCTTAAAGGGCTCAGACAGCAATCTTTGGAAGGATTATCTTCCAGAAAGTGTTCTGCACATAGCAGTCCTGGTAATTAAAAGGTGAAAAATAGTGCACTTCCTAAGATATGTTCGAAAGTTTGATGCAGAACCCTCACTATCCAGAGCATGGCACAAGCAGCATTCCCATAAGGACTTACTCCTTTATCACAAGTACACAAAAAAAGCCCCAAACTTACATCCCCACATCACATATAATATCTTGAGTAGCTGGAGACTGCAAGAGCTTTTCCAGAACTTGAAACGAATGCAAGAGTGTGTCTGACTCATAATAGTGATCTGAGCAGCCGTAACCACTGTGAATAGAAACAAGGAGAAACTAAAAAATTCAGCCAGATCAGCACCAGAGCCAGAGAACCAAAACTACTTCGGACAGGGAACACTTCACCCACACATAATCTATATAGAAAATGAAGAAGCAGTGCTGCCAACACCAACCCTACTTATAGCATTTAAAACTGTGCGGCGTTTTGTATCACACCATGATATCCCTTCCCAGGACAACAGCCTGGGCCCAAGCAGAAATCAAAGCCCAACAGTTTACCTGAAGGAAAACTCACTGAAATAATTATCTGTACCAGTCAAGTTTCCAAGACAAGAGAGCCAATCCTGTGCTCACAACTACAGCGTTGTCTTTACACCAACAGCCGCATGTTGTAAGTAGGGCTCGGGGCACTGCAGCACCACGGGGCTGATGCTCTTCCTGACTGTTCTTCCACAGTTAACTGGAATCGCACCAAACCCAGCGCCAGCAAAGCGCCCTTACCAGATTTCAAGTTCTGGCCCAAGCCGGTACCGGGCTCCCTTTCTCTTGGCAATGTCGATACCTGGAAAAGTGTTGGGAACGCAGTGCGTGAAACAGTCACGGGCTGCGCTGCCCTGCCCACGGGAGGAAGGAAGGGGGGAGCGGGAGAGGCTTCCTGATGGCCGAGGGCAGTCAGTCATCTCGGCACTCACTTCTGAAAATCCTCTCCAGGTTGCCCTCAAAGTCCAGAGCCCACTGGTTGAGAGCGCATGTGGCCACGGTCGCTGCCCGGCTCATGGCTGCCCCGCCGCCTTCCCCGCTGCTTCCGGGGCGGTCCCTCCTCCCGGCCCAGCAGCTGCACCTGCGCCAATGAGCGCTTCGACCACCGCCTCCGTCCCGACCCCGAGTCCTCCCGCGCTGTGGCTCCTCCGGCGCCGTTCTGCTGCACACCCTTATTCGCTTTCCGCAGTTTTATCTCCCCAGAGCCCTGAATAACAGGGATGTAGCCTTAGCCCGTTTCTTAGCCCTGCAGCTTCTTTTAAGAGGTGTCCCTCAAGCCGAGTTTGGGAGTGTAAGTGCTGAAGGTAACTGGAACAGATGCAACGTTCTGTGTGTTCTTCTCATTTCTGCACCATCCCGGCAGCTCTCATGGTGCTGACCACAGGGAGGGTGATTTTTTCCAAGTCCCATCTCCTCTCATATGTCCCTCATCATATATTTGACTGCCGTGAGCAGGATTCTAACTTCTTTCTGTACTATAATCAGAATCACTTAGGATGTAAAAGACCTGCAAGATCACTGAGTCCAACCACTAATCCAGCAATGCCAAGCCCACCACTAAAGCATGTCCTCAAGCGCCACATACACACGGCTTTTACCTCCAGCAATGGTGACTCTACCATCGTCCCGGGCCGTCTGTTCTAATGCCTGCCAACCATTTCCGTGAAGAAACTTTTTAATATCCGGTCTAAACAAGCCTTGGCACAAGTGGAGACCATTTCCTCTCTTCTGTCGCTTGTCACCTGGGAGAAGAGCCTACAGGCTACAGCTTCCCTTCGCCGAGTTGTAGAGTGTAAGATCTCCTCCTTCAGCCTCCTTTCCTCCAAGCTGAGACCTCCCTTCCCCCCTTCCTCCGCCCTCTCCCCCCAGATCCTGTCCCAGATCCATTCCCTTCCCTGGACACATTCCAGCAACTCAATATGTTGGAGTAAGGTGCCCAAAACTGACCCCGCGATTCGAGGTGGGGCCTCAGCGGAGCCCAGAACAGGGGGATGGTCACTGTACTGCTCCTCCTGGCCTCACTATTGCTGACACAGGCCAGGATGCCATTATCCTTCTTGGCCACCTGGGCACACCTGCGCTCATGTTCAGCAGCTCTCGCCGAGCCCCCCCAGGTCTTTTTCTGAAGGGCCAGAAATTGTCCAGAACTGTCAGTGAAACGTGGAGAGTTTAATAACGACTCCAGGCGACCCAGTCTGGCTTAAGGGCTCTGCGGGCGCAGAGGGGGTTGTTGTGACCCAGGTGTAACCTATCTCCTTGGACACTGGTTTCCAGTCCTGCAGTACGCTCAGGTTTATTCAGCCAACCCTGCGCCCGGCGGCCAAAGCGCTTCCTGCCCGCGCGCTCCCGGCGCTGCGCAGGGCAGGGGGCGGAGCCTGCGCCCCGCGCGCTCCTCGGCCCATGGGATGAGCGCGCGCCACCAATGGGGAGCCGCGGAACGGGCGGGGCGCGGCGGGGATTGGCTGGAACGGTGAGGCGGGGGCGGGGCCCGGAGAGGCCGATGCTGGCTGAGGCACTGCTTACTCTCCCAGAGCGAGAGCGGCGGCGGCCGGAGTGGCCGCATGGAGCGGCCTGTAGTGTGATTGTGGTCCTCCATCAAGTGACCTCCCGGCGAGCGAGGGACTCCGGTCCGTAGGTGGGTGAGTTCCTTCCTTACCATGTGTGGGATCGGGCCTGAAAAAGAGTCAACCGCGTGGGGGGGACGAGCCTTCTTCCCCTCTGATCGCTTCTGAAAAACAAACTACGGGGGAAGAACTAAAAGAAGTGGCCTTAAAGCGAGGTAGAGAGTGGGATTAGATGCGAGATTTTTTTTCTCTTTTTTCGCTCTTGGTGTGGTGAAGCGTTGAAACAGGCAGGCAGGAGGTGGTGGATGCAGAGGTTATGTCCAGGCTCAGGCTCCAGGTAATGAATGAGCAAGCTCGTCCTGATGAGGCACATCGAGCCGGGACGTCCACAGTTCAGATTATAGGATGATGATCTTTAACACGAGAAGTGTTTGGCGAGACTGAAAGAAAACTACAGTTTATGTTCCACGGAGAGAGCTAGGTGTTGCCGAGCAAGTCAGTCCCCATTCCCACTGATTTTTGATTTAGATAGGATATGTCTTGTTTTCTATGGTATTAATGGTATATATGGAGCAAGGACTCTGGGCAGAAGAATCCAATTCACAAGGTCCGATACTGATAATGTTACAGCAGTAACAGTGTTTCAAATTAAGACAGTTCAGTTACAGAGATTTTCGTTTTACATATTGTCCAAGTTTAGGACAAATTTGGGGAAAAAGACCTCCAAAGGGCCCCCTCCCCCCCTTTACAATTCCTTCCTCCACCGAGCTCGGAAAGAATTTTTCTTCAGGGGAAAGTGGAAAAAACTTTTTATTAACAAAAATACAAAAGAAACACTTCCCAGCACAGACCCAGATTGAGATGAACTCGGTTGATCTTCTCCGGGAAGGGCAGCAGAGCTTCTTTGGCAGACTTCCAGAGGTGGTCTCCGAAGTTCAGATCCGTGTCTTTTGGAGCTGGTGCAAATCTTAGGGATGAGGAGGAGGGAGAGAGGGAGAGGGGCAGCTGGGAGCAAGCTAAAGCGAGCCCAGGGCAAGCTAAAGCAGGGGGGCAGCTTAAGCAGCCGGGGGGGAAGCAGCTAAAGCAGCGGGGGGGGGGGGGGGGGGGGGGGGGGGGGAGGCAGCAGCGAGCAGCAGCAAAAGCAGCAGCAAAAGCAGCAAGCCAGCCAGCAGAAAACACCTGCCTAGATAAAACAGCCTGGGGGAGGGGCTGGCAGCTCCATAGTGGGGGGTAGGGAGAGGAGCTAGTCAAAACATAACCCATAACATTCCACCCCTTATCCCATATCGTGATCATTGGCACACGATTGGGATACACACTCACTAAGCACAATATGAAAACTTCCTCTGACTTGCTCAAAACTTCAACACTTACACATTTCCTCCTTCTCACTTGCTCAGGCCTTTGTCACTTAAACATTTCCTTCTATTCATAAAATCTAGCATACAATGGTGGTGACACTCAACAATAATATTTGTGTATAATTTATCCTATAATCAGATCTCCCTGAGGTACACAGCGGGTTGTTCCATCCTTTTGCATTATCCACCAAGTACATCCTGGTCCTTGAGCAAAGGCAATCCCATGAATGGGTTTGCCTGTACTCGAGGCAGGATGGATCTATACTGTCTTCCCTAGCAACCCTCTGACATGGGCCACTGGGACTTTGTCTCCATCTATTACATTAAGGCCTTCAGACTGGGCGGGACCTGCTCGGCTGGTGGAACCTCAAGTGTTGACTAACCAAGTGGCTTTTGCCAGGTGCTGCTCCCAGTTTTTTAGAGATTCCCTACCCAATGCCTTTAAGGTGGTCTTCAACAATCCATTGTACCTCTCCACTTTACCTGCAGCTGGTGCATGGTAAGGGATATGGTACAACCACTCAATATCATGTTCCCTAGCCCAGGTGTTGACAAGGTTATTCTTAAAATGAGTCCCATTGTCTGACTCGATCCTCTCAAGGGTACCATGCCTCCAAAGGACCTGCTTTTCCAGGCCCAGGATGGTGTTGCGGGCAGTAGCATGGGACACAGGGTAGGTTTCCAACCATCCAGTGGTGGCTTCCACCATGGTCAGCACATAACATTTTCCCTGGTGGGTCTGAGGCAGTGTGATATAATCAATCTGCCAGGCCTCCCCATACTTGTACTTGGACCACCGTCCACCATACCAGAGGGGCTTCACCCGCTTGGCCTGCTTGATGGCAGCGCAAGTGTCACATTCATGGATAACTTGAGTAATGCTGTCCATGGTAAGATCCACCCCTCGGTCTCGTGCCCATTTATAGGTGGCATCCCTACCCCAAAGCCTGAGGCATCATGGGCCCATCGAGCCAGGAACAACTCTCCCTTATGTTCCCAATCCAAATCTATTTCCAACCCCCCTATCTTTGCAGCCTGATCTACTTGCTGGTTGTTTCGCTGTTCTTCATTAGCTCTGCTTCTGTGGACATGGGTATCTACATGGCAAACCTTAACAAGTAATTTTTCTACCTGAGTGGCAATGTCTTTCCACTCGTCAGCAGCCCAAATTGGTCTTCCTCTACGCTGCCAGTTCGCCGCTTTCCATTTCTTCAGCCACCCCCACAGAGCGTTGGCTACCATCCAGGAATCAGTATACAAATAGAGCTTTGGCCACCTTTCTCTTTCGGCAATATTTAAGGCCAGTTGGACAGCTTTAAGTTCAGCAAATTGACTAGATCCTCCTTCTCCTTCAGTAGCCTCTGCAACCCGTCGTGTAGGGCTCCATACAGCTGCTTTCCATCTCCGATTTGTCCCTACGATGCGACAGGAGCCATCAGTGAATAAAGCATAGCATGCTTCCTCTGCTGGCAACTGGTTGTAGGGTGGAGCTTCTTCAGCCCGTGTCACTGGTTCTTGTTCCTCATCTGCAACACCAAAACTTTCACCTTCTGGCCAGTTTGTAATTATTTCCAAAATCCCAGGGCGATTTAGTTTTCCAATCTGGGCGTGCTGAGTGATAAGGGCAATCCACTTACTCCACGTGGCACTGGTGGCATGGTGGGTGGAGGGAACCTTTCCACTGAACATCCACCCCAGCACTGGCAGTCGGGGTGCCAGGAGAAGCTATGCTTCCATACCAATCACTTCTGAAGCAGCTTGGACTCCCTCATAGGCAGCCAGGATTTCCTTCTCTGTGGGAGTGTAATTACCTTTGGACTCTCTGTAACTTCTGCTCCAAAATCCCAGGGGTCGGCCTCGGGTCTCGCCAGGCACCTTCTGCCACAGGCTCCAAGACCAACCATGGCTCCCAGCTGCTGAGTAAAGTACGTTCTTCACATCTGGTCCCCTCCTGACTGGGCCAAGGGCTACTGCCTGGACAATCTCCTGTTTAATCTGGGCGAAGGCTTGCTGCTGTTCAGGGCCCCAGTGAAAATTGTTCTTCTTGCGGGTAACAAGGTAGAGAGGGCTCACAATCTGGCTGTACTCAGGAATGTGCATTCTCCAAAAACTGATGGCACCTAGAAAAGCTTGTGTCTCCTTCTTGTTAGTAGGTGGGGACATAGCTGTAATCTTGTTAATAACGTCAGTAGGAATCTGACCCCGTCCATCTTGCCACTTCACTCCCAGGAACTGAATTTCCCGAGCAGGTCCTTTAACTTTACTCTTCTTGATGGCGAAGCTGGCTTCCAGGAGAATTTGGATAATTTTTTCTCCTTTCTCAAACACTCCCGCTGCTGTGTTTCCCCATACGATGATATCATCAATATATTGTAAATGTTCCGGGGCTTCACCCTTTTCCAGTGCAGCCTGGATCAGTCCATGACAAATGGTAGGACTGTGCTTCTACCCCTGGGGTAGTCGGTTCCAGGTGTACTGCACACCCCTCCAGGTAAAAGGAAACTGAGGCCTGCACTCTGCTGCCAGAGGAATGGAGAAGAATGCATTTGTTATGTCAATGGTGGCACACCACCTTGCTGCCTTGGACTCCAGCTCGTACTGGAGTTCCAGCATGTCTGGTATATCAGCGCTCAGCGGTGGAGTCACTTCATTCAATGCCCGATAGTCCACAGTCAATCTCCATTCCCCATCAGATTTACGCACAGGCCAAATGGGACTGTTAAAGGGTGAGTGGGTTTTACTGACCACCCCTTGGCTCTCCAGCTCTCGGATCATCTTATGAATAGGAATCACAGCATCTCACATTGTTCTGTACTGCCGGCGGTGTGCTATTGAAGTGGCAATTGGTACTCGTTGTTCTTCTCCCTGCAGAAGTCCTACTGTAATTGGATTCTCAGATAATCCAGGCAAGGTGTTCAATTGCCGGATACGCTCTGCCATCACAGTTGCGATTCCAAATGCCCATCTTAGTCCTTTTGGGTCCTTAAAATACCCGCTCCGAAGGTAATCTATGCCCAAAATACATGGGGCCTCTGGACCAGTCACAATAAGATGTTTCTTCCAATCCTTTCCAGTTAAACTCACTTCTGCTTCCACCAGGGTGAAGTCCTGCGATCCACCTGTCACACCAGCAATTGAAACAGATTCTGCTCCCAAGTGTCTGGATGGAAGTATTGTATACTGTGCACCTATGTCCACTAAAGCTTTATATTTCCATGGTTTCGAAGTGCCAGGCCATCGAATCCACACGGTCCAAAAAACACGGTTCTCCCTCGCCTCACCCTGGCTAGAGGCAGGGCCCCTCTAAGCCTGTTTCTCCTTCTTTTCTGGGGCATACATCTTAGAAGTTCCCTCAAGATGATCAAACATGTCATTATCAGTATCACGTTCGGCACTTTGGCTGCGAGAAACAGGAGTGGCTCTCCTTTTGGTAGAACTTCCTCTTTCAATCTTTCCTTCCTTCAAATTCCGCACTCGTTTTGCCAGAGCAGCCGTAGGCTTCCCATCCCATCTTCTCATGTTCTCTCCAGAATCCCGCAAGAAAAACCACAATTTAGGTCGGGGAGTGTACCTCCTCTTCCAACTGGGGGAACATCTGCGATGGGTACCAGGGTTTCTAATCTGTACAGCTGAAATTTGGAGGAGGTCCTCCTTAATCTCCTCCCTGAGTCTCCGATGATTTTTCTCTATTTTATCTTCTAAGTCTTGCAAGCGTGTTTCCAAAGCTGCAGTTCTAGCATGAGTCGGGCCGTGTACTGCATCCGCATATGCACGAAGCTTCTTTGCCATATCGAGTACTGTCTCATACACCTCATCTCTCTTCATTATCGCTAGGGCAGACGCATATTCAGGTGGCCCAAGCCGCACGAGTTTTCTCCACATCACCGGTGTGCATGGTATCAGGTCTGGATTTCTAGTTGTTATGTCATCCAAAAAAATAATTTCTGCTACTGCCATTTCCCTGAGGCATTGGAACCCCTGCTCTATAGTTTTCCATCGGGTCTGCTGCACATATAGGTCATCTGCACAAAGATATCTTTGTGCCACGCTATCCAGGACCCATGCCCAGAGGCTTTGATGGTTAGCTCCCCTCATCACGCCTTGGTCGATAACAGGATCATGGGACAGAGACCCCAAATGTCTTGCTTCAGTGCCATCCAAAACTGTAGCCTCACCTGCCGCATCCCAGAGACGAACTAGCCAGCTGATTATAGATTCATCAGGTCTCCGGGTGTAATCTTTTCTTAAACCACAAAGATCCTTCAGGGAAAAGGACTCATTATTGGTCTCTGCTCTCCCACTAGTTGTTTTAACTCCTGATTTTACATCAGGAGGTGTTGAGGGTCCCTCTCCAGCATCATCATCATCATCATCATCCACTAGCCGATCGGTCTTCTTGGTGTACTTCCCACTTCTTGTACTGGTAGCCACAGCCATTGGTTGGGGCTTATTCTCCAGTTTAGCTGCTGGGTTTTGGCGTAGGGGGTTGGCTGCAACCTGAGTCACTGGGATAGGAGATAATTTATCTCCCTGTTCCCTCTCCTCTGTCTCCTGCTCTATAGTGCCTAGCAGGGTGCGATATGTATGTGCCAGGGCCCAGCTCACTGTAATAATCCTTTTCTCTTTAGAACCATCCTGACACTTCCCCTTTAAGTACCTTGCAACCTCAATCGGATCTTGAATCTGTTCAGATGGGAATTCCCAGATTATGGGGTCAGAAAATTCCTTTAAAATCTGGGCCATTTTCTCCCATTTGCCATTCCACTCAAGATTCCTCCTGCCGAGCTTGACTCCTAAATCAGGAGTCTTCCCAGGCCCTTTAGAAATCTTGGTCTTTATTCTATATAAACTGCAAATGGTGCAACAAAGATTTACCAAGTTAACTGCCAGAAAGATGATTTCCTTAATATTCAGGGAGATCTGAATGTTTTCTAATAAAGATGTAACTGATTCAGAGGAGAAGAAAGGAAATAAAAGCAGAAAATCCTCTTTTCCTGCTTCTCCTCTAATAAATAACACAAGCCATAATTTATACATTCCTAAAGCAGATTCCAACATTCTTATAAATCTCCTGTATGCCATTGCCACCAAGCCTAGCCCAATGAGTATTTTTGTTAATACCCCTTTAATACAAAAACTACGTATTAAAGAAAACACCGGAGCTATCTCAGGATAAGTAAACAAGCCCAACGACCACAATGGTATTAACACTTCAAAGAAACCTAATGACCACACATACAGGCAGGCTCCCACAACAAAAGACATTCTGGATTCAATAGACATACCAATACCAACAGTTGAAAACAAAATATTATTAGAATAAAGTTTTTTCCACTTTTTTTGGTTTCCCCATACGGACCACCAAAATAATTTGTCCAAGTTTAGGACAAATTTGGGGAAAAAGACCTCCAAAGTGCCCCCTCCCCCCCTTTACAATTCCTTCCTCCACCGAGCTCGGAAAAAAATTTTTCTTCAGGGGAAAGTGGAAAAAACTTTTTATTAACAAAAATACAAAAGAAACACTTCCCAGCACAGACCCAGATTGAGATGAACTCGGTTGATCTTCTCCGGGAAGGGCAGCAGAGCTTCTTTGGCAGACTTCCAGAGGTGGTCTCCGAAGTTCAGATCCGTGTCTTTTGGAGCTGGTGCAAATCTTAGGGATGAGGAGGAGGGAGAGGGGCAGCTGGGAGCAAGCTAAAGCGAGCCCAGGGCAAGCTAAAGCAGGGGGGCAGCTTAAGCAGCCGGGGGGGAAGCAGCTAAAGCAGCGGGGGGGGGGGGGGGGGGGGGGGGGGGGAGGCAGCAGCGAGCAGCAGCAAAAGCAGCAAGCCAGCCAGCAGAAAACACCTGCCTAGATAAAACAGCCTGGGGGAGGGGCCGGCAGCTCCATAGTGGGGGGTAGGGAGAGGAGCTAGTCAAAACATAACCGATAACACATATACATGAAGGTAACAAGCTATATATTATCTATGTATCTTAAAAGAAATTTCCAGTTAGCAAAAAGTTTAGTGGGTTACTTTGATATCAGTGTGTGAGGTTAAGACTCTAGGCACCAACTTCATCGGGTTATCTTTGTAAATGAGCCAAGCAGCTAATAGTAGCTAAAAAGATTATTTCTTGCAGAAGCACATCAGTCTCAAAAGGCACAGTCATAGACATCAAAGTCCATGCTAAGTTTTGGTATAAAGTCCCAAAGGGAAGTAGAAGCTGCTCTTTGAGATCCCAGTGGGGCCAATGTTGCTGCGGCAGCTCCTATCTTCTTTTCGGGTGTTGATGATGGCGGTGAGCAAAAGCAAAATAGAAAAGCAATGGCAGAAAAAGCACCAACTCTCCCCAGTACATACTCTTATATAGGATATTCTCAAGAAGCTAAGATCCAAACTCGGACCACCTCTTCTTAACCTATTAGAATTCTAGTTTCTTAACACGCCAGGTTATGTATAAACTACACATGCAACCTATCTTGTTCTATATGAAAAATGTAAGCAATATTCTTGCTACAGCTCTATTTTGTCTAAACACTGTCCAAAATTATGTTCCTGAAGCCTCCACTGAAAACATTAATATATTTTTAAACCTTCACTAGAACTCCCACTTCAACTTCAGCATCTAAACCTTTTACTTACTAAAAGCATTAGAGCTCATACTAAAACTTACTGACTTACTTATCCTATAACTTACACTTCTGCTTAAACTTCTACTTTATGTGTGAGTGGCTTAATATACTTCAATCCATCCAAAGGATTTAACTCAGTCCCTGCACTCTGATTTCTCCCTGAAGAATTCAGAGAGACCTCCAACTCATTGACTCCAGCATCAGTGTTTTGATTATGTTTTGCTGAATATAACTTCATAGGGAATTAATTGGTGAAAAATTCTTGCTTCCTGTCCTCTACCTCAAATTTTTTGTGGTCTGAAGTCTATATAACAGATTTTAGCAACTTTTGTTTTTCATTCTCTTGTAGATATGTAAGACTTACTGAGAACAAGCTGGAGTAATAGGATTCATATTTTCTTTCCTACAGGACATTATGGAAACCCATAATGGAGAAAAACCCACTGAAGGAAGAAAACACCAAAACATCCAAAATGATACTAAAACATCTCAAGGCCAGTGGGGAAGAGCATGGTGAGAGAAGTCCATGACTTCAAGTAGTCCTTGTATTTCCAATTGCTTCATTCTTACTCTTCTAGATGCTGTATTCTTTTTAAACTTCCCTCTCTTAATAACAGATTTTTATGTTGCCCTGCTCTGCAAAGCTTATGGATAATTTGCTGTAGCAACAGGTGCTGAAGAAGAGTTCTTCAAGTTTTTTAAGGCAGAGAGTTGGCCAGATGATTTGAGATAAATCACACTCCTTGCAAAAAAGAAAAGCAAATCATAAAAATTGGTACATTTTCTGGTTCCTTCAAGGAAAGAAATGTTTCCTGAAATTTGGAAAACTGATATCCTGGTATCCATGGCATTCCCAGCTGACAAGTCCTGCTGTAGCAAGATTTATGACTCATGTACTAGTTCTCAATGAGATGGGCAGGGCATTGTACTGCAGCTGGGAACAGCAATCGTGGAACAGAAAGTGCAATGTATGGCTGTACAAGGTCTGTCTTTTCCAAGTTTCCAAGCTTTGCATAATGTTCTTGGGATTCCATTATCACTTTCAACTGAATACTGCACCAGTTAGATTGCCACCAAAAAACGTTAAATCAGTAATCATAATCTGGTTTTTCGAGGGGAGATTTTATCTAATCTCTTGCACTGATCAACTGGTGAAGTCTTAGAGAGGCTTGTGACAAAGTATGTTCTGTACTGAGTTTATTGTTTGACATCCAAAGATGTCCATGCCTTGAATGCATTTTCAGTTTTCATCCAGCTAGGTCTAGAAGGTCCACTGCAAAAATTGTCTGATGTTTTCATCTATCTGAAACCCGGGGAAACAAAATGCTCTGTTTTGGATTACAGGGAGGTGGACTGGTTTTCCTTGGCAAGCATCCTTTTCCTGCTCATGTTTGCACCACTGATTGTATATTACTTCATCATGTCCTGTGCGCAGTACCAATGTTCTCTGGCTGATCCACTCCTGGACTTGTTGACAGGGAATAAGCATCTGTCTGACATCTGGAACAGCACTCCCACACTGACCTATAGAGCTGCTGCCATCTATGCCCTTTGGGTCACTTTCCAGGTACATTATTGAGTTATGATCTGGATGTAGTGTCTGGTTTCCCCCACAACACTGGATGAATCCTTTTGCACAAAGGATGGTGGAATGTTGCACTGGCATTTACTCTTTGGTGTTTCACAATTTCCAAGGTGTTTTGGAATCCAAATGAACTTGGAAAATAAGCATGTAGGGAATATACACAAATATTCTTTGTGTGACATACTCCTTTATGAGGTTTGTAACAAAAAGTGGCTATATAACAATGGTACCCATTTGTTTTAAATTAACATACAAGAAAAAAAAGAAAATAAAAGGATGAAGACCTGGATGTAGTTATCAACTGTCCTGCCTTTCCACCAAAAAAGGATTACAGCCTTACATGAAATACATCTTTAGAGTTGTAGAATAGCTTAGATGTATTTCTAGTTTAAAATCACAGCAGCTAAATATTGCCATATTGGCTTACCCAATACATACTAGAAACTTGAGAAAAATGTTATATTTGGTATATGTATGTTAGGGATAATGTTCTAAGGGGTTTTGTCTTGTCTGTATTTATTGTGAATACATTCTATTTTAGGTTGTTTTGTACTTGTTCATTCCTGATTTCTGCCATAAATTTCTCCCTGGATATGTGGGAGGTGTACAAGAAGGTGCTGTCACCCCTGCTGGTAAGGTCTTCCTTGGAATACAGGCACACTATGCAATCTTCTGAAATGATAGTATTTCTGCTTCTTTAATAACCCATGTGTAACCTGAGGAAACGTGCATGTAAATAGTCTCACCTTTGTCACATGTTCAGTTCAAACAAAACTAGAAAATAATCCAGGTAATCTTTTAGAATAAGTTAGAACATTTGTATCTCTTATAATTTGTAAAACTTTTTATCTGGTAGGCACCACTCCAGCAATACAAAAGTATTGGTTGATAATTTTGGCACTTAAAATTGTCAGTGGACTATTGCTGGTATTTGACAAGATACTTTTACCTGCTCAAGCCCCATTAACCCAAGGGACTTGGACAAAATGTGTGATGTAAACTGTTACTGGTGGCTTGTTACTCTAGTCAGTTTTGGGAAGCATTTGAATTCAGATTTTTGAGGAGAAAAACTCAGCCTAACAAAGCCTAATGGGTACAGCAGAGTCTAATGGATCTTTCAGAAAAGTGCCTCAAGGTATTTTATTGGGAGGATGAGGAGAGAGAGGTCATCTCATGAAGACTTGATTGAGCTTCTGTATATTCTGTGCATATCCATATTAATTAAAAGCTGTAGTAATGCAGAGTTATTAACACTCCATTTTTTCTTCATATTTTAGGTGTCATAAATAAATACGAAATCAACGGACTTCAGGCCTGGATCATTACCCATGTGCTTTGGTTTGCAAATGCTTATTTCTTCCACTTCTTCTCACCTACCATCATTTTTGACAACTGGATTCCTCTCCTGTGGTGTGCCAATATCTTGGGATATGCAGTGTCCACGTTTGCAATGATTAAAGGCTACTTTTTCCCTACAAATGCCAAAGACTGGTATGTAAATTTTAATGATGAGAGAATCATGCTAGGTATCAGAGATTAAAATTGTTAAATAAAAATTGGATATATAAATTGAATAATAGAGTATATTTCACTAGCACAGAGAGCTAGGCCAATGAATAGCAGTGGTTCTTTGCTTCACCAGCACTATCCTGTGTGTGTCATGCTGCACACCATGTGTGTCAGCTTCAGTGTCACAGATACACCCGTTCTAAAAATGGTTAGACTATTCAGAAGCGTTTCCAAGAGTAAACCCAGGCACCTCTGAAATTCTATAATTTATGTCTATTAATGTAATACTTTGGTCATGTAAGTTTGTGTTACCTTGCACAGCGTTCGATTTTTATTATCACTACATCAAATTAATCTGAATTGTGTAGTCAGAGTAGCAATTATCTGTATTTGTATATAACTCTGTCCATTTCTAATTTTTTAAATGTTTTACAGCAAATTCACTGGAAACTTCTTTTATGACTACATGATGGGGATTGAATTTAACCCTCGAATAGGGAAGTGGTTTGATTTCAAGCTGTTCTTCAATGGGCGCCCTGGGATTGTGGCCTGGACTCTTATCAACCTTTCCTTTGCTGCCAAACAACAGGAGCTGTATGGTCAAGTGACGAACTCCATGATCCTTGTCAATGTCCTCCAGGTAAATTCAAAGGAAGAGTTGAAGAAACCAGTTTGAAAATAAGCTAGTATGAAAGTTGGAAAAAATTTCCTTCCCTGGAAATGAAACTGAGGCATTTTTCCTGGCCTGAAACAAGCTCATTCAGTGATGGGACTTCTTTGGATTTATTCCCTGATCTGTGTAAATGGAAGCTTTATCTCTCTTCTTTGTAACCCTGTGACTCTAAGCTGAAGAGAGATCAGAGTGGTCAGTTGTGAGTTCACTTCCTAAACGTTTGTCCTTGAATTGTACGCTTGCCTTAGTCATCCTATTAGTGTCTCTGTCTAGAGAGATAGATACTGTGTATCCAGGTAGGTTGTATTTATGTGAGAGTTCTTCTTAACTATGTTCAGAAATGTCTGGTTTTGAAGTGCTAACATAAAAACACCAATGAATTTGAGATCACATCACAAGGCAGCATGGACATTAAGCTGATGCTGTTAAGCAGGGTAACTGATGACAGTGCTCTGTTATTAATGTAAAATTATTTTGTTGCAGGGTATTTATGTTCTGGACTTCTTTTGGAATGAAGCCTGGTACTTGAAAACCATTGATATCTGCCATGATCATTTTGGATGGTATTTGGGCTGGGGAGACTGTGTTTGGTTGCCTTACCTCTATACTTTGCAGGTAACAAAGTGTACACTGTGTATTTGGGCTAACAGGGATGAAACTCTCCAGAAACTTGGTTAATTTGTACCTTTAGCGTTTCTATATTGTTGGACTGTTGAGAAATTATTGCAACATTCTTTGTAACAATTCTTTTGTAGGAAAGCTTCTTGTGAGTGTATGAATTTGACACATTTCTTCTCCTGCCCTTCTTTTGTGGCTCTTTCTGCCACATTCGATTGTGTCTGCATACTTTTCTAAATCCTTTCAGTTTCCTTTCTTTTTTACTCCTGCTTGTTGAGGGTCTTTTGGTTAGTAGTGGTTTGTTGGGTTTTGTTCCTTGGGTTTTTCCTTCTGTCTGGTTTGCATCCTTGCATCTCCTCTCTTCTTGTTTCACAAAGAAGTGCAGTTTTGGAGAGAGAAAGAGAGAAAGAAAATCTAGGATTCAGAGTTTTCTGAAAGTTTTGTGCAGTTTTACTATTGCAGTACATTTTTCTACTCCTTCTGTTGGTCTTCTTGGTCTGTTGCAGGTCACTGTAGTCAAGGAATTTGTCTGGCATACTAAGCCTCTGTTGGTAGTAAATGGCTGATTATTTTTGTGCTCCCCAGGGTCTGTATTTGGTTTACCATCCTGTTCAGCTGTACACAACTCATGCCATAGGGATCTTGATGTTTGGCTTGCTGGGTTATTACATCTTCAGAATGACCAACCACCAGAAGGACCTCTTCCGTCGGACCAGTGGCAACTGCAGGATCTGGGGGAAGAAGCCAGAGTACATCGAGTGCTCCTACACATCCATGGATGGCAGCAAATACTACAGCAAGCTGATGACTTCTGGATTTTGGGGCTGGGCACGTCATTTCAACTACACAGGAGACCTGATGGGCTCGCTGGCCTACTGCCTGGCTTGTGGCTTTAAGCATGTCCTGCCATACTTCTACATCATTTATATGACCATTCTGCTCACCCACCGCTGCCTTAGGGATGAGCACCGTTGTAGCAGCAAGTATGGGAAGGACTGGAAGCGCTACACTGCTGCAGTGCCTTACCGGCTGCTACCCGGAATATTTTAAGGCTAATGCGAGATGCAGGGGAAAGGAAAAAGAAGAAACATGCAGACATGCCATGTTTAAAGTAACTGAAGTAAGTCACTGAACTGCCCCATTTTTTAGAAGATTCTTTTAATTGGAATACCTTTCTGAATCTCCCCATTTCCAAATTAACTTGGAGCTTAAGAAAAGATGCATGTATTGAGATGCCTGAGAAATCCCAAAGCTGGGAGGTGGCCTTACCCTTGATAGTAGCAGAGTTCTGGAAGCACTGCTTCAAAGAGTTCTGTCATCTCATTAGGAAATAAGTTTTCTGATGCAGTTGCTTGTGACCATCAGAACCTACAATTGGGAAAAACTGCAAGGAAGATTTGATTGTTGGTTGCTTGTTAAGAGATGAATGGTGGAAATACTGAACTACAGAAGCTGGTCTGAAATAACTGTTATAATCTAAAATAAAAGTGAAAATTGTTAGAAATTAGTGCAATTTTCAATACGGTAGGGAACATGACCTGTTCAAAAACAAAACTGAGTTTTGTTTTGCTACTGAAACCAGACTTTGTGAAGCTACTGAGCTGAGCTGGTTGGGCTGGAGTAGAATTAATTTTTTTCATAGTAGCTGTTATGGGCATAGTTTTGGATTTGAGCTGAGACAGTACTGATAACACAGGGGTGTTTTCACTACTGCTGAGCAGTGTTTACACAGCATCAAGGCCTATTCTGCATCCTCACCCCACTCACCAGGGATTGGGCTGGGTGAGCACAAAGAGTGGGGAGGGGGGACATGGGCAGGACAGCTGATCCCA
This sequence comes from Erithacus rubecula, assembly GCF_903797595.1. NCBI lineage: Eukaryota > Metazoa > Chordata > Aves > Passeriformes > Muscicapidae > Erithacus > Erithacus rubecula. Next base: position 12,647,558 of record NC_136688.1, read on the forward strand.
ACTGACCCAAGGAATATCTCAGGCCATGTGGCATCGTGCTCAGCACATAAAGCTGGAGGAAGAAGGAAGTGGGGGATGTCAGGAGTACTTGTCATTCCGTTACAGTCACCGTTACATGTGATGGAGCCCTGCTTTCCTGGAGATGGCTGAACATCTGCCTGCAGGTGACAAGTGAGGAGTAGATCCCTTATTTTGCTTTGTTTATGTGCAGTTTTTCCTTTACCTATTCAACTGTGTTTATCTCAAACCATGAGTTTTCTCCTTTTCCTGATTCCCTCCACATCCCACTTTGGGACAGTGAACAAACAGCTGTCTGGGGCTGAGTTGCCAGCTGAGGTTAAGCCATGACAGTCCATTTTGGTGCCTGACATGGAACTCAAAGGGTTTGAGTTAACAGCAGCTTTGGCTGGAGTGTTCTGGGTTGGATTTATAGCTGTTGGGTTGTCAAGCTCCTGTGCTTGCCATGGGGCTCATTAGGGGGTTCCTTTTGATTTTGCTGCTGGCTGTGGTGCTTCTCCTCTCTGTGCTGTTCCTGGGGACACTTGGATGGCAGCCCTGTGACTCACTTGGGATGGCAGGTGGCTAGGGAATCGCTGCTGTTTCTGTGCTGCTGGAACTGCAGTGTGAGCTTGAGTCAAGGGAACTGTGACCTGTGGATAAGCCCAGATGGAAACAGGACACCCTCAGGCATCAGTGGCTGGGAATAAGACCATGGCAGAGCAGGAACCTCTCAGAGCATCTGTGGTCATATCTGTGCCCAAGAAGGGACTGTGGCCCAAGAATAATACCTGAAGCATCTGTGGCTGTGGATTAGGCCATGCTCAGCAGGTGCCCCAGGAAACATCAGTGCCTGTGCATGGGGTTGTGTTGGAGCACCTCAGAGCCATGGCTGTGGATAAACCCCTGGCAGTTACAGCCTTGGAGAGACTGCAGCCGTGGGGAAGGCCACATCCACTTCATCAGTGTGGGTGGAAAACTTCCTTCCCTATAATTTGTTTAAAATCATGTTTATAAAAATTTAAGGTTTTAAACTTAGATTCGGGACAAATAAAATACTGCTAATTTTTCTTCAGCTATTTATTGTTACATAGTTATCTTTCAGAATGACTGAAGGATACAAAAGGAGCTCTTCAAAATATCTATCTTCAAGAGCTCCTTGGAATTCTCTTTTCTGAGGTGAACCAAATAAAAAGAATGAGGGATCATAGTATGAACTGTGCAGCTTGTAACAAGCTTGGTAATGATGTTCAAGCTAAAAGTCTTTTTTTTTTTTTAAATTATTTCATATAAATATGCTGTTCATTTTTAGAGTAAATGGAAAGTGTAAATTTGATGTTTTGTAGAAGCAGCTGAATGCACTGATCTTCATGGTAGTTTGGATGAGTTGTGTTGGTGTGATATGGTTGTGTAGCAGTTATCCAGGAGAGGATGGCCTGGGCAGGAGAAAAAGTCTTTCTGCAAACCTAGAAAACAAATGTATCTTGTAGCTGGGCTTTGTCTCAGAGCTGGATCTACACACATCCTTTTCTTATGTAGCCTTGGAAATTGCACTGCCCGTTTGCTGTTAATGCCAAGGTTATTTAAATATTGCAAGATAATCTGGACTCTTAAATCATGGTAGCCTTGCACAGCACAGTAGGGTCCTTACTGTTCCCTGAGAAATCTTGGATGTTTTGTGGAAGAAATTGCCCCTTCAAGACCAATTAAAAAACCACTCTATTCTGTAAATTTCATCCTGATCCAAGCAGTGTCCTGTTCATGTCACCCTTGAAAACTGGAATCTGGAATCATGCCTGGGTCACTCTGTTGTATGCATGGCAGTGTTGTTAAATTTGTTTCTTCCAGAAAACAAAACAAAAATTAGGATTTTGAGGGGTGTGTATTGGATTAACTTTTGTCCTGTATTTCCTATTTGTTGATATTCTGTGGTCATTATCACCTATCGAGCTTGAAAATCACTTATCCAATCTCTGTAGTATGCTGGGAATTTCAAATACACAACTGTCAATATTTTCAAAATGGTATTTATTGAACTTGGGTTAAATAAAACATAATGGGAAAATACAGCAAAATCTTCCAGTAACTACTTGGAGCAGTAGTTTGATTGGATTGTTGTAGGAAGAAAAGTTACAAATGCTCACTTGAAGAGGGCACAAGAGGCTGAGCAGCTTCCACATTGCTTTAGATCTACCTGAGGAACAAAATATATCCCAGTGTTGTAGTGCATAACCTTTATGGATTGTCTGTGTTCAATTTACAGATGGAATGGAGTGAGGAGAGGGGAACTTGCAATACCTCTGGGATGGGGGGTTGCCTTCATACATGGAAAACCTCTGCCACCTCTGGCGTTTCTGAGATCAGGACTCCACCCTTACAGCATAAGGGTGGTTGTGATGGAATGGGATTGCTCAGTTCCAGTTTTACTCTGACAGTGGGAATGACAGCAGGAGAATGTGCTGTTATCTCACAGTGGCAGCCAAACTCTTTTCTGCTCTTAGTTATTTGCCAGGCTAAGGTTCTGATCATGTGGTAACCTAGAGGTACACTGCCTAAATTGGTTCTCTTCAATAATGCGAAGTCTTCACTCGAGGTCAAAGTGATGTGCAGTTGAAAATAAAACTGTAATAGCATATTTTTTCTAATTTCTTTCATACAGGATTGCAAAAGTATAAATGTGTGTGTCAAATCAAGAGCTTACTTTATTTTTAGATTATGGATACAGATCTACTGGACAGGTAATGAAACTGGTTTTTTGGATTATGCTATCCAAACATTTTGTAATATATTTTCCCTAAAAAATGTAAAAAAATTTTGCAGTCCAAGGCAATGTAAAATACATTTTTTATCATCCATAGTAGAAATTAAAACAGCAAAAAATATCTAATAATATCTAATAATATCTAATATGTTGCAACATCTCTGTAAAGTAGTATGGAATGATTGGAGAATAAATCACAGAAAAACTCTCCTGAGCAGAGAAAGTGAAAATAGGAAAAGACGAGTTCAGAGGTAAAAATATAAAACAGAGAAAAAAAAGCATATTTTTTTCAGAAATAAAAAATAGCAAATATGTGTGGTTGCATCTTGTAGCTAGAGGAAATTAAGAATTGTAATGTATATTTTAAAATTCTAGTCCAGACAAAGATGGTATATAGTCTAGGTTATGAACTAATAAGAGTTGCGAGAGTTATGAGGTATAGTCACAACAAAGATTTTGAGAAAGAGCTTAAACAAACTTTTTGTCCACTGTAAAAGAGTTAAAGAAGAGTAGATGTATTTAAAGCTGTCAGAGAGGAGTCAAGTTACAAAACTTTCCTGTTTAAGCAGGATATAGAAAAAAAACACCAATAGTAAGGAACTCCCAGAAGCCACAGGTCAGCAGTAATTGTCCTGGAGCTGCCAGTTCCCAGTCTTTGGCTCCCAGGATGATGTGGTGGTGCAACATGAGATGGTGTGGTGCTGGACACAGATTCTCCAGGATCAAAGGCAGATCTTCTCTTCTCTAGGGCACTTTAGGCATCAGCAGTGAAGAAAAAGAATGAGGATGGATTCCAAACTTTGGATATTCCTGGATATTCTATCCAGAGCCTCAATGAGAGCCCCCACACTGGAGAGGGAGGAAACCCTTTGGACAGGTGTGCCTTCTCCCTCAGAGTCATAGGTGTCAGTGAACCTGCTCGTCCCTGAGAATACAGATTGCTAGGAAATGCTTGGAAGTAAAAAGGGGAGCCCAGCCCTCTTCAAGAAGATGTTCCTAGAGGGAAGTGTCCCAGCAGCATGTTGGAGCCACCAGTTGTCAGCCCACGGCTCCCACAATGCTGTGACTGTTCCTGCAGGGAACACACCATGCTTGGCAGCATGAAACCCAAGAGGTTCCTCCATCTCTAGGAAGCTCCACTGAGATGACCTCTGACTACCAGGAATTTGTTTAAGGAGGGAGGTCTAATCTTAGGAGTATTGATGTTAAATAAATTGGGATTTCCACAGAGAACTCTCTGAGTGTTCCACTATTTTGGGTTTGACTGGAATTTCTTTCTTCCCAGAAACTGGCACAGTGCTGGGTTTGGATGCAGAATGGGAATGCTGTGGATCACAGGTTGAGAGTTTGGTTGCTGCTAATGCAGGCTTGCCCTCCTCAAGGACTCTGCAGGGTCCCATGTTCTACTAAAAAGGAGGTGGCAAAGAGCCTAGAGGGACTATGTCCAGGTCAGCCAACCTGGACTGCACAGAGGGATATTACAGACCACAGAATGTCCTGCTGAGTCTAACAACTGAGGAAGCTGGTCAGGAGAGGCTGATCCCTGGTGGGATTGACTGGGCATCTGGCAGAGGGTGCTGAGCACTTCTGGTAGGCATTACTGCTCAATCCTGGGCTTTGATCCTCTTGCTCATTTCTCTCCATCTTCTTCTTCCTCCTTCTTGTTTGTCTTCAGCTTCCTGTTTTTCTTCTCCTTCCTCCTTCTCTGGGTCTTACTCTCAGTCATTCTTCTTATTTTTTATAACTTTCTTTGTTTTATTTATTTATTTGAATCCTTTTTATTTTTTCCTTTTCTTTTTTGTTTTTTTTTGTTTTTTTTTTTGTTTTTTGTTTTTTGGAGCATTAAATCAGGATGTTGATGAAGGTGTCTGGCTCTGATGCCAACAGGGCAGCCATTTGGTGCAGCCTGTGAACATGCCATTGGAGTCCATGCAGGTGTAGGACAGATCCTTGTGTTCCACTTCTTTCCCTCTCCCATTCCCCACTGCCACCAGCTCCCCCTAGGCAATGAGGAGGTTCCTGGCTGAGCGAGGGCAGTGCAAATATGCAGCAGCTCAGGGATCTGCTCCCTGCACAGTTCCTGGAATAGGGCTGCCCTGGGTCTTGGCATGGACAGAGGGTCCCCCTTTTCTGCTTGGCCTGACCCTCCTGCCCCAGCCTGCTCAGTTCGATTCCCGTGCCTCCTGTGAGGGACACTCTCCACACAGATCCTGATTCTGATGCCTTGGATCCACAGCACAGTTTTTTCTGGATGTTAGCCGGGGCTTCCTCTGTATAAGAGATACAGATACGTAGGAGGAATGTGTTGAGCTATCCCTGGCCATCATTAGTGAGCTAATGATGAGAGAGCTCTTGTGTCATCCTTTTCCCCACCAATACCCTCATCCCCTCCTTACTTATATTTGCTGCGGTCACTTCATCCTCCCTGTCCCTGCCGCTCCTTCCTCTGCAGCAGGAGCCTCCTCAAGCTCTTTCCCTGCCTCAATGAGGGAGGTTGAGCCCACCAGAGTGCATCCAGCTATCCTAGGGTCCCTTTTTGTTGGTTTCTTCTCTCTCCAGTCCTGTTTGGCTAGCTTCTAACTGCAGGAGATGAAGAGAGCCGACAAGGACAAAGGTAAAAGACAAGGAGGTTCTTTCTTCTGGGACTACGGTCCCACAGTTTATTGCCGAACAACTTCCAGGGGAAAAAGAGAGAGAACAGGAGGTGGCGGGGAATTTTAAACTCGGGGGAAGTACAGTTTCCTGTTTCTTAAATAGTTGGCTCCCATCTTTATAGAGAGCTCTGATCCTCCTAGCAACTAAGCCAGGGGGTTTGCCGTACTGAAACGAGCCAATAAACTCCTGAGCTAAATGCTCGTGTACTAATAAAATTGATCCTCTCAAAGGAGGACAGAAAACACAGTACCTCTCTTGACGAGGGAGGGGATAGCCCAATGTATTCTGTGTATCTCCTGGCCCACTGCAGCCAGGAGGAGGGGTCTGCAGCTTTGTAGATGGCGCTGTTTCTGGCCCCAGGTTCTGCTGTCCTGGTCTTCTGGGATGCACAATCTTCTCACAACTCAGCTCTGGCCGGAGTTAACCTAGCTCAGCTGTAGCCCTGGTTCTAACAGACCTCAGAGGATCTATCCTGATTTCAGCAGTCTCCCAGCACACAGATTTATCCCGGTGCTATGCATGTCAGTGATCACTCGAATGCAATCTCGCTCAAGTTCAAATCTCGGTCGAGTGCAATCTCAGTGAAACCTCCAAATGTTGCTATAAGGCTAGGAGCCGTGAAAGGATACAGCAACACAGACTTTCTCAGAAGGCAGAAGAAGAAGCAACTTATTGAAGAATTAGACACACTTTTATAGACTGGATAGCAGAACCAAGAGTAGAATTAAAGCTCATTGGTCCAAGGAAGGAAACACCTTCCATCTTACACACATGCTTTTACCAAAACATCACATTTCCCATGTACTCTCCTGTGCACAACATCAGATGTTAGACTTTGTTATTAATTCTTTCCCTTCTGTTGTCCTTTGAGTAGCTTGGGAAAGCTCACATGGCTCTTTTTCCCTGACTATTCCTAGCATCTACAGCATGGATGTTGGGAGCTTTTGCATTTAAGTTTAGGGAGCAAAGTCCTTCAAATTCCTGGCACTTGTATCCATGCAGCGGTAGGAAGAAGTCTATGGCTGCACAATTTTGGAGTGTGGCTTGCCTGGTAATCTACTCATCTTCTAGGAGGGAACTGATGGCAGTGGATGTTAAGTTTGGCTGTTTGACCACCCAACACTCTAAGTGGCCCAATTCACCTAGGGCTTTGGCTGCAGCGAGCCATGGAAGGATAGGGACACAGCAACTCTTTTTGACTTGACCCAATGAAAAGCTTTGGAATCATAGTTTGGGTCCAAATTGTCAGCAGCTCTCTTTTGAATTTTGTTGGCTGAATTGTTTTTATGAATCCACTCCCAATTAAGGTTTGGTTGGGTGCTGATAGGGACAACCGCCCGATGGTACATGGCCCTCCTAATAGCTGAGAAGGGACTCCTGCCCTTGCCTGATCTCCATAAATTAGGAACAGACTCCTAGGGAGGTTTTTGGGATGTGAATGGTAGGAATTGTCTGCTGTAACATGGCTCAGAGTATTACACCACTTTTTGGCAGTGAATTCCTCTCGATATTGCAGTATGTTTTAAAGGCTTTAGTGCTGATAATGGGCTGAAGGTAAAATGAATGCAGTATGGTGCCAGGGAGGAACCTAATAGCTCTAATTCTTGGAGTTCTGTGCTGCTTTGGGCAAATTTGGTAACCACTCCTCCATAGAGTTCTTAATCATTACAACTCGCTGACAACAATTTCCACATTATTGGATGTTGCATGACTTGGGACCTGGGTTAAGCATAGGTGTGTCAAAGCTGGCTGGATATTCTCCAGCTTGCAATGGAATCCCTACCAGGCAAGTAAGGCATAGGATCTCTTCCTGCTGCAGTGGACAGGCATATATTTTCTTGTTGGAGCGTCTGTGCCAGGGTCACCCAGATGTTTTGGTGTGGCTGAGGGACGATCCACAGGGCTGTCAGACTGCTCAGTGCAAGCAGGATGACAACTTGGATAGGGCTCATTGTTAGGTTGAGTGGGAGGCAGGTTTTTTCTAAAAGGAAAAACAAACACTTTTTAAAGCATATTAAAACTCAGTGTGTCTGCCAGAATGTAGCCAGATCTTAAGAAGGTTTTCTCTCTTCTTTGTGGCAGCGTCTTCTTTTAGAAGCAGCAGCTACTTGCTTTTCATCCCCTTCTGCTGGATCTGGATTTTTGGGGAGGAAAGGTTTTACTCACTTTTGGGCTATCCAATGCGGGCCTGTGAGCACATGTATGCACATGTAGTCATCGTTCCAGGTAATGAGTTCATAAGGACCCTTAGTCTCCCAAGTTTCTGGATCCTTAATTAGAACTGGAGGATGCTGAGACAACCTAAACTGATTACTGCTGTTAAAGTCATGTACCACCGGAGGACTCATATTTTCAAACAAACAATTTAGAAAATTAATTGTAAACATGATTTTGCAGAGCTTTTGCTGTGGAGACATCCACACAGTTGAACTGCTCTGTCTAACCAGGACCTGTTTGAGCATCTGGTAGGCACACTCAATCACAGCTTGACCTGTGGGGGAATGGGGGATGGTGGTTTTATGTTCCACTCCCCACTGCTGGGCAACCTCTAGGAACTCCTTGGATGCATATGCTATACTGTTGTCAGTCTTAATTTCCCTAGGGATCCCCAGCACTGAAAAGTCTTGCACTAGGTGTTGTTTGGCATGCACAGCCCTTTCTTCTGTGTGGGCAGAGGCATAAACTGTGCTTGAATATGTCAATGCTTATGTGTACAAATTCAGGGCGACTAAAACTGGGAATGTGTGTAATGTCTGTCTGCTACACTTTGCAGCTCCCAAAGCCTGAGGGGTTAACCCCAATACCCAGTGATGGTCTGGCCAGGAGCTGGTAAGTGGGACAGGTAGCCACAGTGGCTCAAGCCTGACTACATGTTAGCTGGAAATGACTGATCAGACTTGGCACATTCTGATGGTATTGCTCGTGACTGAGCTTTGACTGTTTGAAGATGTCTGGGAGGCATACCCTTTCTATTGGGATGGTAAGGGAGTCTGCTTTAAGATTCCCTTCTGCGATTTTGCCTGAGACCTCCACTGGAAAGGGAATGGCCTGGATGATAATTTGCTACTTGGCCAAATAGAAGGGAGGTGAGGGCAGCGCACCAGGAGAATGAGGTGAGTTACACTTCCCTTGATGGTCATGAGAGCCACCTCAATCTCCATGGGTGTGTGTGCAGTGTCCCCAATAACAAAATAATAACTCTCCAGTCCTATGTGATTTATTGTTAGGTCTCATGAGTCATTTGGCAGGTCCACACTAAAGACTCTCCAACGGGTAGAACTGAAAAGAAAGACTTTCACAGTCTGAAACACCGTGAGGCTGCAAACTTTGTTAGGCAATTGTTTTTCATTTCCTTTAGGGTTTTGCATCTCTTTACTACAATATTCATTTTTATTCTTCTGCTGTCCTGCAACCTGCTTCCCTTCCTCCCCCTTTTTTGTTAAGAGAGAGGCTTTCCCCATGGTGGAGCCCCCAAGGCGGCTCTGCGCTCTGATCCTAGTTTTTTTTGTTTATTGGTTGCTTCTTCTTTTTGATTTTTTTTCTTTTCTTGCTGGCATTGAGGACAGTCCCTGCTGAATAGTCCTACCTTCTTACACTGGAAGCAGATGACATGTTGAAGCAATTCTGCTGACATCTGTGGCCTCCTTACAGCTACTGAAGTTTTTGAGTTTGCCAATCCTAGCTTTCTCTCTTTTGAACTGAAAACCTCCGCTATCTTGGCACACAATTCTATCATCTCTGCTATTATGTAGGAGAAAAATAGATAAGTAGTCCTAAGACTTCGAAGAAAAGTGCACGTGCCAGGCTTCTTTTGGCAGTACCAAAACTAGCTGCAGAGTGTACTATGTGAGCAGTAGACGACACTTCAACTCCATTAGAGAGAAATAGCCGCAGGATACAAAGCACCAAAAACGAAGCCTCAGAGCAGCAGAATGCTCTGTGAACCGTACTAGTTGTCATCTTCCTGTGGCAAACACCTTGCTGTTAGGCTCCGAGATGCAGAGAACACACTGGCGTGTGCAGTGGAAAGGGAGAAATGCTGTGTGGTGTGCTTGTTTTTTCCTTAGCTTAAAGTACACTTCTGTACCTTTCACTATGCAGAGTTGAAAGAGTACTTGTCACTCGTACAGGAAACTAGACAGACTGGTGTGGTATAGGTGGCTTGGAAGAAAAGTGCCCCTCTCCGTCTGCCCTGCTTCTTCTATGAGTACCATGCACATTGATCTTCCTTCTTACCAGGAGTCAGTAACCATCGGTAGGGTGCGCAGAGCACTCTGGTGCTGTGCTTCTTCCTTGTTTATGCTTTGTGTCCTGAAGCGGTTTCTCTCTAACAGAGCTGAACTGACGCCTACTGCTCTCACAGAACACTCTGCTGCTAGGTTTTGCTGCTGCCAAAACATGCCTGGCACATGCATTTTTCTTCTAAACCCTCTGTTCCATACCAGTCTGCCCTGCATCTTGGAAGAGTGCTGTGCACTCTTGGAAGCCTGCATAGCGAACAGCACAGTAGTGAAACTAATGCTTAGGAGAAAGCGTGCACAGCACGCCTTGCACCTCGCCTTGCACTGAACATACCAATGTCATCTCTGCATATGGCAGCCGGATAACAAGTGTCCTATTTGCCACAGAAAACTGCATGGAGAGTATGTATTGTAGCAGCAAAGCTATGGGACTTTGAATTTCCTTCTTACCACTTCTATGCTATTCACCTTGCAGGGTTCATGGAGTGTATGGCAGTCTTACCGTAAGAAAGGCAGACTGGTATGGAACAGAGGGTTTAGAAGAAAAGTGCACGCGCCAGGCTTATTTTGGCAGTAGCAAAAGCTAGCAGAAGAGTGTACTGTGCGAGCAGTAGACGACACTTCACCTCCTTTAGAGGGAAATTGCTGTAAAACACAAAGCGCGAACAAGGAAGACGTAGAGCAGCAGAGTGCTCTGCGCGGCGTACATTTTGTCAGTGACTAGTGGCATGAAGGAAGATGACCGTCAGCTACCTTTGTTACAACATACCTATTCGACTTGCAGCCTTCTGTCATACATACCTGAGATGCCGAGAACGCATCTCTATATGCAGTGGAAAGGGAGAAATGCTGTGTGGTGTGCACGCTTTATCCTTAGCTTTAGTTACATGTTACATGTTTAATTACATTGCATGTCAATTACGTAGGTAGTAGCAAAGTTATCAGACATTGATCTTCCTTCTTATCACCTTTCCCTGACAAACGGTACACTGCCCAGAGCACTCTGGTGCTCTGCTGCTTCCTTGTTCTCACTTTGTGTCCTTCAACCATTTGTCTCTTATAGAGGTGAAGTGTCTCCTACTGCTTACACAGAACTTTCTGCTGCTAGGTTTCTCTACTGCCTAAAGTCGCCTGAGACGTGCAATTTCCTTCTAAACCCTGTGTACCATATCGGTCTGCCATGCTTCCTGTAAGAGTACCATGCACTCTTTCAAGTCTGCATAGCAAAAAGCACGGAAGTGTACTTGAAGCTGAGGAGAAAGCATGGCATGACACAGCATTTCTCCCCTTCCACTGCACACACTAATATCTTCTCTGTATCTCGAAGCATAACAGCAAGTGTCATATTTACCACAGAAGGCTGCATGAAGGGTATGTCTTGATGCAGGTAAGCTATCGGATGTTGGACTTCCTTCTTGCCACTAATCACTGACAACTGTTGGCTGTTTCAAAGCCTTTTGGAGAACACGTGCATTTAGAACCTTAGAGCCTTTGGTTATGAAAAGCTTTGCAACAGTGAAAGTGCAGGGAGAAGTTTAGCACAATTTTTTGACATGGTCAATAGCTGGCAGCTGCTTTCTCATGGAGCAAGAGTGACCTCAGCTGACGCCGCTTGTGAACAAACTTCGGAGAGCACATTGGTACATTCAGTGCAAGGGGAGAAATGCTGTGTGGTGTGCATGCTTTCTTATTAGCTTTAGGTACACTTCCGTGCTTTTCGCTGTGCAGAGTTGAAGGAGTGTATGGCCCTCTTTTAAAAACAAGAGCAAACTAATGGGCACCACGAGGTTAAGAAAAAGTACACATCCTGGCAGTGTTTTGGCAGTAGCAAAACCCAGCTGCAGTGTGTTCTATGGGTGCGGTAGATGTCAGTTCAACTCCATTAGCGAGAAGTCGCTTCAGGACACTAAGCGAGAAAGAGGAAGCCACAGAGAGCTAGAGTGCTCTGCGCAGCACCCCACTTGTCAGTGACTCCGGGAACAAGAGAAGATCAACGTCTGCTAGCTTTACTACTACTTACCAATCAGACATGCAGCCTTCTGTCGTAAACATGACACTTGCCCTTAGGCTCCGAGATGCAGAGAACACATCTCTATGTGCAGTGGAAAGGGACAAATGCTGTGTGGTGTGCACGCTTTCTCCCTAGCTTTAGTTACACTGCTGTGGTGTTCACTATGCAGAGTTGAAAGAGTGTATGGCACTCTTACAAGAAGGAAAGCAGAATGGTGTGGAACAGAAGATTTAGAAGAAAAATCCACATCCCAGGCGTATTTTGGTAGTAGCTAGACCTTGCTGCAGTGTGTTCTGTGTGAGCAGTAGCCATCACTTAAGGTCCGTTATAGAGAAATCGCTGCAAAACACAAAGCACCAACAAGGAAACCTCAGAGCGCTAGAGTGCTCTGTGCAGCACCCCAGTTGTCAGTGACTCCTGGAACTAGGGAAGATCACTGTCTGCTAGCTTTGCTGCTACCTACCAGACTGTCATGCAGCCTTCTGTCGTAAACATGACACTTGCTGTTAGGCTCCGTGATGCGGAGAGACATTGGTGTGTGCAGTGGAAAGGGAGAAATGCTGTGTGGTGTGCACGCTTTCTTCTTAAATTTAGATGCACTTCTGTGTCTTTCCCTGTGCAGAGATGAAAGAGGGCTTGGTACTCTTATAAATCAATCTATCAATCTTTCATTAAGAATTGGTTTGGATAGAATTGCTTCAGTGTTGTTGGAAATACAATGCACTATACCAGAAGTTATACTCCTCTGTACCGAGTAGTAAGTAATTCTGACAAAGATCTTTGAGTTTTATTGTGATCATAATAAACACTTTATTTATCTATAAATGTATCCCTCATCCTATGGAACACAACTGTATAAAGCTTCAATTATATCTATACTATCCTATAAACATTTGATTAACACCTATACTATCCTATAAATTATTGATTAAGTCTAAGACGGCATTCAGCTGCTCCCTGGCTCCTTTCTGTGAAGTTTAGGAAGCAAGGTGGTCCTTTCTGCACGTTGTAACTCAGTGGGAGTGTCTCCAGCCTGCTCCCTGCTCAGATCTCCAGGTTGTTCTGTCAGGCCCAGGCCAGCTGTGACTGCAGCAGGGACACCTGGAAGAGGCACAAGGCCCAGCTCAGACAAGCCCACGCTGGCAGCAGCATCCACAGCCCCATGGTACCGGCTGTCGGGGCACACACAGCCTCCAACTCCAGCCCTCACCAACACTCTGTCTTTGGGGAAGGGAAAAGGAACAGGCTCCCAGACTGCCCCTGAACAGAGCTCAGATGATCAACAAGTCCAGTTTGTGGCAGGAAAACCCTTCCCACGTATATCCCTCAGCCACCACAGCTCTATTAGAGTTCTGGCAGCATTTTGGAACCCGACACTGATTTCAAAAGCACACATTTGGGGCACTGACCCATTTCTCCAGATGCTACTGGAGGACTCCTCACTTTCAGAAGTAGATGTATTTTCCTGGGCAGACTCGCGGAAAGGCAATGAAAAGTAGTCTGGGGGGAACACTCTCCTAAAACTTCTGATTCTTCTCCCTTCAGGTTCCACCTGCACATTTGACATGAGAGAGGGCCACAGAAGCCTGTCAGCAAACGTGGAGCAAAAGGACCTCTGGACATCAAGGCAAGGAGATCTCTATTCAGACCCTGAATTGCACCAGACAACACTGGGGGCACAAAGCTCTCGCTGGCAGTTGTGCAAGAGAGGCCAGTGTGTGTCCGGGGACACGGGGCCAGGGAGGGAGGTAGTGGAGTGAAGGTGCCTTTGTGAAAGCCATGGGCTGCCAAAACAGAGAGAACAAACAAAAAGCTGAGCCCACAGCAGGGACAGGGAGAGGCAAGAAAACAAGCAGAGTACTCCCAAGTGCTGCCTGGGCTAACGTGCCCTGCTCCAGAGGAGCCTGAGGCTCTGCACAGGCCCTGAAAGCCCATTTTACCTTGTCAGTCCTCCTGGGCTCAGTGGTTGCTTCACGCTTCTCTGTCTTGACTTCTGCTGATGTTGCAGCCACACTGCGCACACATACCATGGCCTTGCTGGAGTGCTCTGACAGCTGCTTCCCTTCTGCTCCAGCAGCCTGCTGGGTATTCAGAGAGGAGATGATTCCCTTCGTTCAAACACCACACAAGATGTTCTTCAGCAATCTCAGTATTGGGAAGGATCCTCAAAGCACCAGCACTGCAGCTGATGTTCAGCCCTCGCTACAAAACTCTGCTCAGTTTATTTCATCACCCCCATGCCCAGCTTTTGGCCTGAAGCCGATTTGAACAGCAAGCTCATGCAAAGCCAGCCCAGGGGAAGGGAGCACACTCTCCCTCTCTCAAACTTCAGAGCATTCCACATGGGAGCAGGGAACAATGTGGGCAACCAAGCACAGGGGCAGAACGCACGGATGACACCTTGAAACTCCTCCAACTCCTCTTTCCAGACACCGGGCACTTGTAATCCAGAGGAGCCTGAGGCTTTGCAGAGGCAGCCAAAGACCATTTTACCTGCTCACCAGTTCTCCTGGCCTCGATGCTCCATTCAGGCGACTCTGTCTTCTCCTTTTCTGCTGATGCAACCGGTTGCTCAGATTCCAGGCTGGCATCTGACATAAGGAACAGCTGCTCCACTTCTGCTTTAAAAGCCGGCTGGGGATACTGAGAGGGGATGATTGCCTTATTTCAAACACCACACAAGCTGTACCTCAGAAATCTCCATCACTGGAAGCATCCTCGAAGTACCAGCAGTGCAGCTGCTGTTCAGATTTCTCGGTAGAAAACTCAGCTCAGTTTAGTTCATCACTTTGCTCACCTGCTCCATTACTTCTCACACCTAATTCAAATCCCCACTTTTGCCTCCCCTTGCCAGGGCACAGGAGAAGCAGCTCCCCATGCCCAGTTTTTGGCCAGGAGATGATTTGAACACCAAACTCCAGAGCTGTATCAGTCATTCCAGGCATGCCAGGAGACAATCTGGCAGTCAATGCTCTCTGAATAGAGCCAGGCACACAGACAAGGCTGCCTGCTGCAGCCCAGGATGCTTTGCCCAAGCAGGCCTGGACTGACAGAGATAAGAGCTCCCAATTTTTTATGGGAAGCATCATTGGAATAATTCAGGGATGCTGCAGTGGACTGAAGGGCAATGCCAGAGCATACCTGGATACAAGTTTTTCCCTTCAAAATGTCCAAATGTTTCTTCAGAGTCCCTTTGGACATTTCACTCTTGTTCAGTGCAGCCCTCAAGGCCTTGAGCATTGTCTATCCATTTCTTCAAAGCAGCAGTCCCATGCTCTATCCCTTCCTGAATGCCTTCCCAATCCACTTCCAATTGTTGACTGTTTTCCCCATGATTTCTCATCTCAGCTGCATGCATTTCATTCTTCTTTTCCAGATCTCTCATCTGCTGCTGGTACAATGCCCGTTCATGCTGCAAAACAGGGAGAAAAAGGGGTCACTCGTTCCCTCTCTCAGTTTGCTTCTCATACCAGATCTGGACTCCTGTGCCAGGGACAGGCACGGGCTGTCCCTCTCTCTCTGCCTCTCAGGATGCTGCAGACCTTTGCTGGGCCCCCCTTGATGCTGCATCTTTCCCAGCTTGCTCAGCCACTCCCAGCTCCCTTCCTGCCTTTCCTCGACCACTTGCAGCTCTACTTCAGTGTTCCTTTGGGGAGGAGCTGCCAGAACTGCAGCCAGGATTTCAAGTGCATGCTAAGCAGGATTTAGGCAGTGCCACGAGGGTGTGCTCTCCAGCAGGGAAGAAGGGAAGAGCAAACACCCCCAGCATTCCATTCCCTGGGGTTGGGGCAACAGCAGTAGTTTTCCACCTCTCCTGTCTAGAGTTTCTATGGCACCATCCCAAGAGCCCCACTGCCCTCTCTTAGGGAAGCAATGGCCAGATCAGGCTGTCATTCTCTGCTGCCACTCAGGACCAGGTCTCCCCTTGCAGGTACATGTCCTTCTCTGCATCAGCACTTGGCTTTCCTCTCTTCTCTCCCCACTGGCTGCTCTCAGATGGCCAAGGCCAAACACCTTTCCATGAACAGCAAACTTGGTCTTCTCACCCCTTCTGCCAGATTCACATATTTAGAAATCTGAACATGACTTATCACACGAGGAATTGCCCAAACCATGCAATGTCAACAGAGACAGTGTGGACATTGAGAACTAAAGCTTCTAAGGCACAGAACTCCATCATGGAGGAAATCAGCAGTTTTAGCATTCAGTGGCTTTGACACGACTACAACATCCTTTCCTCCTTTTTGAGGAGAAAGTAATTAGAAAAGTTAAAAGGGAAAAAGTTGCTCCTTAGAACTATCAACACCAGGTCCAAACTGAGCTAGGTAATGGCCTTTTGTGGCATCTGCCAATCTCACCAGCATATCCTTCCTTTCCTTCTCCAGACTCTTCAATTTCCCCTGCAGAGATGCCACCTCCTGATGAAGAGTAGCAGCTTCCTCCTGCCTTTCAGCGGCCTCTTTCTGCAGGGCAATTTCTTGAGAGGCATGCTTGAGTTCTTCCTTCCACCAGTGTGCAGCATGAAGAGGAAGGGGAAGAGAGAGGGCAAGGGCAAAGCAAACTGATGTGCACCCTGCAGATACAACAGCACTTTCTCCTCTGCCTGCCTGTGTTTGCCAGGTCCTAAGCCCTTAAAGGAGGCAAAACTGATAGATATGAAGGAAACTTCTCGGCAAAGATAAAAGCAGGAATGAAAGGAGCAAGATTCAGAGAAACAGGAAAGAGGGTTTGCTCTTGGGCTTGTGCAGAGTGAGCAATCCAAGAGAGACAAAGGAGCGGGCATGCCTGTGCAGCCCTGCTCCAGAGGGATCAGTAGCCTGGAAGCTCTATCAGGGGCTGGAGTTTGGGGGAATTGAGCTGAGGCATCCAGCTACAGCGCCTTAGCACAGACATGGCACCTGAAAGGCACCAACTGTGCCACAGCCCAGCAAGATCACACTGCCAGCCATGGCATCTTTCTTGATAAAGAAGCTTGCACTGGCACTACAATGGATAAATCTCCTGATGGATGTTTCCTTCCCCTCTGCCATCTCTGGGCACTTTTCCTCTGTGTGCCATCAGAGATCCTCACTGGCAAGACAGGATGGGGGCAACGGGTGGGAGAGCAGAAGTTGTACCTTGCTCACTTTCCTCCAACTTCCTCTGCAGCTCCTGATTGTGGGCTCTGAGTTTGTGCATGTGAGCCTTTGCCTTCCTCAGCTCCAGCTCTGAGGTGTTACACTGTCTGTCCAAGGCAAGACCTTTGTCATCACATCTCTGGAGTCTCACACGCAGCTGGGACACTTCAGTCTCCAGCACATGCACAGAGGCCTTCAAGCAGTGTTTTCCTGCTCGGGACTCCTCCAGCTCCTGCAGCAACTCCTTCTCTCGAGTTGCCTGGGCAGCCTCCATGTCCAGCACTGTGTTCTGCAGGGCCCGGATCTGCAAGATGGACGCACAGAGCCTCAGGGACAGGCCTGCTCCTGAGGCAGCAGAGCAGGCAGTAGGGAGAGCAACTAAGGAGAAAAGACAAAAAAGCAAAAAACAGACAGGAAACGAGCGCTAGCCCAGCTGTCCAAGTCAGCAGCTGAGATTCAGCAGAGCACTGAGTGTCTTTCAGAACAGCTGCCCTGCAGAGCACAGGGCCAGGCAGCCCCAGGGATCACCCGATCAACTGCTGCTCTGTCATGGAAAAGGAAGAAGGCCACTGATCCCTCTCTGGATGAATGTGGTCCTACTGCTGTTTTGCTCACCTGCTTTTGTAGAGCCTCCCTCTGCTCAAGGAGGACATTCATTTCCTGCCTGACACCTTGTAGCTCTTCCCTGTGCCTCCTCTGTGCTGCCTGGATTTTACTTCGAGCTTCCTGCAGCTCAGCTTGCAGCTCTGCCTTGATGATCTGACAATAAAATGCAGGGCAACTTCCTGGGACCTGCCCTCATGCTCAGCTTTTTCTACTTTCCACACTGTCTCAAAATCCCACACTTTCAGCTACTTCTTTTGACCTCTCTAGCCAGCTCTGCTTCCTCTGCAAGCCCTCCTTCCTGGGGATGAGCTCTGGAGCATGCCAGGCTCTGTGGTCCCAGGGCCTGAAGCAGCCCTTGCCTCCTCAGTCCCAGGAGCTGCCTCTTGTGCCCTTGTCATTGCCCTGCACTCAATGTTCCCTGCCTACTCAGACTTGCCTGATCCTTCTCTTGCTGCTCTTTCAACTCCTGCCTGAGCTGCTGGATCTGCTGGCAGGCTTGGCTGAGCTCTCTCTGAGTTTGGAGCAGTGCCTCTGATAGAGCACTCCTCTCCTGCTCTTTCAGTAGCATTTGCACAGAAAGAAAGAGCAAAGAGCTTCACATTTGCCCTGCAACACCTGTGTGGCAAGAGGCAGAAACTGATGGGCTCACGCACTCTCAAAGCATTTGGCTGCTGCTCCCCTGGGCCACTCTGCCCCAGGGCAGCCACAGCTTCCCAGGAAGTGACTTAGAACACAGCCTAGAAGACATGTCTGGCTTACTGTTCAGAAACACTCCAGATGAGGTTTAAAAAGATTTTTCTCTTTTGTATCAGCATTCCTGCTGCACCCTCCCCAAGCCCACAAGGAAAAGTCTTTTAAACTCACTTTGGCCATGAAAACCCACCAGTACAAAGCAAAAGGGGAAGATACTCTGAGCTACGTCTTAGAAAAACAGAGCAAAACAGCAGCACACAAATCTCAGCTGAAAGCTGATGTTTCTGTCTGGCTTCCTATCAGAGGGGTCATTCCTGGTCCCAAAGATAGCCCCGTTCACCTTTTCCCCACCCCAAATTCAATGCAGAAGACACGGAGGACATGCTGCACACAACCTCATGTCCTACCATCTCCCACAGCTCCAGCCTTGCAAAAAATCACACCAGTTCTCATTTCAGTATAATTACGTCTCGCTTGGCATTTTCAAATCTTGTTTGTGCTGCATCTTTTACTTGTGGAGTATCTTATCTGTATGATAAGATAACATTGAGAAGAACCATGAAAAAAACATTGAAAGGAAGAATACAAAGAGGAATATATGACACTCCGGTTATCAAGAATTATCAAAACACAGAACTGAGGGCCTTGTGAGGACATAAAAGATATAAATTTCACTGCAGTATGACATGTATTTTTAGAAGACAGGTCAAGGGTCGAACCGAGCAAAGGATTTCCCACAAAATTTGAACTGAGGGGAATGTATGAATATATATGATTGTCTTGAATACGCATTTAACCAATGTAATGAAAAAGCATATAAAAATGGTTTTAGGCTAACTGGCATGCCTCTGGCAATTTTCCAAGCACCCATTGCTGTTTACTGTCCCTCTTATCCCTCATTATATTTTTAAAATTTTTAAAGAGAGACTTTTGTTTCTCCCAAGAAGGCTGGTGGCCACCTCAGTAGGAAGTGACACGTGTGAAAGCAACAAACTGCTTTAAAATCATGACACAGCTTTATGCAAATATGAGTATGCTACTAATATATTGTAAATGAGACGTTGCAAAGAAGAACTTTTAAAATTTAACTGAAACCTAAAAAAGATGGGGTGAGGTTTTGGCAGAGAGATTCCCCTCACTACCAGAGCTGAATAAACAGATACCTGCTCTGTAGCTGGGTCAACTCTAGAGTTTTATATTCTTGTTCAGTTTTGGGCATCAGTAGTCTCCAATGATGGTGGCTCAGGAGAAGCCATTCTCGGGGTTCCCAGACCCCCCATAGCCCTGCCCTGCACTGGTGCCAATCCATGTGGAGTAAGTCGGTACAGTTCACCCAGACACTGGACCTGTGCAGGTGAGATGGTGTGGCAGAGGTGGGGCAGGTGAGGGACAGTGCAGAGCAGGGACCATGCAGGGTAGAAGGGTGAGGGGAAGGGTGTGGCAGGAATGAGCAAAGTGTGGGTCAGGTGAGGGGCAGCCCAATAACTGTCCCCAGAGAAGCCAGGAGCTCTCACAGGACCCCATAACTCACCTCCTGTCCCCCTGTTGAGGGCTACCCAGAGACCTTCAGGACTCTGTCCCCCCATATTCCCCACATATCTCCCCCTATATTCCCTTTCAGAGCTCCCAATACCCTCCCCAAGGATGATCCTGTATGAGGCAGTAGAAGGCTGGTATCCACCATAGATGAGAAGGGCGTGGGAGGGGGGCACAAAACCATGGAGCAGCTGGCAGTGGGTGGGGGGCTTCCTCCCTGCCCCCAAAATCCCAAGCGCTCCCTCGGCCCCCCCACAGTGGAACTAGAGCAGCTCCGAGGAGAAAATGTCCTGGGATGTGCGGCCTGGGGAGGGGACCCAGAAATCGGGGGGTCACAACATTAGGGGGAACACCTACATTAGTAGATGGGACCCCCAGATGCCCCAGGCCTCCCTAGATGGGAGGAGAGACCCCCAAGACCTGCCCAGCCCCTCCTGGTGGGAGGAGAACACATATTGCATGGTCCACAAAATCAGGGGATGCCTGAAAATTAAGGGAGCTCCAAAACCAGGGGGCATCCCAAAATCTTGTTGGAAGACCCCAATATCAGGACAATACCTCTGCCAAAGAAGCTGGGACCTTGAGCCTCCTCAGATAAGAGAACACGTCCTGGGATGTATGTCTTGGGGAGATTGCCGAAATTAAGGGATCTCCAAAATCACAGGGAAAACCCAAAATCAGGAGAGACCCCAAAATCAGGAAGGTGTTGGAAATGCTACAAAGGTTAAAATTGTTATGTAACTTAGCCAGTTTTGTTTGCCCTTGGCACGGGGAAAGGGAATTTAACTTTCTTTTTAGGCACTGGTCCAGCAGGTGAGGTCTGACAAGCTTAACAACTCAGCAGACTGGGAGTAGCACAAAAGATACACAAGAGATAATGACCATTGACAATCATTAACAACAATCAACTCCAGACATCACTGGTCTGGGAAAAGAGATAAGAATCAGAATCTAATTAGCATCAGAGGTGAAGAGATCTGTAATGAATAGGCAACCAAATACTGAGAACTGCACAATGTGGGACCAGTGTACATTGCACGATGCATTTCGATGGGTTTTGACTGTGTAAGTATCTGAAAAATCTAGTAAAATTCATGAGTGATGGAATTATTTTCTCTGCACACCTGGACAATGTGTGGATGAAATGATTTGTTGCACATTCTGGTGAGAACAACATTCTGGCCAGAATAAGGTAATGACTTGGATTCTCTACCACAAAAAATGCTGTTGAAGAAGCTTTTTTTGTTTTGTTTTGAGGTTTTTTTTTTTAAATTTTTTGTTTTGTTTTGTTTTGTTTTCCTGCTGTTTTGGTGACAAAGGGACTCCCCACAAATACGGTGGGATTTTCAAAGCCCACCTCCCTCCTGGACAGGAGAAGATAAAGACCATTGGCCCTTTGCTGGGGTGGGGTGGGGTGGGTACCCAATAATCAGAGTGGGCCCCAAAATCAGCCCCCCAGTCCCCTCCCCACCTCTAAAGACACAGAAAACCTTGATCCCTAGCCCTCCCATATTCTCCCCCAATCCAAATTGCCCCTGTTTCCCCAAGATGCCCTGAAGCTCCCCAGCCACTGTAACCCCCACAAAGCTCCTCCAGAAGCCGCCCTGGATGTCCTGAGACCCCTTCCCACCTCCAAATGCATACAGCTAGTCATCCACCAGTGCAGCCGCATGGCTGAGGGGCTGCGGGGGCCATTTCGGGGGTACAGCTCCTCCCAGCCTCCCCTGAAGGGGCTGAAGCCCTGCAGGCTCTTGGTCAGGACACCCTCACCAGCTCCCACCTGAAGGCCACCAGGGTGTCCCCTCAGGCTATGGCCGTGTGTGAGTACCAGTGGCATGGGGGAGGGAGGGGAGAAGAACCTTTTGGCTTCAGCAAAACATCACCTCCTCTCTCACAGTCCTATGAAGTCTTTGTTCTTCTACACAAAGTTCAGGAGTTTAGCATGAACCTGGCTGAAGAGCAGTCCATGTCAATTAGTAAAGTTTACAGAAAATATAAATTGATTTAGCTAGTTGTAATGATCATGCATCCTGTGCTTGACGGAGGGTACACACTAAGCGGGGCATGGATAGGCAGATCGGGATGTCCCAAGTACCTTCCAAATACCTCAGCCAATGGGGAAAGTGAATAAGAAAATGCGGCCGGGAAATGAGGAGAAAAGAAGGCTACTTGCTCTAACTAATTGAGAGAGACCCCACTGGACACACGCCTCATGGACTCTCTCCCTTTGTTCGAATCAAGGGACTTTTACAGGACTCCACTGCCTCCTTTATGGACACAAACCTCTAGCGATGTGAATTTTATGCTCTGGGGAACGGGGGGCACTGGAGGTCATCTACCTAGGGAGGGGAAAGAATAAACCAGTATAAACCAGTCCAGACTGGGGCAGCTGGGGAAAATTCAGAGTCACGAGGGGGCAGTGGAAGCGAGGCAGGGGAGGGGCGGGAGTGATCGGCAAGGTGGGGGGGGGGAGAAGTTCCCGCCTATGCCGATCCCCCCTCAGGGATTGGCTGGATGGGACGGGGGCGAGGCGGGAGCAGTTCCCGCCTCAGCCAAACTCCCCTCAGGAATTGGCTGGATGGGACAGGGGCGAGGCGGGAGCAGTTCCCGCCTCAGCCAAACTCCCCTCAGGAATTGGCTGGATGGGACGGGGGCGGGACGGGAGCAGTTCCCGCCTCAGCCAAACTCCCCTCAGGGATTGGCTGGGCAGGTACTCCAAGTAACCCAAAAAAATCCTGAAAATCTCCTCAACATTTCAATTAAACGGACAAAGATGGAATAAATTTGAATAAGTATGAAATATTTAAGGCTATATTTTAGTTACATTTAAACAATGGAGGGTTGAAAAGGTGCATTGTGTGTTAAAAACTGGCAAAACCAAGAAATCCCCGAAAAAATCCCCCAAACCCTTTTAAGAATCCCTTGAAAATAAGTAAAATGGAATAGAAGCATAATAAAGATGAATAAATACAAACAAGTTAAAATTAAGGTACAATTTTGAAATTGAGAGGTATAAAATGGGGCTTGGGGTGTTAAAATGCCTCAAGAAAGCACCACAATCCCCAAACACTAAATTCCCCTCACACCTGGGCTGGCTGTCCCACAGTTCAAGTAAAGAGTCCTCCAGTAGCTCAGGGGAGCAACAGCCCTCTTGCTGAGGCACAGAAATGGGTCAGTGTCACAAATGTGTGCTTTGGAAATCAGAGTTGGGTTCCTCCATGCTGTCAGAACTCTAATAGAGCTGTGGTGGCTGAGGGATGTACATGGGAAAGGTTTTTCTGCCATGAACTAGACTTGTTGATCATCTGAGCTCTGTTCAGGGGCAGTCTGGGAGCCTGTTCCTTTCCCTTCCCCAAGGGCAGAGTGTTGGTGAGGGCTGGAGTTGGAGGCTGTGTGTGCCCCGACAGCCGGTACCGTGGGGCTGCGGATGCTGCTGCCAGCATGGGCTTGTCTGAGCTGGGCCTTGTGCCTCTTCCAGGTGTCCCTGCTGCAGTCACAGCTGGCCCGGGACTGACAATACCAGCAGAACTACACTGAGAGCTGCTCAAAAACCAGACAAGAGCTGTCAGACCTTCACCAGGAGCTCTCCTGCTCCTTTGCAGCTCTGCTCAAGGAGCCCAGGGCTGCTCTTGTGGAACAGAGACTTGAAGCTGCATTGATCTCTGAACTGATGTCACTTGGCAGTGACAGCCTTGGGCCATCAGTCTCTGCAGAGACAGGCTCTGGAGAAGGCAGGTGCAGCTCTTCTCTTCCATGGAGGATTTGTGCCCTGCCAGTTCCTGTCAACTGGGACACAGAAGTCCTCTGTAGGACACAGAAGAGTGCTATTGAAGATGAGGGCAAAAAATACTTACTAAAGCTTTTTCAAGCAAACCCATATGGTTCTTGAAGGTCTGTTCCTAGCGAGGAATCTTTGATGTAATCAACAAGACTTTTCTTCTGCCTAGAAGATCTAGATATATTGCCAAACACAGTGCAGAGAAAAAATTGCACTTGTGATCATGTCATTTTTGATCTATTTTATAAGCCTTAAACACTGCAGTTCTTGGCATTTCTCTGCAGGAATTTCAAAAGCCCCTGAAACACCAGTTTTCCTCCTCATGTGACTGTTCTAAACACAAGGCTTTATTTTCCATGAATATTTGTAAGCAGCAAGAATTTTATGGGCTTTTTCTTACATCTCCCACGTGTCAGGGAAGACAGAAGAATTCCTGTGACTCAGGAACTAAGCGCATCCCTAAAGAGAATGTGGTTCTTGAGAATGCTGAGCCTTAAAATTGATGCTGTCTGGATGTCCTGGTTTGAAAGGACAGGTGTCTGCCAGTAAGGGCAGAAGTTTCACTTTGGAATAGAGACTTTGGTTCCACTCCCCTCCCCAAGTATTATAATTGTTTGAATCAAGGACTCTGAGGCAGAGATAAGGGGGTGGGAATAACAGCTCTTTTACTAATATATCTAACTGTACAAGCAGAGAACAATAATAGTTAAAATTGCTAACAGAACGAAATAGATAACTCGGTGTCAGTCCGTCTAGATGCAAGCACGCTGTTTCTGTGCTTAGTCCACAGCCCGGATCTGCCGAAGGACAGGCGGGAACGGAGGCAGGAGGGAGGGGGGTGGGGCAATAGCGGCCACGCCGGTCTCGGTGGGAACAGGCTGGAGTGGCGGCTCCTCGCTCACCGTGTGTTTCCGGGTGATCAGCTGTGTCCGCAGAGGCAGGAGGCTGGAACGGGGCAGATGCAGGGAAGGTGATCACAGAGGGTCTGGCTCTGCTGTGCTCCGGCCGCGTGGGCTGACGATGCCGCGCGTCCTCCTCCCCGCTAGCCGGAAACCCGAGTGCCCTCCCAGAAGCCTCAGAGGCCCCTCCGGGAGCCGTTCCCACCCACCCCTTTTGTCTGGACTCATCAGACACCCTGGGTGTAGCCCGGCCAGCTCCATTGGCATGATAATGGGAAAAATTCTTTCAATTGACACAGTAATAGAAAAAACACTCAACCCCCAACATTATCCACCCCCAATTTTTTCCATGCCAACATGCTACATCATATTGAAACCTTTAAATTATATACATACATGTAGTTATAGGCACAGTATCATAGATAGTACACCCTAGAACAAGGTTCCCTTGGGGTATGCATCTGGTCTCTCCATCCTTTTGCATCACCCACCAAGTGCAACCTGGTCCTTGAGCGAAAACCACCCCACGAACAGGATTGTCTTTGCTGGAAGCAGAGTTCACCCAGACAGTTTTTCCTAACATGCCTCTCAGGTGTACCACTGGAACCTTATCTCCATCTGCTGCTCCCAAGGGCTCTGACTGGGCAGGGCCTGCTCGGTTAGTGGAACCTCGGGTATTCACTAACCATGTGGCCTTTGGTAGATTGATCTCCCAGTTCTTGAAAGTCCCCCCACCAAGTGCCTTTAAGGTGGTTTTAAGCAGACCATTACACCGTTCGACTTTCCCAGCCACTGGTGCATGGTAGGGAATATGGTACACCCACTCGATGCTGTGTTCTTTAGCCCAGGTGTTTATAAGGCTATTTTTGAAATGAGTCCCATTGTCTGACTCAATTCTTTCAGGGGTACCATGCCTCCAGAGGACTTGCTTTTCCAGGCCCAGGATGGTGTTCCGAGCAGTGGCGTGGGGCACAGCGTAGGTCTCCAACCATCCGGTGATGGCTTCTACCATGGTCAGCATGTAGTGCTTGCCCTGGCGGGTTTGAGGCAGTGTGATATAGTCAATCTGCCAGGCCTCTCCATACTTGTATTTGGACCATTGCCACCCATACCAGAGGGGCATCACCCGCTTGGCCTGTTTGATGGCAGCGCATGTGTCACAGTCATGAATAACCTGAGAGATGCTATCCATGGTTAGATCCACCCCTCGGTCTCGTGCCCACTTATAGATGGCGTCTCTGCCCTGATGGCCTGAGGCATCGTGGGCCCATCGAGCCAGGAACACTTCTCTCTTGTGTTCCCAATCTAAGTCTATCTTTGAGACCTCTATCTGTGCAGCCTGATCTACTTGCTTGTTGTGCCTATATTCTTCATTAGCCCGACTCTTGGGAACATGGGCATCCACATGACGGACTTTCACGGGGAGCTTCTCTACCCGAGTGGCAATGTCTTTCCACTCATCAGCAGCCCAGATTGGTTTTCCTCTACATTGCCAGTCAGTCTTTTTCCACCTTTCCAGCCAACCCCACAGAGCATTGGCTACCATCCACAAATCAGTGTAAAGGTAGAGCTTTGGCCATTTCTCTCTCTCAGCAATGTCCAAGGCCAGCTGAACAGCTTTGAGTTCAGCAAGTTGACTCGATCCACCTTCTCCGTCGGTAGCTTGTGCAACCTGTCATGTGGGGCTCCATACGGCAGCTTTCCACTTTCGGTTCATCTCCACAATGGGGCAGGAACCGTCGGTGAAAAGGGCGTAGCGTGTTTCATCTGCTGGCAGCTGGTTGTACGGTGGAGCTTCTTCAGCCTGGGTCACTTGCTTCTGCTCCTCTTCATCAGCGAAACCAAAATCTTCACCTTCTGGCCAGTTCGTAATTATCTCCAAAATCCCAGGGTGATTCGGGTTGCCAATACGGGCATGCTGCGTGATGAGGGCAATCCACTTGCTCCATGTGGCGTCGGTGGCGTGGTGAGTAGAGGGAACCTTTGCTTTGAACATCCACCCCAGCACTGGCAGTCGGGGTGCCAGGTGAGTAGAGGGAACCTTTCCTTTGAACATCCACCCTAGCACTGGCAGTCGGGGTGCCAGGAGAAGCTGTGCTTCTGTGCCAATCACCTCTGAGGCAGCTTGAACTCCCTCATCTGCAGCCAAGATTTCCTTCTCTGTGGGAGTGTAGTTGGCTTCAGATCCTTTGTAACTTCTGCTCCAGAATCCCAGGGGTCAGCCTCGGGTCTCACCAGGCACCTTCTGCCAAAGGCTCCAGGACAGACCATGGTTCCCAGCTGCAGAGTAAAGCACATTCTTTACCTCTGGTCCTGTCCTGACTGGGCCAAGGGCCACTGCATGAGAGATTTCCTGTTTGATCTGGGCGAAGGCTTGCTGTTGTTCAGGGCCCCAATGGAAATCGTTCTTCTTGCGAGTGATCTGGTAGAGAGGGCTCACAATCTGGCTGTACTCAGGGACGTGCATTCTCCAAAAGCCGATAGCACCTAGAAAAGCTTGTGTCTCCTTCTTGCTTGTTGGTGGAGACATTGCAGTGATCTTATTGATGACCTCAGTGGGGATCTGGTGCCGTCCATCCTGCCACTTCACTCCCAGGAACTGGATCTCTCGGGCAGGTCCTTTGACTTTGCTCTTTTTAATGGCAAAACCGGCTCCCAGCAAAATCTGGATGATCTTCTCTCCTTTCTTGAATACCTCCATTGCTGTGTTCCCCCACACAATGACATCATCAATGTACTGCAAATGTTCTGGAGCCTCACCCTTCTCCAGTGCAGCCTGGATCAGTCCGTGGCAGATGGTGGGGCTGTGCTTCCACCCCTGGGGCAGTCGGTTCCAGGTGTACTGCACGCCCCTCCAGGTGAAAGCAAACTGAGGCCTGCACTCTGCTGCCAAAGGAATGGAGAAGAATGCATTTGCAATGTCAATGGTGGCATACCACCTTGCTGCCTTGGACTCCAGCTCGTACTGGAGTTCCAGCATGTCCGGCATGGCAGCGCTCAGCAGTGGAGTCACTTCATTCAATGCCCGATAGTCCACAGTCAGTCTCCATTCTCCATCAGATTTCTGCACAGGCCAGATAGGACTGTTAAAGGGTGAGTGGCTCTTGCTGACCACCCCTTGGCTCTCTAGATCACAGATCATTTTGTGGATGGGGATCACAGCATCTCGATTTGTCTGGTACTGCCGGCGGTGCACTGTCATGGTGGCAATTGGCACCTGTTGCTCTGTCACTTTCAGGAGTCCTACTGCAGAGGGGTTTTCTGACAGTCCAGGCAAGGTGTTCAACTGCTTAATGCACTCTGTCGCTACAGCAGCTATTCCAAAAGCCCACCTGAACCCCTTTGGGTCTTTGTAGTAGCCGTTCCTGAGGAAGTCTATGCCTAGAACGCACGGTGCCCCTGGGCCAGTTACAATTGGATGTTTCTGCCACCCCTTCCCTGTCAGGCTAATCTCTGCTTCCAGCAAAGTGAATTCCTGTGATCCCCCTGTCACCCCAACAATGGAAACAGGTACCTTCCCCACATGTTCTGATGGTATCAGGGTGCATTGTGAACCAGTATCAACTAACACATTATGTTTCTGTGGCTTTGATGTGCCAGGCCATCACACCCACAGAATCCAATAGATCCTGTCATCCCATGCCTCTCCCTGGCTAGAGGCAGGGCCCCTCTAGCCCTGGTTATTATTTCTTTCCTGGGCATACATAGTGGAGGTTCCTTCCAGGGGATCTGACAGAACATCCTCCTTGCTGTAATACCCTACACCTTGCCTGTGGGAGGTTGAGGCTACCTTCATTTTAGCGCGGCTCCCTCGGTTAGCATTTCCCTCCCTGAGCTGACGCACCCGTGCTGCCAGGACAGAAGTGGGTTTCCCATCCCATTTTCCCATGTCTTCCCCATGGTCTCGCAGGAAAAACCACAGGTCAGCTCGTGAGGTGTACCCTCTCTCCCTAGCTGGGGGACGTGAAGCTCTGACTTGGGGGCCTGTGACTCGTACTGGTGCTACGCTTATCTTCCTCACCTCCTCAATTCTCTTCATCATCTCCTCCCTCATATCCCTCATCCTATCTTCGACCTGTTGGAGGTCCCTGGCCACGGCAGAGACATTAGCCTGCATTGGGCCATTCATCATGCTCTCGAAATTTCTGAGTTTGTTGGCAACAGAACACACTGTCTCTGGATGGTTATCAGCATTAATCATTGCTATGTAGGTGGTATATTGAGATGGACCCAAGGTTGCCAAGTTCCATAACATCTGCCCTGTGCACTTGACTTTGTCAGGGTCATTGTCATGCTGTCCATCCCTCCCAAAGAGTACCTCTAATACTGCCACTTCTCTCAGCTGCTGGATCCCTTCCTCAAGAGTCTTCCAGCGCATCCTACGGTGGTGCTCCTGCATTCTCTCTCTGTGTACAAACTTCTCTCTCACACTCATTAAAAGCCGGTCCCAGAGGGAAAGGAGGCCTTGCTCCCTTACGAATATCTGGTCCACACCTGAATCCTGGGCCAAGGATCCCAAATTCCTGGCCTCAGTTCCATCCAGTTGCACACCTGTTCCCATAAGGTCCCAGACCCGGAGTAACCAAGTTGTAAAGGGCTCAAGGCCCCGCCGAGCAATGTCTTTACGCAGGTTACAGAGACTATCGTATGAGACGGACTCGGTGACAATCTCAGCCTCTGGGTCCCTTGCTGGTTGTGAGGACCCTCCTTGCTGATCCCCATTATCTAAGTGCCTCGTTTTAATCTTAGATTTCCTAGTTATTACAGGAGCAACTGCTGCTGGCTGTGGCTGCTCCTGTGATCCAGCTGGAACCTGGACAGATACAACATCTACGGGTTCCACTGCAGCACCATCTGACTCTCCCTCTTTAGGGCAGGGGGAGGGTTTCTCACCAGCTGGAGAAAAATACTCCTTCATCATCTGGCTATGCTCCTTCAACATCTGACTCTGCTCTTTCAGCATTTGGCCTATATCCTTCACTAGAGCCCCCACCCACTCTGGGTGGCTCATTTCTGCGGTGGGCTGTGGGACAGCATCAGGCTCTGGGGCAGCATCCCTAGTCCCTGGGGCAGAGGCAGGTTCTGGGGCAGCATCTCTAGTCCCTGGGGCAGAGGCAGGTTCTGGGGCAGCATCCCTAGTCCCAGGGGCAGGCTCTGGGGCAGCATCCCTAGTCCCTGGGGCAGAGGCAGATTCTGGGGCAACATCCCTAGTCCCTGGGGCAGAGGCAGGTTCTGGGGCAGCATCCCTAGTCCCTGGGGCAGGTATCAGAGTTGTCGTCCAAGCCAATATTCCCTTGTTTCTGAATGCTAAGTAAAACAGGCCTATCAGCAACACCAGCCACTGTATAATAGCACTGGCAATTAAAACAGATCTGAAATCCTTGAGAACCAGTGGGGTAGCCTCAAAAAACTGGGTGATGGGTTGGGAGAAAATTTCCCTTGCACTCGTTACCTCACAGTAAGTACCATTACTGAAATAGCCCCAGAAACACACAGTTAGAGTACAATAGCTCCGGATCCATGCAACCGCTTCCCAGAAAAAATTAAAAACCCATGAATTCCTGACATAATCAATCCACCAAACTAATCGGATAATAGCTACAGTAACTTTGGTGAGGGGGCCCAAATTCAAATAAGGGCTTGCAAATGGGAGGGAGATGGCTGTGACCACATGGAACACAAACCAGACAACATATTGCCACTTAAGAGAGCTGTTATTCCTGTCTTAACTCTCAACTCAGTGCCCTCTGTCCCACATCTGGGCGCCAAAATCTGTCCTGGTTTGAAAGGACAGGTGTCTGCCAGTAAGGGCAGAAATTTCCCTTTGGAATAGAGACTTTGGTTCCACTCCCCCCTCCAAGTATTATAATTGTTTGAATCAAGGACTCTGAGGCAGAGATAAGGGGGTGGGAATAACAGCTCTTTTACTAATATATCTAACTGTACAAACAGAAAACAATAACAGTTAAAATTGCTAACAGAACGAAATAGATAACTCGGTGTCAGTCCGTCTAGATGCAAGCACGCTGTTTCTGTGCTTAGTCTACAGCCCGGATCTGCCGAAGGGCAGGCGGGAAACGGAGGCAGGAGGGAGGGGGGTGGGGCGGTAGCGGCCACGCCGGTCTCGGTGGGAACGGGCTGGAGCGGCGGCTCCTCGCTCACCGTGTGTGTCCGGGTGATCAGCTGTGTCCGCAGAGGCAGGAGGCTGGAACGGGGCAGATGCAGGGCAGGTGATCACAGAGGGTCTGCTGTGCTCCGCCGCGTGGCTGAAGATCCCCGGGCGTCCTCCTCCCCGCTAGCCGGAAACCCGAGTGCCCTCCCAGAAGCCTCAGAGGCCCCTCCGGGAGCCGTTCCCACCCACCCCTTTTGTCTGGACTCATCAGATATCCTGGGTGTAGCCCAGCCAGCTCCATTGGCATGATAATGGGAAAAAATTCTTTCAATTGACACAGTAACAGAAAAACACTCAACCCCCAACACTGATTAAAATATAATTTGGACTGTAAATGTTTGACCTCACTAGGTTACAAAACTGTGTGACGTGGGATTCTATTTAGTGAGAATTTTCCTGAACAGCCAATGAAAGCAACTGACTGCAATGACCCACAGAGAATGCAAAGGAGGCCTTAAGAAAGGGGCTTTTCTTGATGAAGCAGCACATGAACGGACATGAGGGAAATAAGGGCCATGCAACATGAAGAGAGATGTCCCTTCTTTTCTGAACTCCTGTCTTCTCCTTTTGGCCTCCTCATTAGAAATTTCATTGTAATTCAGTTGCTGGGACAATTTTTTGAGGTTTGTTACACTGTGTTTAAAGAACAGCAAACACCATCCCAGCGAGGAAGAGCATTTCTAATTCAGGCTCTGTCTGAAGCTGTGTAAGATGAAATGGGAAGAGATTTTCTGGATAGTGGGTTTCAATTTTTCTGAGAAAGCCAGCACACAGAGGAAAAGATGACAGGGCGCCTTGAAAAACACTGACTCCAGAAGACTGCTCCAGAATGTGATGAGACCAACAATCCCTGTGTCAGCATGTCACCCACAGGGCAGTGACTGAAGGGACAGGGCTGGGCTCCTCACAAAGGACCTGGAAGGAGGCAAGAGAAGGCAGTGTCAGCCAGAGCTCAAGACAAGCTGGATGTAAGGAAAATATCCACTGTGTGTGTGGGATGAGCTTCTGCCATTCCACCAAATATAGAAATGCTCCATCACATAAGCCCTCATGGTTAAACCATATAAAGACATAAAAAAAGCCAGCCTGAATTAAAAGAGATGGAAGAAATAGGCCTGTTTTTTCCTGCTCTGAAAACTGTTTCCTGTTCAAGAGATTATTTGAAATAAAAAGAACAAGCGACACTAAGCAGGTCATTGCAAGATCACATTTGTTGGATTATATTGAAAAGACTTGGCTGTGGGAGGGATTTTACATTCTAACTCTCCCCTGATTGTGGAAAAACAAAGAGAATAAAAGGAAAGAATAATGCAAAGCCCCTTGGTGAAGACAGCAGTGTGAGTTCACTATCACTGTAAGCCATTAATCCCTCGGGTAAAGCAACATCCTTCCAGGCGGCAGGACTTTAGCTCTGATGAAAATGCTGACAGAATTGGTGCCCCTTCCTGCTGCTGCTTCCATCTCCACAGAAAGAGAAATGTGCCAAATCTGCAGACAGGCAGAGGCAGTGAGACAGGAGCAGCCAGCTGGCTGGGAAAGGGGCCCAAAGAATGTGTGCAGTTGTCTCTTTTCCTTTCCCCTCTCCTGTCTGGCCTTGTCTGCTCCCCAGCGGGAACTCTGCTCGCGACCCCAACCGAGCCCGGCCCGCGCGGGGCCACGAGCGGGGCCGAGCGCAGCGCCCCCCTCAGGCCATGCGCCGCGGGCGTTGTGGCCGCACTCGGCGATCGGCGCCATGGCGGAGCTGCCGCTGCCCACCACACTCAACGCCAGCACCTTCCCACCAAGCTGTGGCACTTGGTGAACAGCCCCTGCGTCCGCTCCATGCGCTGGGACAGCCAGGGCTGTCCATCGACCACTCCCTGCTGGAGCGGGAGCTGCTCAGCCCGGGTGGCGCCGGGCCCGAACTCCTTCCAAGCCACGCACTTCGACAGCTTCGTGCGCCAACTCAACCTCTACGGCTTCCACAAGGTGCCTGGCGATGCCGGCGGCTGGCTCCACTTCAGGATTGCCAACTTAGTACGCAACCGCCCCGAGCTGCTGCTCCACATCCAGCGCCTGACCAGGGCCAACAGGCAGCAGCTGGCGGCGGGGCTGGAGGTGCGCAGCCGGCAGCCCAGCCGCTTCCAGCAGCTGCACACAGAGCGGCCGCTGCCCGCCTGCTGTGCTGGGCAGCCCCCCAGAACCGGTGAGATGGGCTGCGAGCTGCAGGCGCCAAGGGTGCCATGGACTGTGGCCGTGGGCACTGGCTGGCACAGGGACAGGAGCGGCCCTGCCCGTGCTGGGGCTGCTCAGCGCAGCTGCCCCGGCCGGCACAGGGGCTGTCCTGGGGCAAGGCAGCTGTGCCGGCAGGGCCCGGGAACTGTGCCGGCTGTGCCGGGGCTGCGGGACAGTCCCGCCGCACTGCGCTCGCCACACCCTGGCCCGCTCGGTCCGCAGCTGGCCCAGCCCTGCGCCGGGGCTGGTGCTGCTCTTTGCCCAGCCCTGGGATGCTTGGGGAGCTCTCCGTGAGTGCGTGTGAACTGAGGGCTCGGTCGTGGTCAGACCCAGCGGGAGGGAGCCTCCTGGTCCTTTGGAATAGAAGGGAAGAGACCTGGCAATTGGGTTTCTGGCAGTTGCTTCCAGCCAAGGAATGGCAGTAGGACAGTTTTCCCAAGACAATTGAAACATCAAGGGACAACTAAGCAGACAACGAACTGGGTGTTGAATGGCCCCAGAAAATGTTTTTTTCTTCCATTACTTCTTTCTCACTCTGCTTGGGAGGATGGGAGCTTTTATCCTCCTTGGCAGAAGTACAGTTACTGCCCAAGGCCATGCAAAGAGACCAATAGTGACCTAACCTTCCTTTTGCTTCCTTTCTTCTTCCCTCACTGCTGCACAGCTCCCTCATGCCAGAACCTCGCTGCTGCTGCTGCTGCCTCTCAGGAGGATTCAGAGCTGCATCCAGGCCCTTGCAGGGGATGTGCAGGTGCTCAGGATTCTGAGGCTTCCCCAGCAGCTGCCACGAAAGTCTGTGCCTCCTCTGGATATTTTGGGGCTTCACCAGTGGAGCCATCAAGGGAACTCCTCCACAAATTTAATCTTCGCAAGCTCACCATTCCACTGGTTCGCATTGACCCTGAAGCTGCCTGCAGGACCCTTCGAGAGGGCAGCAGCTGCAAATCTTCAGAGCAGCATACCCCAGCCAACAGTGCTGCCTCACCTGGGGATTCAGAGGTGCCTCCAGGTTCCTCCAGGATGAGTGCAGCTGCTCAAGAGCGTGAGGCTTCCCCAGAACATCCTGAGAAAGCGTTTGTCACCTCTGGACCTCTTGGGGCTTCATCAGTGGAGCCAGGCACATACACATTTCAATTCCAGCATGAGCCTATCATTCCGCCAGTTCCCATGGCCTATCAAAGCACTTTGGTGACAGTTTCAGAGAGCAGCAGCTGCACATTTCCTCAGCATCACTTGCCATCCTACTGGCCATTAGGTAGGGGAAGAGTTTCTCCCCTTGCTTTTCAGAATAATCATGAAAATTGGCTGTTGGAAATATTTTCCTGCAGTGCTCTGTCAGGGGTTCATCTCAAGTGCAAATCAGGTAGAAATGTCAAGTGTGCTAGGAAGCGGAACTGTGAAAACAAAATGAATCTCGGTCTCCTTTTCCTGTCCTTGCTGCAGTTTTGGAGTGGGTTATTTGCATTTTCCAGACAGCCTCTCTGTAGGGGTGCAAGGGAAAGGCAATGAACCTTTGTTCACAGCTGGTCTGTGTCAGGTAAACTCTTTTTGGAATGAAGTCAAACTAGGACCCTGATAGGGTATTGAGAGTTTACAGGTTGTCTCTCCTTCAAATTATGTTTTTAAAATTCCATGAGCTCTGTGCATCCCTGGAGCAGCTGCAGCTATAGAATTCGGCCTCACCCACAAGGATACTTTTTAGAAGAAACTCACAGTTTAAGTTTAGGATGTGTGTCTGCAGGTGTGGGCTTTTCCTGGGTGAATCTGCTTTCTGTGGTCTGTTATTATGAGAAACTGTGAAGCCACCGACTCCAAAAGCTGATGGGGAGATAGAAAAGGCAGTGATTGTAAAGTGCTTTTGTGTATGTGTAGATCAGTTTTAGAATCCATCCTTTAATATACATACACGTCATTTAGAAGAAAGACTTTTAAGAGGGAGAGCCCACTCTCCCAATTCCCTGGGAAATTTGAATACATTTCTGGAATTGTGGTTGCTGTGTGCTTCCTGTGATGTTTGATCCAAGGCAGCATAGAGCTCTGTGTCCCAAAGCCACATTCTGGAGTCTGACCAATGTGTTTGAACTCTTGCAGCTACTCCAGGCACTTCATCCCCCAGTGCTGCAGCTGGCTATGCTGGTTATGCACCATGGAGAGCCCCCAGGTGGCTCTGGGATACTCCTGGGGAAGAGGAATTGCCCCCGCTGGATCTGGACATGGTGCTTGAGACACTGGAGGAGATGCTTTCATCCTCCCCGCCTGAAAGGTCTCCCTCTGCTCAGGTAACTCTTCTGAACAGGGATGAAAGGGGCTGACGGAGAGCTTTTGCAAGTTGTTACTTGGCTGAGAAGCAAAGGCTTCTTGAATTCAGTTGTGAATGGACAGGGAAGGATTTTCTTGCTAAAGTAAGGTTTCTAAGAGAAGAGGAATGAGAAAGTCTCCCCCCTGAGTGAGGATGACAGTTGTGAGCCTGTGTTGGCCAAGTTTGAGTGCTCCTTTTCCTGGGAAGAATTCCTCCTGCGAGGCCATTTGTGATGAGGAAGTGAAAGCTTTGTGTATTCTACCAGTCTTTGTTTGATGGGAAAGAGAGAAGAGTGTTTGGAGAATGGCACTGAAGGCAAAGTGTCCCATGCAGGGGGAGGCATGTGAGAGGTGCCTCTGTTGCAGCAGCAGATATGGGCTATGCCTCTTTTGTGTTGGAAGGCCAAGACAAAGCAAGGGCTGGGCTGCAGCTGCTGCTGCTGTGTGAGCCCTGCCATGTGTGTAGGTGCTCCCAGAGCCATGTTTGGGGTTGAGCTGGAGCTGCAGTTTTCTTGTCCTCTCAGTAACGTGGTGCCTGCAGTCCAGTTTCTATCTGGGAAATCCTTAGCTGGGCAAAATGCATGTTCCAGAGCTCAATCACCTTCTGTTGGGCATATGTATAGGAAGAGATGTGTGTTCCCATGCATTTTCTGCAAAGCTGCAGCCTGAATGAGACTGTTCTGCACAGGGCTGTGGAGGGAGGATCACCTCCCTGATCCAGGAACTGCCAGGACTCCTTCCTTAGCAGC
Source organism: Erithacus rubecula (assembly GCF_903797595.1). NCBI lineage: Eukaryota > Metazoa > Chordata > Aves > Passeriformes > Muscicapidae > Erithacus > Erithacus rubecula. Next base: position 12,683,285 of record NC_136688.1, read on the forward strand.
CATCCATGTGTTCAGTGTCACCCCCACATTCAGCCTTGTCAGCTTTGACAGCTTTTGGACCGTGTTGGAGGAGTCAAATCTGAATTTTGAAGGTGTATGTGGCCCAGATTTCTTGTTATGAACAAGAGATTAGGTATGTGAGCCACGGATGTATTGTGTAACTGGCGGGAAAGGTTTATTTCTTTCTGTTTCTCTTTCAAGGGGAATATTAATGTTGCCTCTGAGTTTTCAGGAGGGGAGCCTGTGAACAACGCTGCAGCAGAGGGAGGTTTGCCTGGCACTGAGAGCTCTGGGAACAGTTCCTAGCAACCCTAGGAGCTCGGTAAGGACAGAGCCCACACTGGTTTAGGGTGGTCTGAGAGGGCTGCTCTGAGCCTGCCTCTGACAGTGTCCAAGTTTAGGACAAATTTGGGGAAAAAAGAGCTCCAAAGGGGCCCCCCCCCCCTTTTCTTTTTTACAATTACTTCCTTCAATGAGCTCAGAAAGAATTGTTCTTGTGGTGAAAATGGAAAAAACTTTTTATTAACAAAAATACAAAAGAAACACTCCCCCAACCCAAACCCAGATGAGACGAACCCAGCCGGTCCTCGCCGGGGAGAGTGGCAGAGCCTCCCAAGCCGACCTCCAGCAGCGGCCCCCGAAGTCCAGATCCTTGTCCTCCGGAGTCGGTGCAAATCCCTGGAGCAGGGAGAAGGGAGAGAGGGGGAGGGGCAGCCGGGAGCAGGCCCAAAGCAAGCCCAAGACAAGCTAAAGCGAGCCCAAGACAAGCAAAAGCAAACCCAAGACAAGCCAACACGGGGGCACAGACAAAACAGCTGGGGGAAAAGGGAAAAAAACTGCCAAAGCAGCCAGGGGAGGGGGTCACAGCTGAGCAGACGGCAGAGAGCAAGACACAGCCCACAACCGAAGCGCAGCAAGAGAGAGAGAGCCGGAAAACACCAGCCTAGATAAAACCATCCGAGGGAGGGACCGGCAGCTGCACGGGGGAAGCAAGGAGAGGAGCCAGTCCAAACATCAGCCCATAACATTCCACCCCTTATCCCACATCGTGATCATTGACACACGATTGGGATACACACTCACTAAACACGATATGGAAATTTCCTGACTTGCTTAAACCTTCAATACTTACACATTTCTTTCTATTCATAGAATCTAGTATACAATGGTGGCAACACTCAACAATAACATTTGTCTATACTTCATCCTATAGTCAGATCTCCCTGAGGTACACAGCAGGTTGTTCCATCCTTCTGCATTATCCACCAAGTACATCCTGGTCCTTGAGCAAAGGCAATCCCACGAATGGGTTTGCCTGTACTCGAGGCAGGATGAATCCATACTGTCTTTCCTAGCAACCCTCTAACATGGGCCACTGGGACTTTATCTCCATCTATCACATTAAGGCCTTCAGACTGGGCGGGACCTGCTCGGTTGGTGGAACCTCGAGTGTTGACTAACCAAGTGGCTTTTGCCAGGTGCTGCTCCCAGTTTTTTAAAGATCCCCCACCCAATGCCTTTAATGTGGTCTTCAACAATCCATTGTACCTCTCCACTTTACCTGCAGCTGGTGCATGGTAAGGGATATGGTACACCCACTCAATACCATGTTCCCTAGCCCAGGTGTCAACAAGCTTATTTTTAAAATGCGTCCCATTGTCTGACTCAATTCTCTCAGGGGTACCATGCCTCCAAAGGACCTGCTTTTCCAGGCCCAGGATGGTGTTGCGGGCAGTAGCATGGGACACAGGGTAAGTCTCCAACCATCCAGTGGTGGCTTCCACCATGGTCAGCACATAACGTTTTCCCTGGCGGGTCTGAGGCAGTGTGATGTAATCAATCTGCCAGGCCTCTCCATACTTGTATTTGGACCACCGTCCACCATACCAGAGGGGTTTTACCCGCTTGGCCTGCTTGATGGCAGCGCAAGTGTCACAGTCATGAATGACTTGGGTAATGCTGTCCATGGTAAGATCCACCCCTCGGTCTCGTGCCCACTTATAGGTGGCATCCCTACCCTGATGGCCTGAGGCATCATGGGCCCATCGAGCCAGGAACAACTCTCCCTTATGTTCCCAATCTAAGTCTATCTTTGAGACCTCTATCTGTGCAGCCTGATCTACCTGCTTGTTGTGCCTGTGTTCTTCATTAGCCCGACTCTTGGGAACATGGGCATCCACATGACGGACTTTCACGGGGAGCTTCTCCACCCGAGTGGCAATGTCTTTCCACTCATCAGCAGCCCAGATTGGTTTTCCTCTGCGTTGCCAGTCAGCCTTTTTCCACCTTTCCAGCCAACCCCACAGAGCATTGGCTACCATCCACGAATCAGTGTAAAGGTAGAGCTTTGGCCATTTCTCTCTCTCAGCAATGTCCAAGGCCAGCTGAACAGCTTTGAGTTCCGCAAATTGACTCGATCCACCTTCTCCTTCGGTAGCTTGTGCAACCTGTCGTGTGGGGCTCCATACGGCAGCTTTCCACTTCCGGTTCATCCCCACAATGCGGCAGGAACCGTCGGTGAAAAGGGCGTAGCGTGTTTCATCTGCTGGCAGCTGGTTGTACGGTGGAGCTTCTTCAGCCCGGGTCACTTGCTCCTGCTCCTCTTCATCAGAGAGACCAAAATCTTCACCTTCTGGCCAGTTTGTAATTATCTCTAAAATCCCAGGGCGATTTGGGTTACCAATACGGGCGCGCTGCGTGATGAGGGCAATCCACTTGCTCCATGTGGCGTCAGTGGCATGGTGAGTAGAGGGAACCTTTCCTTTAAACATCCACCCCAGCACTGGCAGTCGAGGTGCCAGGCGAAGTTGTGCTTCTGTGCCAATCACCTCTGAGGCAGCTTGAACTCCTTCATAGGCAGCCAAGATTTCCTTCTCTGTGGGAGTGTAGTTGGCTTCGGACCCTCTGTAGCTTCTGCTCCAGAATCCCAGGGGTCGGCCTCGGGTCTCACCAGGCACCTTCTGCCACAGGCTCCAAGACAAACCATGGCTCCCAGCTGCTGAGTAAAGTACGTTCTTCACATCTGGTCCCCTCCTGACTGGGCCAAGGGCTACTGCATGGGCAATCTCCTGTTTAATCTGAGCAAAGGCTTGCTGCTGTTCAGGGCCCCAGTGGAAATCATTCTTCTTGCGTGTAATAAGGTAAAGAGGGCTCACAATCTGGCTGTACTCAGGAATGTGCATTCTCCAAAAACCGATGGCACCTAGAAAAGCTTGTGTCTCCTTTTTATTAGTAGGTGGGGACATAGCTGTAATCTTGTTAATAACATCAGTAGGAATCTGACGCCGTCCATCTTGCCATTTCACTCCCAGGAACTGAATCTCTCGAGCAGGTCCTTTAACTTTACTCTTCTTGATGGCGAAGCCGGCTTCCAGGAGAATTTGAATAATTTTTTCTCCTTTCTCAAACACTTCCGCTGCTGTGTTTCCCCATACGATGATATCATCAATATATTGTAGATGTTCCGGAGCTTCACCCTTTTCCAGTGCAGCCTGGATCAGTCCATGACAGATGGTAGGACTGTGCTTCCACCCCTGGGGTAGTCGGTTCCAGGTGTACTGCACGCCCCTCCAGGTGAAAGCAAATTGAGGCCTGCATTCTGCTGCCAAAGGAATGGAGAAAAATGCATTTGCAATGTCAATGGTGGCATACCACCTTGCTGCCTTGGACTCTAGCTCGTACTGGAGTTCCAGCATGTCTGGCACGGCAGCGCTCAGCGGTGGAGTCACTTCATTCAATGCCCGATAGTCCACAGTCAGTCTCCATTCCCCATCAGATTTACGCACAGGCCAAATGGGGCTGTTAAAGGGTGAGTGGGTTTTACTGACCACCCCTTGGCTTTCCAGCTCTCGGATCATCTTATGAATAGGAATCACGGCATCTCTCGTTGTTCTGTACTGCCGACGGTGCACTATTGAAGTGGCAATTGGTACTTGTTGTTCTTCTCCCTGCAGAAGTCCTACTGTAATTGGATTCTCAGATAGTCCAGGCAAGGTGTTCAATTGCCGGATGCGCTCTGCCATCACAGTTGCAATTCCAAATGCCCATCTTAGTCCCTTTGGGTCCTTAAAATATCCACTCCGAAGGTAATCTATGCCCAAAATACATGGGGCCTCTGGACCAGTCGCAATAAAATGTTTCTTCCAATCCTTTCCAGTTAAACTTACTTCCGCTTCCACCAGGGTGAAGTCCTGCGATCCACCTGTCACACCAGCAATTGAAACAGATTCTGCTCCTACGTGTCTTGATGGAAGTATCGTACACTGTGCACCTGTGTCCACTAAAGCTTTATATTTCCGTGGTTTCGAAGTGCCAGGCCATCGAATCCACACGGTCCAAAAAACACGGTTCTCCCTTGCCTCCCCCTGGCTAGAGGCAGGGCCCCTCTAAGCCTGTTGCTCCTTCTTTTCTGAGGCATACATCTTAGAAGTTCCCTCAAGAGGGTCAGACATGTCATTATCAGTATCACATTCGGCACTTTGGCTGCGAGAAACAGGAGCGGCTTTCTTTTTGGAAATTTTTTCTTCCTTCAAATCCCGCACTCGTTGTGCCAAAACAGCAGTAGGCTTCCCATCCCATCTTCTCATGTTCTCTCCAGAATCTCGCAAGAAGAACCACAACTCAGCTCGGGGAGTGTACCCTCTCTCCCAACTGGGGTAACGTCTGTGTTGGATATCAGGGTTTCTAATCTGTACAGCTGAAATTTGGAGGAGGTCCTCCTTAATCTCCTCCCTGAGTCTCCGATGATTTTTCTCTATTTTATCTTCTAAGTTTTGCAAGCGTGTTTCCACAGCTGCAATCCTAGCATGAGTCGGGCCATGTACTGCATCCGCATATGCACGAAGCTTCTTTGCCATATCGAGTACTGTCTCATACACCTCATCTCTCTTCATTATTGCTAGGGCAGACGCATATTCAGGTGGCCCAAGCCGCACGAGCTTTCTCCACATCACCGGTGTGCATGGTACCAGGTCTGGATTTCTAGTTGTTACATCATCCGAAAAAATAATTTCTGTTACTGCCATTTCCCTGAGGCGTTGGACCCCCTGCTCTATGGTTTTCCATCGGGTCTGCTGAACATATAAGTCATCTGCACACAGATATCTTTGTGCCACACTATCCAGGACCCGTTCCCAGAGACTTTGAGGGTTAGCCCCTCTCATCACGCCCTGGTCGATAACAGGATCATGAGACAGAGACCCCAAATGTCTCGCCTCAGAGCCATCCAAAACTGTGGCCTCACCTGCCGCATCCCAGAGACGAACCAGCCAGCTGATAATAGATTCATCAGGTCTCCGGGTGTAATCTTTTCTTAATCCACGAAGATCCTTCAGGGAAAAAGACTCATTATTGGTCTCTGCTCTCCCACCAGTTGTCTTGACTCCTAATTTTACATCAGGAGGTGTCGAGGGTCCCTCTCCAGCATCATCATCATCATCATCCTCCACCGGCCGATCGGTCTTCTTGGTGCGTTTCCCACTTCTTGTACTGGTAGCCACAGCCATTGGTTGGGGCTTATTCTCCAGTTTAGTTGCTGGGTTTTGGCCTAGGGTGTTGGCAACAACCTGCGTAACTGGGATAGGAGACAATTTATCTCCCTGTTCCCTCTCCTCTGTCTCCTGCTCTATAGTGCCTAGCAGGGTGCGATATGCATGTGCTAGGGCCCAGCTCACTGTAATAATCCTTTTCTCTTTAGAACCATCCTGGCACTTCCCTTTTAAGTAGCTTGCAACCTCGATTGGATCCTGAATCTTTTCAGTTGGGAATTCCCAGATTATGGGGTCAGAAAATTCCTTTAAAATCTGGCCCATTTTCTCCCATTTGCCATTCCACTCAAGATTCCTCCTGCCGAGCTTGACTCCTAAATCAGGAGTCTTCCCAGCCCCTTTAGAAATCTCAGCCTTCATTCTATATAGACTGTAAATGGTGCAACAAAGACTTACTAAATTAATTACCATAAAGATGATTTCCTTAATACTCAAGGAGATCAGGGAGATCTGAATGTTTTCTAATAAAGATGTAACCGATTCAGAGGAGAGGAAAGGAAATAAAGGCAGGAAATCTTCTTTGCCTGCTTCTCCTCTAATAAATAACACAAACCATGATTTATACATTCCTGAAGCAGATTCCAACATTCTCATAAATCTCCTGTAAGCCATTGCAACCAAGCCTAGCCCGATGAGCATTTTCGTCAATATTCCTTTCATACAAAAACTACGCATCAAAGACAACACCGGAGCTATCTCCGGATGAGTAAACAGACCCATTGACCACAAAGGCATCAAAACATCAAAGAAACCTAACGAGCCGACATACAAACAGGTCCCCACCACGAAAGACATTATGGATTTAAGAAACTTAGCCATGCCGACAGCTGAAACCAACATAGTATTAGATAAAAGTTTTTTCCACTTTTTTCTGGTGCTGATAACGCCAAGGTCGCGGGTTCGATCCCCGTACGGGCCACCAAAAAGTATGTCCAAGTTTAGGACAAATTTGGGGAAAAAAGAGCTCCAAAGGGGCCCCCCCCCCCTTTTCTTTTTTACAATTACTTCCTTCAATGAGCTCAGAAAGAATTGTTCTTGTGGTGAAAATGGAAAAAACTTTTTATTAACAAAAATACAAAAGAAACACTCCCCCAACCCAAACCCAGATGAGACGAACCCAGCCGGTCCTCGCCGGGGAGAGTGGCAGAGCCTCCCAAGCCGACCTCCAGCAGCGGCCCCCGAAGTCCAGATCCTTGTCCTCCGGAGTCGGTGCAAATCCCTGGAGCAGGGAGAAGGGAGAGAGGGGGAGGGGCAGCCGGGAGCAGGCCCAAAGCAAGCCCAAGACAAGCTAAAGCGAGCCCAAGACAAGCAAAAGCAAACCCAAGACAAGCCAACACGGGGGCACAGACAAAACAGCTGGGGGAAAAGGGAAAAAACGGCCAAAGCAGCCAGGGGAGGGGGTCACAGCTGAGCAGACGGCAGAGAGCAAGACACAGCCCACAACCGAAGCGCAGCAAGAGAGAGAGAGCCGGAAAACACCAGCCTAGATAAAACCATCCGAGGGAGGGACCGGCAGCTGCACGGGGGAAGCAAGGAGAGGAGCCAGTCCAAACATCAGCCCATAACAGACAGGCAGGGAGATCAGAAGAGTTGAGTTCTTGTCTGCGGGTTTGGTGCTTCCCATGCCTTTAGTTGAGATCCTGCACTGAGACAACCTCCCTGAGCTCTGCCCTCCACGCTTCTCCAGAGGCTCTGACACAGAGTCCTCTGGTGTGGCAAGAGAGCCAGGAATAAACCTGACCTTGTGGGATTTGTGTCACCAAGCTGGCTATCCCAATTTGGATTCACAACTCAGCTCACAGCACCCTTCAGTTTCAGCCATTTCAGTGAGGACTGAGGTCTCTCTGTCAGCACAGAGAAAGAACAAGGCTGGGCTTCTTTGTGGGAGCTGGGACTGTGTGTTTCAATCTCTCATGGGAGCCATTTGCACTGCGAGTGCTGTGAGTTTATTGGGAAACTTCAGAAGTTGAGAAGTTTTGAAAAATTGGAAGGATTCCAGCTCTTAAAAAGCAGTCCTGAAATTCCCAGTTGAGAGTCTGCCTTCCATGCCATCTCTTACAGTCTTTGACAGAAGGACAGTTACTTCCAAAGGGAAAGATGGACGAAGGCCAATATTGACTGGGTGTTCCCTTTGCTTCCATCTGATCTACCTTGCCAGGAGGGCTGCCCTGCGTGCCAAGGAGAGACCGAGGGACAGCTTGTGACCATCGGGCAGGTAGAACCCCTCTGTTTATAGATACATTTAGAGACTTCTAAAGTTATATTTTTATATCCATGTAGTTATTTTTATAGATTTTCAGATTTACATTTATGTATATATAGGGTATTAATAATATATATTTAGATGTTATTTTTTTAGTTATAGGCAATCAATTTTAATATTTTTAATTAATTAAAAGTTAATTTTAAATATATTTATATTTATATTTATATTTATATTTATATTTATATTTATATTTATATTTATATTTATATTTATATTTGTATTTGTAATATGCATATTTCTTTAGTTAGAGGTATATGGAAGTTTATATCCGCAGATTGAGCTGTGTAGGCCTAGGCTGCATTTTTAAGGTGTTTCCCCTCTCTGATTCCTTTTCCATCTCTTGTTTTTCCCCTGTGCCCCTCTGTCCCTTCTTCCTGTGCTGGGTCCGAGCTGGCGGCCGGGCTAGGCGGAGCAGCAGTTCCAGCCCCAGGTGTCCCTGGAGCGGTGGCCCCAGGCAGTGTCCCCTGAGGAGCTGCTGAGGGACGGTGAGACTGAGGGGGCTGAGGAGGCGCTGACACTGAAGGGACAGTGGCCACAGCTGGGGCTGAGGGTGTGGGGCAGCAGAGGGCAATGGTGGCACTGAGGTGACAGGCAAGTACCACAGGCTGAGGGGGTGGTGAGTCCAAGGGGATGGGATGGGTCAGAAGGGACTGAGGGGGGTGAGAGGACTGCGGGGGTCTGAAGAAACTGAAGGGGACTCGAGGTTTGCCGAGAGCATGGCGGGGCTGAGGGGATGGAGGGGGCCAGCAGGGAGCACAGAGGGGTCCAGGACTGTAGCTCTGCCAGGCATGGAACCATTTCCTGAGGCTCCGTTTTTGCCACAGCTGCAGTGAAGACATTGAAGACAGCAGGAGGAGTGACAGGAGCCAGCAGGGAGAAGCCAAAGGCCCCAAGCAAGAGCAGTGAGCAGGGAGCTGCTGCTGGCATGCAGAGGCTGGGTGAGGCCCCAGGGCCGGTGAGGCAGGGTGGGGTGAGGGTGCCGTGGGCTGTGGCCGTGGGCAGTGCCCGGCACAGGGGCAGGAGCGGCCCTGCCCGTGCTGGGGCTGCTCAGCGCAGCTGCCCCGGTCAGCACAGGGGCTGTCCTGGGGCAAGGCAGCTGTGCTGACAAGGCCCGGGAGCTGTGCCGGGGCTGCAGGACAGGCCCGCCGCACTGCGCTCGCCACACCCTGGCCCGCTCGGCCTGCTGCTTCTTTCCAGCAATCCTGGAGAGGCACCGAGATTTTCTCTTCCCTGATGGAAGTGCAGGTGCTGCCAAGGGAAAGGCCCTGCTCCTGACTCAGTGTTCTCTTTGCTTCCCAAATGTCCCATCTGATGTTCCTGTCCAGGAGAGCTGCTCTGCACGGGACAAAGAGACCGAGGGAGAGGACTTGAAGATGGGGATGCTGGAATCTGATTTTCTGCTTTGAACTCTCTTTAAAGAGCCATGAACTTGTGCATAGAGAGGAATAATTATAAGGTTATTTTCATATGTGGTTTGCTGTTTGTATAGGAATATTTCCATATGTCTGTTATATTTATGGATTTGCTATGTATATATGTGTATATATATATTTGTCATTACATATATGTGTATTTATATATCTAAGTATGTTGCTTATGTAACATATGATGAATACATGTGTATGTTGTTATATCTGTCTTGTATTTCCTGGGTTTTCATTTGTGTAGATATCTATTTGTATTGAATCAGTTATATATATATATATATATATATATATATATATATAAGTTATATGATGTTTAAATGGGTATATTGGTATTTGCATAGGAGTATATATTCTATATTTTTTTTCTATGTATATTGATCTATTTCTATGTGTAACTGCATTTACATTTATATGGAGAGGTATTGCTATATATTTGTATTGATGCAGTTGCACGAATATTTTTTGGTGCAGTGATATTTTTATATTGATAGGTTTGGTTTATGTATCTATTTAGTGTTTAGTATGTAGTGTATAATTTATATGTAGACCAGTAAATTGTTATAGTTATATATGTATTTAATACATGTGCATACACATGTATTTAATTCTATTGAAACATGTATGGAGTAGTATAGATGTATAACATTATCTGTTGAGTTCTTAGTGTAGGGCTATTTAGAGGGGGAACACATATGTTCATGTTTCTACATGGACTGCACACTTGTATGTAATAAATTAAGTTGTTAAACACCTAAGTGATCTTTGTGTATAGTGAGTTACTGTAGTGTTTTGCAATAAATTAAGTTTTGTTAACTGAAGTTGATATTTGTATATTTTTGCATAGCATTGTTTTAGTAATCTAATAAATCTCTTTTTTTAACCTTAACTGAGATCTGTATAGTTCTGTATTGTCAGCACGTGTGTAGCAATTTGTAATAAATGACATTTTTCAACTGAAATAGATTCTTGTGTATGTGTCAATCAGCAGTGCGGCCGTAACAATCTGCAAGAAATGGCATTTGCCAGCTGAGATGGGTATTGTGTGATTTGTGCTATCCAAAGCAATGAGCAGATGTAAAGGTGATGGTGCTGGGGGATTTTTGCCATGAAAATCTCCAGCCATGCCCAGGACATGTCCCACGTGCACCCAGGCTGGGCAAGGAAAGCGTAGATTTGGGATGGCAGCAGAGCCACACATTTCCTAAGAACTCCCTGCAAAGCCTGCTGAGAAAACTCCGGGACTCCACTGAGCGTAGAACTGCTCTGTGGATTTTCAGATCATTCTATTGATTTTTGGTTCTTTATAGCCAAACATAAATATGTGTGTGTGTGTGTGTGTGTGTGTGTGTGTGTGTGTGTAGGCAGTACTTAGTGACATGGAACATACTTGGTTATGGAAACTGAAATGGATATTTCTATCTTTATCTATAGAGTCAGCAGAGTTGCACCATTCTGTAGCCATCATTGACTTGAAATTGGTCATTGTATAGAAGCATCGCAGTCGCAACAATCTGTAATAAATTTCCCTTTGAAACTGCAATTGGCTTTGGGGCACTTCTCATTTCCATGATGAGTGACCACATCAATGTTTTCTCAATATCTTCAGTGATCATTAAGCTTTGGTGAGTGTATGACAGGCTGTGGCACCCAGTTCCTCACAGGTCTGTCAATCTGTGGCTAATAGAACCTGTCTGAGGTTATTTGTCTGTGAGTTGTGGTCCATGTCTAGAACCCCCTCAGGCAGCACCCTGGCTGGGGAGGGGGAAAAATGTAATGGGATTATGACATTTATTCTCTTTTCACACATGTTTGCATTCAGCTGCAGCCTCAACTTAGTAAGGAAAATGATAGATTTTCTATAGTGTGGAATAAAATGGTGTAGGAATAGCCACAAACTAAGCTGTAGGAACAGTTCTTGGTCTAAGAGGACACTGGGTGCAAGAAAGCACCACAATGTTAATGATTCACCTCTTAGCTAAAAACTACAACAGTTCATCATGTAAAACTACCTGGTGATGGAAATAACCAATGGGCTGGAGCTGAAGTCTGGGAGTCAAATATTTGAAAAAAGAGACCTGGCAAAGTCAGTCCAAGGTGCAGGCAGGCATTTGGCTCAAGGCAAGAGGGAGCTTGTTCTGCCAGCCCTGGGAGGGACTGCAGGCAGAGGAGCTGCTGGCGGCAGGGAGCAGCTCCTGCTGGCACTGCAGGGGAAGGAGTGGCAGTGTGCAGGAGGAGCGGGCACATTGCTGATGGACAACGGAGCTGCTTCTGAGCCACCAACGGGACCCCTCCTGGTACTGCAGTTACTGCTCAGTTCCAAAATAATCCAAACAGGAAGCCAAAACCCATGCAAAAAAAACCCCCAAATAAACAAAAAAACCAAAAATACAAAAACATAGTTGAAGTCGGAGTTGAAATCAGAGTTGAAGTTATTGAAGTTATTGGTCATTGAAGTAATTGATTGTTCCCATAGCTCAGCCTTATATACTGTTGCAGCCCCAAGCAGTTTCAGCTCTCAAGCACTCACATCCGCAAGCCAGAATTTTCCCCCAGTTACAGAATCAGCCTATTTTTTCCATTACTTGGCAGCCTTACAAAACCGCATAATTTCAAAAAACTCATAGCTGCACATGAAGCTCTTTCCTTCATAGTTGTGGTTTCTTATTCCATGGTCTGTACCCTACCAAGGCCAGAATATCTTGACCAGCTGTGCTCTCTGTTCCACATCCCACTTGTTCTGCTATATCAGTCCTGTCTTTTTTACATTTGTTCTGGTTTTTCTACTCTTCCTTCCAATCAGAGACTTATCAGCAGATAAGTCAGATTGCTTCAGAAAATGCTTGACATGGTTTTACACAATTTGATTCTGCCTGTATTTAACAACACTCTTTAGACGGTATTAACTGTATGTCATGCTTTTTCTTACATTATTTGTACAGACTTACTTAAAAATAATGTGAATAAAATGCATGAAAACTTGCACAACTTGAATTAGAAATTACTGAGTCATAGTTTTAAGTATATAAAATGGGTTGTCATGTGTATAAAAATAGTTGTCATGTGTATTTCTGTGTTTGTATTCTCTACTCTAAGCTAAGTTTCTTTTTGATCCATATCTTGCTTCATTGCCTGTTCTGAAGTGCAACATTCTCAGGCAGATCTAGGGAATTCCTCAATGCAAACATTCTTTTTCGCTTTTTGAAAACTGACTTTTTTTCATACCTGCAAATCATAGATCATGTCAGGAGACGATGTTTTTCCAGTATCTTTTACCATCTTTATTCACCATGTTTGTAAGAATTAGCATATAACACGTGAAATGCAAGTTTGTCCATTCAGGCTTTACTCATCCCACAATTCTTGAGTCTTAGAGAGGGATTATCCATCAGTTCCTGAGGAAAGCAGTTCTTGACCATACCAGCCCAAAGAGCGCTGTCTAAAATCATGTTCTCCAGTTCTGGACCCCTCAGTTTAGGGAGGATGTTGAGATGCTTGAGCATGTCTGGAGGAGGCAATAAGGCTGATAAGGGGCTTGGAGCACAAGCCCCATGAGGAACAGCTGAGGGAGCTGGGGTTGTTTAGCCGGGAGAAAAGGAGACTCAGGGGTGACCTTATCACTCTTTACAACTCCCTGAAAGGTTTTTGTCGTCAGGTGGGTTTGGTCTCTTTTACCAGGCAGCAGAACAAGAGGACGCAGAACAAGAGGACACAGTCTTGAGCTGTGCCAGGGAAGATATAGACTGGATATTAGGAAAAAGTTTTTCATTGAAAGAGTGATAAAGTACTGGAATGCTCTGCCCATGAAGGTGGTGGAGTCACCATCCCTGGATGTGGTTTAAAAAAAGACAGGATGTGGCACTTTGTGCCATGGTCTTGTTGAGGTGTTAGGGCATTGGACTTGATGATCTTGAAGGTCTCTTCCAACCTAGTAATTCTGTGAATTCTATTATATGGTTTCATGCTACCTTTGCCCATCCATTCAGGATGGTAAGAGGAACAACTTGGAGCTCTTGAGAGCATTCAGCTGTTTATTGCAGGTTGCAGAATGAGTCATGAGGTAAAAGAGCTGCATAGACAGGTACAACAGGCATTTGCTGGATTTGTAACTTAAGAACTCCACTTACAATTATTTCCTATCACATATGTTTTTAGGCTGTGTTTAATGCAACCTGCAAAGAAAACATGAATTATTGATTGTGTTGTAACCTTGCTTGTGTCTCTCTACAGAGAAAATACAGCTATCCCAGTTTGTGAGGAGTTTGTCTCCTCAAAAATTCTATTGCAAAGGTTCATTTGAGATGTAAGTGGTCATAATGTAACAGTTTCAAATTGTTACTCTAATTGCTTTTCTTTAAACCTTAAAAATATTGATTGATTGTTTCATGGATTGCTTGCAGAAACCCTTGAAATAATTTTCAGACTGGCTGAGATATTACAAACTCACTTTTCTGGAATGCTTGTACAAACACAGTTACTGAGGCTGCTGTGAATGTGCAGGAGCTTTTCACAGATGTTGGACTCTTCCTATGGAACACAGCCATTAGCACAGAGGAATTACCACATGGATGTTTTGACACCACCCTGTTTGCAGTAGTCTACAACCCATGATTAACCCTGTTCCACTGACAATTCCCTGGCATGTGCAGATGCCTCCAAGTGGCAAGAAGAGACATCAGGCTCCTTGGCAGCATTCCCAAAAAGGCCACAGGACAAATGGGAAGATCACTCTCACTCACCCAGCTGGACAATCCCACAGAGTCTGAATTTGGGGATTGCAAGGATCAATCCAACAGATCACCTGCACTTCTCCAAAGCCTGAGCAGAGCTTTGCTGAGAATTCAGCACTGCCCACAGTGCCCAGGGCTGACACTGAGCGAGCCCTGCGTGGGCTGCTGCCCCAGCACCATCCAAGGCTGCCTGGCTGACACAGCAGGAGCTGGTCCCCACTGCCAGGGGTTTATCCCGTCCCTGGAGGAGCTCTCAGGAGCCCTGAGAGGAGCACACGGCACTGAGCACGGGCTGCTGAACTTCCATGTCCTTGTTCGTGACACTCTGGGACAGGCTTGGATCAACGGGCCAGAATGATCTGAGCAGGACAGATGCTGATTTTATCCACACCTGGGCCAAACAGCACCGTAAGAAAAATATCACTGGCAGCTTTCCTTGGTTTGGCCATTTTTATGGTGAGGAACACGTTTGTATCTGAGTTCAGCTTTATTTTACTGTGCAATTTCTGGGACCATTAAAATTATTTTCACAAACATAATTGTATTACTGTAATTTTAAGTGCTGATGAAGCTAAATGTAATCAATCCTTATGTTAGATAGGAGTTTCCTGCCTTAAAGAATCTATGACTTTGCACCTATTATTTCCCTGATTTTGTGTCTTTCACAGGAAGCAGCACAGTTCATTTGAACAAAGCCCTTCCTTTCACTTAAGAGAAAAGACAAGTTGTGTGAGAGCTCTGCCAGCTGTGAATGCATGAAGAATTGTACTGCTATGGAAAGTGCACACTATTTAACTACATTTTAAGGGAAAGAGCTAGTATATAAACTCATTAATGAAGGAAAGTACTGGAATTTGAATTTTTCCTGTATATCATCAAATTCCCAATAGGTTTTGTGACTGTATTTTTCCCTGTATGCAGACTTCCCTGGCAGTGACATCTGTGCTGAGTGCTGGATTGGATAGCTTGGTCTGGGGAGATGCCTTTAGTTCATGGCACACACAGGTTTCAAGAGGGTGTCCGGGTGTCCCTGTGCTCTGGCACCAGCTGAGGTGTGGAGCACTTCTAGGGCTGCCTCCAGATGTGATGAGCTCAAGTTAAAGCTGTGCCTTCTGCTGAGCAGCTGCTGCCACCTGACAAGGAACAACTTGGCCTAATATAAGAAACAGAGGCATCTACATTTCTTACTAATCCCAGGGTCTGATAGAATGGTTCTTCATCCTGCTGTGATCACTGAATCACAGGGTTAATTTCTACAAATGTCCCACTTTGTCTGCTTTATCCCTGCCAGCTCCATGAGCCTTGATATCCTGCTGCTCAACTTCCTTGAGAAAAGATGTCATTTCCTTGGAACAGGGTTCTTCCCTAACAGTTTGACTCAAAAGTTGCTCGCTGATATCTCTCTAATTCTGAAGTTATTTCAGATCTACAGATGCCTTTTAGGGATATACCCTGCTGCTCCTTGGATTTCTGAGGGATCTTCTTTTACCATTTTCATGAATGAGCTAGAAGAAGCAAGTCAAGGTTCAAGGGAAGGACTTGTGTTTCCTACTTCATCCAGGGTCATTTAATTTGGAACGTTTTAGACTTGGATTTTCAACAGTGAATTGTCTTTGGGCCAGACTTAAAAATCTCTCAGCACACTGCTGGTTTTGTCATGAAAGTTTTGCATTCAAATTAGTCTCTTTCACTGAATGTTAGTAAAAAACTAAATGGGTGAAGAGCCCTCCACTTAGTGTCTTTCCTTAATGAAAATTCCATAGTGATCCAGAATAAAGTGCTTGTTTTAGATACTCCTGGAATCTCCATGCCTTCCTTCTCCCCTTCCTTCCTTCCTTCAATGTAAGGAATACCAACATTTCTTATGTCATGATATTTGTTGCCCTTGTGTTTGTTTGAAGATCATGCATTTAGTAATGTTATGTTAAAATAATCTGATATAGAATAATTTCCCCACATACTTAATTTTTGCCTCCATCTGCACCACACCTAGACATCTTTTTCACCTACCTCTACTCTTATAATTGACCAGTCCTTTCTCCCTTGGATCACTAATTTGGTCAAATAAGACTAAAATGCACTGATCTCTTGAAACATGGTCATCTAGTCAGTATACTTCATATTTTCCCCTTTATTAAGTATCAGGACTTAATTCTGACATGTAATAAATAGTCTTTAAGCATGAAGACACAGAGGACATGAATTCAATTGAAATCAGTGCATTAATTTTGTCTTCAGAATTCCTCATGAACTCTTTCAAGTTTGGATCAACAATTAATGCATCAGTGACTTTAACAGACAGGGAAAAGATGATGATGAGTAAGCAAATGATGGCTTGCTTCATCACACAGCAGGATGCAGTTTAAAAAGAGAATTACATTATATTTTGGAAATTTTGAAGAAGCAAAGAGAGAATAAAAATCTTTAAATGTTTGGAAGTATCCTAGATAATTATGCCAGGGATAATGTGAGAATCTACAGAGTATCCTGCTTAATGATACGCGTAGGTGTGGAGGTTTTTTATTCATTCATGGGTATATTTGTGGAAATAACCATAGATAAAGGATATTTTCTAACACTTTGCAGGAATATTTACATCTGATGTACATTCATGCTCTAAACTCTATGTGCTGTGGAAAGAACACTAATGCTTAGATAGCATGGTTTCCTTCCACAAAACTCTTTTTTCCTAGTAATTTGAAACTTGTGCCCAGTTCTGCTTGGGTCAGCACAGCAGTGCCACTCTGTCTCCAGATGGAAGTTGTCTTTCCCTTTCTTCATCCTGTTCAGAAATCACCTTGAATTCCTGCCTCCCACAGCTCTGCTCACTGACAAATAAGTGCAGCACCAGTTCATTGTCTCCATACCTGTGCATTATTTGATGCCATTCTGCAGAACCTGGTGGAGATGCGTGGACTGTGAAAGTATTAATGGATTTCTGTATTTTCACACCTGAATATTGTCACAAATTCAATAATGCCTCTTATGCCAAATGCAAAGTGTTTCAATTACAAGAAAGTTCAAGAAACAGCCCAACACCTATCACAAAAAATTTCAATTTGCCACAACATTTCCTTCCAATGTGCACACTTACATAGTAGAGGTTTCCACCTTCCACTGAAAAGTTTATTTCAGTGGATAAACCTAGAAGCTTGAAGAAAAGAATTGACCAGCAGAAAGCCCCTCCAAATACCATACAAGTCCAAATGAGCAAAGGAGTTATCAACAGTGAAATTTCTTTATTGCTCAAGTTCAATACTAACTTCTTTCTACTTCTAAAACTTCCTAAACTTCTTTGATCTAATCCTACATTTTTAACAAAGAATCTACTCCTCAGTTCTAATGCTACTCCTCAATATTAATTTATAAAATTTTAAACACTTAATCTCAAATTTGAGATAAAAATCCAGACGTCAGTGATTTTTTATGGCTGAAGCAGATGTGTGTGCCAGGACTTCACTTACTGCTTGTCAGATTCAGATATTCAGCTCTGAATATGGGACAGCTTTTTGTGGAGGTACTGGCACCTGCTCTTCATTTCAGAGTAGCTGGGGCTACCCTGTGAAGGAGAAACAAAAGAGAATTAGGGCATTTCTGCAGAGTTTAGAATCTGATGTCCTTTGCATTAAAAAAGCCTTGAGCCAGACTCAGCAGTAACCATGGCCCTGCAGGTCTGGTGTCACACATACCTGCTGTAACTGCTGATACTCTGTCAGGATTCGATGAAGCAGCATCTTCAAACAGAAAAAAAACCCATGAAGAATGTTTTACTACAACCACAAAATCAAATCTAGGTAAAACACTAAAAATGCCCTCAGTTTGATTCTAGAGATTTTCTTCTCTGTGAACCACCACTCTTCTGAGAGCTTTGCAAAAACAAATCCCCAGCTCCTAGCATCCCCCAAGATCTGCAATTCAGCCTCTCAATAGGAAAGAGAAGGAGCACATGCTCCAAGACTCTGCTGGGGACACACCTCACCTTACTCTTTGTTCACAGACAGCTCAAACAAGGTTTTCTGGGCAGGGTCTCACAAAAATCAGACCCAGCCCAAGCAGTTTCTGAGCACATATGCCAATTCTGCAGTTTCCCTTTGTCTCACTGAACAGCTCCAGGAAATCCAAAACATTGCTGGGATGAAGCACACTCCTCACAGTTTTATCTTTCTTTACTTGATAGGCTTCAGAGCCTGGAATGACACTCTTCCATTGCTCATAAAACTGCATGAAATCCTTGTTGATCTTGTCAATCTGAAAATGTAAATTCCTGTATTCCTCATACTCTGCATTGAAGTCATCCTTGTAGTGCTGGCATTGCTCCAAGGAGACTATGGCAACGTATTTTCTAAAGGAAAAAAATAGATCATTTTTAGTGTAAGTGAACTCTACTGGAACATTCTAATGTGTTCCTATTCCATAAAGCTCATGTGTAGTTTTGCACCAAACAGGTGGCAAATGACAGACTCCCAAGGTTTGAGTTAGTTGCTCTGGGACTGACTGTTTCTATATGCAAGTTCATGAGCTTTAACAGGATGTACTCAGGTAACTCCAGAAATCTGCCACATTTCTATGATACTCAGGTACTAATAGTTTATATTGTAGAGGTTTTCTTCATTAGCAAGCGAAGCACATTTAGAATATATTGGCCCTTCTTTCAAATATCAAATGACCAACAAAAACCACAACTACAGGAGGAGAAGAAACATCACTAAATTTTATTCTCTTTCTATACGGCAAAAACATTCAAATTTACTTTTGAAAATCCACTTGAAAAACATTTTTGCAGGGTCTCCGTTGAAAGATTTGATTACACAGAGTTGAACTTATGAGCTACATTGATGTCTGCCTGTCTAACACCAAAGCAGAGTTCATATTAATATTTGATTCTTCTAGTGGACAGCAGTTACAAAGCGGAGCCTTGAACAAAGGTGCTTGTAATAGGGCAACAAAAACAAACTCTGTACAAGCCTGAAAAAAAAACTACAAAAACCCAAACCACATCAGCTCCTAAGGAGGGGCAAAACTCATTAATGCCTAAAGTCACTGATGGGAGAAAAATTTTCTTCATCCCCTTCTCACTCAAAGAAACACGAGTGAGGTTTACAAAGCTCATGATACAAATCCAAGATGAAGTGGCAATGAGAAATATAGGATTCCCACTTCCCAACACTAACACA
Source organism: Erithacus rubecula (assembly GCF_903797595.1). Lineage (NCBI taxonomy): Eukaryota > Metazoa > Chordata > Aves > Passeriformes > Muscicapidae > Erithacus > Erithacus rubecula. Next base: position 12,702,425 of record NC_136688.1, read on the forward strand.
CCAATGCTTCTGTTCCTCTGGGCTTGAACATGTGGTTTTTTTGGATGGCAAAAACTCTCTCCACACAGCAAAAAATCCTTCATGCATCCTTACATCAATTGTTACAAGAAGTAAATATTTAATATGTTCAAATTCAGTTCCAACACAGACAGCAGCCCTTTTCCCTTTGGAAAGAAACACACCCTCCCAGTTTCCTAATAACTTCTGGAGGAAGTGTTTGTGACTCCACTTGTAACCAGGCTTCTAAGTGGTGGCATCCTTAGTCTGGGATGAATCCTGAAGCATAGGGAAAGTAAACAGCCAGAATCCAAATCTCTGTTCCGGGGCCTTGGGCAAAAAACAGAGGCTGATTTTTCTGTACAATAAAGCAGACTCCATCAATTCTGTAATGTCTATTTAGAAGAGACTTTTGGCACTCAATGAATAAGCAGGCTTCTCCCTGTAACCTGTTTCTCCCTGCTGAAATTCCATATTGAACTGCTTTTCTCCCAGACTAAAGATGCCTCTACTTTGAAGCCTGGTTGTTCTTTGAGTGCCAAACACCTCCTTTAAATAGACATTACAAAAGTGGGAAACTGGCCTTCATTTAACTGAGAAATAAAGCTATGTTTGTATCCAGGGCCCTGTGCCGACAACTGGTTTTCTGCCTGTTAAATTTCTTTATGGGTCAGGATTTCTTGCAGACTATAGATGCCACCAGGGAGAAGCCTGCTTATTCTTTGAGTGCCAAAAGCCGCCTCTAAATAGACATGACAAAATTGATGGAGTCAGCTTTATTGTACAGAAAAACCAGCCCCTGTTTTTTGACCAAGGCCCCGGAATAGAGATTTGGCTTCTGCCTGTTCAATGTCCATATGCTTCAGGATTTCTCCCAGACTAAGGATGCCACCACTTAGAAGCGTGGTTAGAAGTGGAGTCGCAAACACTTACTCCAGAAGTTATTAGGAAACTGGGAGGGTGTGCTTCTTTTCAAAGGGAAAAAGGCCCCTCTTTGTGTCCATGGCCTGTGCTTTACACTGGGATTCTCCCAGCTGAAATTCCATATTGAACTGCTTCTCACCCAAAAAAAAGATACCTCCACTTTGAAGCCTAGTTCTTTTTTGACTGCCAAACACCTCCTATACATAGACATTACAAATATGATGAACTGATCTTAATTTAACTGGGAAATGAAGCTCTAATTCTGTCCTGAGCCTGTGCCCGCAAATGCCATTCTGCCTGATATATTTCTCTATGGGCTAGGATTACTTGCACTGTGATATTCGCTATGCAGGGTCAAGAACTTTACAGCACAATTACAAGATGCAAGGCAAACTTGTATGAAACAGAGGGTTTAGAAGAAAAATGCACATGCCACGCGTATTTTGGCAGTAGCAGAAGCTAGCCGCAGAGTGTACTGAGTGAGCAGTAGAAGACAATTCACTTCTGATAAAAAGAAATCGCTCTAAAACACAAAGAGCCAACAAGGAAGAAGCAGAGCAGCAGAGTGCTCTGTGCAGTGTACAGTTTGTCAGTGACTCCAGGTAAAAAGGAAGATCAACGTGCATGGTAGTCCTAGAAGAAGCAGGGCAGACAGACAGGAGTGCACATTTAGCCTAAGCCAACTATAGCACAGCAGTCTGTCTAGCTTCCTGAAAGAGTACCATGCACTCTTTCAATTGTGCATAGCGAAAGTGCACTTCAAGCTAAGGAGAAAGCAGGGGCACCACACAGCACTTCTCCCTTTCCACTGTACAGGCCAGTGTGTTCTCTGCATTTCAAAGCCTAACAGCAAGATCCTGTTTAGCACAGGAGGCTGCATGTAGAATTTGCATGTAGTAGCAAAGTTAGCTGTGGTTGATCTTCCTTCTTAGCAGGAGTCACTCACTGACACACAGTACACTGCGCAGAACACTCTGCTGCTCTGCTTCTCGCTTGTTCGCGCTTTGTGTTTTACAGCGATTTCTCTCTACCAGAGGTGAATTGTCTATACTGCTCACTCAGTACACTCTGCTGCTAGCTTCTGCTACTGCCAAAACACGCCTGGCATGTGCATTTTTCTTCTAAACCCTCTGTTCCATACAGATCTGCCCTGCATCTTGGAAGAGTGCTGTGCACTCCTTGAAGCCTGCAGAGCGAACAGCACAGTAGTGAAAGTAATGCTTAGGAGAAAGCGTGCACAGCACACAGCATTCCTGGCCCTGCACTGAACATACCAATGTCATCTCTGCATATGGCAGCCGGATTAACAAGCGTCTTATTTGCCACAGAAAACTGCATGAAGAGTATGTATTGCAGCAGCTAAGCTATGGGAAGTTGAATTTCCTTCTTCCTAGTTCTGTGCTCTTCTCCTTGCAGGCTTCCAAGAGTGTATGGCAGTGTTAGCAGAAGGAAAGAAGACTGGTATGGAACTGAGGCTTTAGAAGAAAAGTGCACATGCCAGGCGTGTTTTGGCAGTAGCAGAAGCTAGCAGCAGAGTGTACTGAGTGAGCAGTATAGACAATTCACCTCTGGTAGAGAGAAATCGCTGTAAAACACAAAGCGCGAACAAGCGAGAAGCAGAGCAGCAGAGTGTTCTGCGCAGTGTACTGTGTGTCAGTGAGTGACTCCTGCTAAGAAGGAAGATCAACCACAGCTAACTTTGCTACTACATGCAAATTCTACATGCAGCCTCCTGTGCTAAACAGGATCTTGCTGTTAGGCTTTGAAATGCAGAGAACACACTGGCCTGTACAGTGGAAAGGGAGAAGTGCTGTGTGGTGCGCTTGCTTTCTCTTTAGCTTGAAGTGCACTTTCGCTTTGCAGACTTGAAAGAGTGCAAGCTACTCTTTCAGGAAGCTAGACAGACTGCTGTGCTAGAGGTGGCTTAGGAGAAAAGTGCACCTCTCTGTGTGCCCTGCTTCTTCTAGGAGTACCATGCACGTTGATCTTCCTTCTTAGCAGGAGTCACTCACTGACACACAGTACACTGCGCAGAACACTCTGCTGCTCTGCTTCTCGCTTGTTCGCGCTTTGTGTTTTACAGCGATTTCTCTCTACCAGAGGTGAATTGTCTATACTGCTCACTCAGTACACTCTGCTGCTAGCTTCTGCTACTGCCAAAACACGCCTGGCATGTGCATTTTTCTTCTAAACCCTCTGTTCCATACAGATCTGCCCTGCATCTTGGAAGAGTGCTGTGCACTCCTTGAAGCCTGCAGAGCGAACAGCACAGTAGTGAAAGTAATGCTTAGGAGAAAGCGTGCACAGCACACAGCATTCCTGGCCCTGCACTGAACATACCAATGTCATCTCTGCATATGGCAGCCGGATTAACAAGCGTCTTATTTGCCACAGAAAACTGCATGAAGAGTATGTATTGCAGCAGCTAAGCTATGGGAAGTTGAATTTCCTTCTTCCTAGTTCTGTGCTCTTCTCCTTGCAGGCTTCCAAGAGTGTATGGCAGTGTTAGCAGAAGGAAAGAAGACTGGTATGGAACTGAGGCTTTAGAAGAAAAGTGCACATGCCAGGCGTGTTTTGGCAGTAGCAGAAGCTAGCAGCAGAGTGTACTGAGTGAGCAGTATAGACAATTCACCTCTGGTAGAGAGAAATCGCTGTAAAACACAAAGCGCGAACAAGCGAGAAGCAGAGCAGCAGAGTGTTCTGCGCAGTGTACTGTGTGTCAGTGAGTGACTCCTGCTAAGAAGGAAGATCAACCACAGCTAACTTTGCTACTACATGCAAATTCTACATGCAGCCTCCTGTGCTAAACAGGATCTTGCTGTTAGGCTTTGAAATGCAGAGAACACACTGGCCTGTACAGTGGAAAGGGAGAAGTGCTGTGTGGTGCGCTTGCTTTCTCTTTAGCTTGAAGTGCACTTTCGCTTTGCAGACTTGAAAGAGTGCAAGCTACTCTTTCAGGAAGCTAGACAGACTGCTGTGCTAGAGGTGGCTTAGGAGAAAAGTGCACCTCTCTGTGTGCCCTGCTTCTTCTAGGAGTACCATGCACGTTGATCTTCCTTCTTAGCAGGAGTCACTCACTGACACACAGTACACTGCGCAGAACACTCTGCTGCTCTGCTTCTCGCTTGTTCGCGCTTTGTGTTTTACAGCGATTTCTCTCTACCAGAGGTGAATTGTCTATACTGCTCACTCAGTACACTCTGCTGCTAGCTTCTGCTACTGCCAAAACACGCCTGGCATGTGCATTTTTCTTCTAAACCCTCTGTTCCATACAGATCTGCCCTGCATCTTGGAAGAGTGCTGTGCACTCCTTGAAGCCTGCAGAGCGAACAGCACAGTAGTGAAAGTAATGCTTAGGAGAAAGCGTGCACAGCACACAGCATTCCTGGCCCTGCACTGAACATACCAATGTCATCTCTGCATATGGCAGCCGGATTAACAAGCGTCTTATTTGCCACAGAAAACTGCATGAAGAGTATGTATTGCAGCAGCTAAGCTATGGGAAGTTGAATTTCCTTCTTCCTAGTTCTGTGCTCTTCTCCTTGCAGGCTTCCAAGAGTGTATGGCAGTGTTAGCAGAAGGAAAGAAGACTGGTATGGAACTGAGGCTTTAGAAGAAAAGTGCACATGCCAGGCGTGTTTTGGCAGTAGCAGAAGCTAGCAGCAGAGTGTACTGAGTGAGCAGTATAGACAATTCACCTCTGGTAGAGAGAAATCGCTGTAAAACACAAAGCGCGAACAAGCGAGAAGCAGAGCAGCAGAGTGTTCTGCGCAGTGTACTGTGTGTCAGTGAGTGACTCCTGCTAAGAAGGAAGATCAACCACAGCTAACTTTGCTACTACATGCAAATTCTACATGCAGCCTCCTGTGCTAAACAGGATCTTGCTGTTAGGCTTTGAAATGCAGAGAACACACTGGCCTGTACAGTGGAAAGGGAGAAGTGCTGTGTGGTGCGCTTGCTTTCTCTTTAGCTTGAAGTGCACTTTCGCTTTGCAGACTTGAAAGAGTGCAAGCTACTCTTTCAGGAAGCTAGACAGACTGCTGTGCTAGAGGTGGCTTAGGAGAAAAGTGCACCTCTCTGTGTGCCCTGCTTCTTCTAGGAGTACCATGCACGTTGATCTTCCTTCTTAGCAGGAGTCACTCACTGACACACAGTACACTGCGCAGAACACTCTGCTGCTCTGCTTCTCGCTTGTTCGCGCTTTGTGTTTTACAGCGATTTCTCTCTACCAGAGGTGAATTGTCTATACTGCTCACTCAGTACACTCTGCTGCTAGCTTCTGCTACTGCCAAAACACGCCTGGCATGTGCATTTTTCTTCTAAACCCTCTGTTCCATACAGATCTGCCCTGCATCTTGGAAGAGTGCTGTGCACTCCTTGAAGCCTGCAGAGCGAACAGCACAGTAGTGAAAGTAATGCTTAGGAGAAAGCGTGCACAGCACACAGCATTCCTGGCCCTGCACTGAACATACCAATGTCATCTCTGCATATGGCAGCCGGATTAACAAGCGTCTTATTTGCCACAGAAAACTGCATGAAGAGTATGTATTGCAGCAGCTAAGCTATGGGAAGTTGAATTTCCTTCTTCCTAGTTCTGTGCTCTTCTCCTTGCAGGCTTCCAAGAGTGTATGGCAGTGTTAGCAGAAGGAAAGAAGACTGGTATGGAACTGAGGCTTTAGAAGAAAAGTGCACATGCCAGGCGTGTTTTGGCAGTAGCAGAAGCTAGCAGCAGAGTGTACTGAGTGAGCAGTATAGACAATTCACCTCTGGTAGAGAGAAATCGCTGTAAAACACAAAGCGCGAACAAGCGAGAAGCAGAGCAGCAGAGTGTTCTGCGCAGTGTACTGTGTGTCAGTGAGTGACTCCTGCTAAGAAGGAAGATCAACCACAGCTAACTTTGCTACTACATGCAAATTCTACATGCAGCCTCCTGTGCTAAACAGGATCTTGCTGTTAGGCTTTGAAATGCAGAGAACACACTGGCCTGTACAGTGGAAAGGGAGAAGTGCTGTGTGGTGCGCTTGCTTTCTCTTTAGCTTGAAGTGCACTTTCGCTTTGCAGACTTGAAAGAGTGCAAGCTACTCTTTCAGGAAGCTAGACAGACTGCTGTGCTAGAGGTGGCTTAGGAGAAAAGTGCACCTCTCTGTGTGCCCTGCTTCTTCTAGGAGTACCATGCACGTTGATCTTCCTTCTTAGCAGGAGTCACTCACTGACACACAGTACACTGCGCAGAACACTCTGCTGCTCTGCTTCTCGCTTGTTCGCGCTTTGTGTTTTACAGCGATTTCTCTCTACCAGAGGTGAATTGTCTATACTGCTCACTCAGTACACTCTGCTGCTAGCTTCTGCTACTGCCAAAACACGCCTGGCATGTGCATTTTTCTTCTAAACCCTCTGTTCCATACAGATCTGCCCTGCATCTTGGAAGAGTGCTGTGCACTCCTTGAAGCCTGCAGAGCGAACAGCACAGTAGTGAAAGTAATGCTTAGGAGAAAGCGTGCACAGCACACAGCATTCCTGGCCCTGCACTGAACATACCAATGTCATCTCTGCATATGGCAGCCGGATTAACAAGCGTCTTATTTGCCACAGAAAACTGCATGAAGAGTATGTATTGCAGCAGCTAAGCTATGGGAAGTTGAATTTCCTTCTTCCTAGTTCTGTGCTCTTCTCCTTGCAGGCTTCCAAGAGTGTATGGCAGTGTTAGCAGAAGGAAAGAAGACTGGTATGGAACTGAGGCTTTAGAAGAAAAGTGCACATGCCAGGCGTGTTTTGGCAGTAGCAGAAGCTAGCAGCAGAGTGTACTGAGTGAGCAGTATAGACAATTCACCTCTGGTAGAGAGAAATCGCTGTAAAACACAAAGCGCGAACAAGCGAGAAGCAGAGCAGCAGAGTGTTCTGCGCAGTGTACTGTGTGTCAGTGAGTGACTCCTGCTAAGAAGGAAGATCAACCACAGCTAACTTTGCTACTACATGCAAATTCTACATGCAGCCTCCTGTGCTAAACAGGATCTTGCTGTTAGGCTTTGAAATGCAGAGAACACACTGGCCTGTACAGTGGAAAGGGAGAAGTGCTGTGTGGTGCGCTTGCTTTCTCTTTAGCTTGAAGTGCACTTTCGCTTTGCAGACTTGAAAGAGTGCAAGCTACTCTTTCAGGAAGCTAGACAGACTGCTGTGCTAGAGGTGGCTTAGGAGAAAAGTGCACCTCTCTGTGTGCCCTGCTTCTTCTAGGAGTACCATGCACGTTGATCTTCCTTCTTAGCAGGAGTCACTCACTGACACACAGTACACTGCGCAGAACACTCTGCTGCTCTGCTTCTCGCTTGTTCGTGTGGGCTTCATTGAAGCCACAGGCTGAAAATTGCAAGGGCCTGAGGCCTTTTTCTCCTTTCTCATGCTAAGGAGAATTTCTCTCGGGTCTGCTGCAGTTTGCCTGTTCCTCCCTGGATCTTCCCAAGGTGATAAACCTCGGGAAAAACAGGAAGGAATTCACAACAAGATTAAGCACCTGCTGTTTTTCAGAAAGTAAGGAAAAACAGTTCTCACGATCCGTGAGAACGTTCTGTTTTCTTCTACTATCCAATGGACGGCCGTTCCTCTCTTCTTCAGCGATCCACAATATAAAAGTGGTTCGCCTTCACAATAAAGTGGCTTCTCTTTGCTGCTAGCTGGAGGAGTCATTGTCGTTATTCTCCGCGACCGTATCGCGAATAGCGACAATTGGAGGTTCCACCGAGATCGTCCTTCACGGGAGCCGAGACCGTCTTTCGCCAGGACAGCGCGAACTGGGACCGCGGAGCCCCGCAGCCCCGCGGAGCGGAGCAACCCCGGACTGCGAGCGCCCTAGCGACCGCTCCTCTTTCCGCGGAGAGAAGGTACTTTGTTTCTCCCCCCCTCCTTCCTCCAAACTAGCGGCTAGGCGAAAAGTTCTAAAATGGGGAACAATCTATCCAAACAAGAGGAAATTATTATCTCATTATGGAGGGATGTTCTAGAGGACTTAGACATCCAAATCCCAGATAAAGATTTGATTGCCTTGCTAGCTTGGGCAAAGGAGCGCGGTTTTTCAGAGGAGGAAGGAGAAGTTTTTTCAATGGACGTTTGGAAAGAGCTGGGGAATCTGTTGTGTGCAGCTCTCCATAAAGGAGATGTTTCAGTGTGCCCGCTGCTTACTACCTGGGGGACTATTCATCAGAGTTTTGTGGAGGATGAGGCGAGATTTGAACGGAGCGAGGGCGAGTCCGATGACTGCTCCGAGAACCCCCCGAAGTCAGGACAGCCCCTCCCGCTCGCACCCCAAGGTAGCGCGGCGTCCTTTTCCCCGGAGGGCGGTAACGGCAGAGACAGTGCAAATGCCAGCTATTACACTGGAGGTAGTGGAGCAAGTCACGTTCGCGATCGCGACGGCCATCTGGGAGGCGTTTTTGCCCTATGTCACCATCCCCGATGAACCGCGGCGCACCGCGAATGGCCCGGCAGCGAGAATGGGTCCCGGGCTGCCGGCGGGCCCCCCCCCAGACCAAAGACGGCAGGGGCAGCCGGCCGCAGGGGCGGGGCTATCGCTACCCCCTGCGCGACGCTTGACGTCACGGCCCACGATCCCGGAAGCTTCGGGTCCCCCCACCAACCCTCCCGGGACGCCGCCGGGATCCTCCTCGTCTCTAGGGGCGTGTCCTGCCGCGCGGGCCCCAAACAAGGTCGCCGCTCCTGCCTCCGCGGCCGGCCCTGTCTCAACGGGATCGGAGACCGCCGCGACATCCTCCGTGGGGCAGGAGTCGCCGCCTTCGTCATCCCACTCCAGCGCCACAGACGCCGACGAACCACAACACCCCCGCCGGAGGCGTGGTGTCCCTTCACATCCCCGCCGGAGGCGTGGTGTCCCTTCGGCCAGCAATCGCGGCAGAAACCCCCGCGTAATTTGGGAGGCTGTCAGGTTGCGGGCATTGCAAAACGGGGATTGGGACCTCTTAGAGAAGGTGGGAATGCCAACAAAAGGAGTTTTCCAGATGGAGGGAAGCGTCCAGGGTGACCCCGCGGGGCCCTACCCGGCCCCCGGGGATGACCTGTCGCAAAGCAGTGATGGGGACACCCGGGGGACGGAAGGGGCTCAGGCTTTTCCCGTCTTCAAAGGGGCGCAAGGTCAACTCGACCGGCATGACCCAATTGCTTGGCGTGTTGTCCAAGATATACAAGATAAGGTAGCACGCTTTGGACTCGGTTCCACCCAGGTCATGCAGATTCTTAGAGTATTAAATACAGACCTGTTAGCACCTTATGATATAAGGCATATAGCACAGGTGCTATTTCAGCCAGTGCAGTTCAGAGTGTTTGAGGACACCTGGGCGCAAATGGCTGATAGGGCTGCTGCAGACAATATGGGGCTGCCCCAGGATGACCCTAGGTATGCAATAGGCCGAGAGGTTTTGATGGGTACGTTTCGTTTCTCTAACCCTGACCTCCAAGCATCTTGGCCCCCTCCCATTCTTGAGCAATGCCAAAAAATAGGGTTCGCAGCAATTATAAAAACAATAGAAGCTGCAGCTCCTAAAACAAAATATGTGAAGATTACTCAGGGTCCTAACGAACCATTCCTACAATTTGTAGAAAAGGTGGCTGCAGCCCTAGAGAAACAGGTCGAAGATGATGCTCTCAGGCAGATGTTGTGTAAACAGCTAGCCAAAGATAATGCCAATGCTGACTGTGCAAAAATTATACAGTCTCTACCAGGAGATCCCTCACTAACTGACATGATACAGGCATGTTCAAAAGTGGGGACTATAGATCATCAGATCTCTGCCCTGGCAGCTGCCATGTGGCAGCATCAAAAGATGTCAGGAGGTGGATATTATAAACAGGGAAAACCTAAAGGCAAGAAAGCCTAAATGCCTACCTTTTTGTGTGCCAAGTGCAAAAAGCCAGGACACTATGCAAACCAATGCAGATCAAAAAACCCTCCTCCTGACAGGGAAACGGGCAGGGGAGCGCTTGGGGGTACAGCGCTCAGATAGAAACAGTACCCCAGGCTTCCTCAGCCAGCACTCAGCCAGCACCCGGGGGTCAGCCGGAGTGGATGTATACACCGCAGCCACAGTCATCTTAGACTCGACTGGTGTACACAGGATCCCTCTGGATGCCACTGGACCTTTGGGCAAAGGCCTGAGTGCCCTGCTCATAGGGCGGTCCAGTGCCACCCTCCAGGGAATCTTTGTCCACCCCGGGGTCATTGATGCTGATTTCACAGGTCAAATCTATGCCATGGTTTCTACGCCTTCTCCTCCTGTCACTATCCCAAAGGGAACTCGAATTGCCCAATTGGTGCCTTTCTATTCGTCTGTTCTCAGGGTTGATCAGCGAAATCGCAAAGACGGTTGCTTTGGATCCACAGGACCACCACAGGTTTTCTGGACAATGAATGTCTCAGATCAGCGACCACAAATGATGTGTACTCTGACTCTCTCAGGTGCCAACCCGTCTCAGACTCAACTCAGAGGTTTGCTGGACACTGGGGCGGATGTAACAGTGATCTCACTCTCTGCCTGGCCTCCCACATGGCCTGTGGCCCCTCTGGGTCAGGCCATTGCAGGCTTGGGGGGCACAACACAGACCTTTGTGAGTCAGAGGCCTGTGTTGATCAGAAATATGGAAGGGCAGACAGCCACGGTCCGACCATACATCACTGCAGCCCCTATCAACCTCTGGGGACGAGATGTGTTGGCAGCCTGGGGGGTGCGCATGGAAGCAAATTTTTAATTAGGGTCACTGAAGTGAAGGGCAAGAACTATCCTATGATACCCCTACGGTGGTTGTCTAATACCCCCGTATGGCAAAATCAGTGGCCCTTGCCAAAACAGAAATTAATAGCCCTTCGAGAATTAGTAAAGGAACAATTGCAGCAGGGACACATAGAACCCTCTAGTAGTCCCTGGAATTCCCCAGTTTTGTTATACAGAAAAACAAAAAAGGGGAATGGCTGGTGAACACCACACAGCCGACTAGGAAAAGCTTTATATACCATCAATCACCTCACTGTGCCACAAGATTCCATAATCCTGTTGATTGTGAATCACTTACTTCTTTACAGGCTGCAGATGAGATACGCTTGCCCCGAGCGAAGGTGTTCATACGGAACTTGACCACGAACAAGTGGGAAGGCCCGCATGAACTCATCGTTTGGGGCCGTGGGTATGCTTGCGTCTCAACAGATACCGGGGTACGCTGGCTGCCTGCGAGATGTGTCCGCCCTGACCTGCGACATCAGAGACAGAATGCAGCCGAGGCACAGCCTTTGGATGCTGACCAACAGGCCGACCGCCAGCCAGATGGTCCCTCTACCAGCAGAGGATGAACTCTTTTGTTTCTTTGGAACTGTTTTCAGTCTTTGGACATTGTTAGATAAATTTTATATTGGAAATCACGGGTCTGGCGAATGGTGGCGGGTTTCTTTCCTATTGTATTAGAAGTAAGTTGCTGGGAAGCATCAGGTGCGAAGGTTTCCCTGGATGCTTCAAGCGTCCACGGATCTCCAGGGATGTGTTTGCTCCCCTCCGACAAGGATCCTAAGGAGGACAGCAAACACCTCCTTTTTTCTTTTAAAACTAAAAGGGGGACTTGTGGGCTTCATTGAAGCCACAGACTGAAAATTGCAAGGGCCTGAGGCCTTTTTCTCCTTTCTCATGCTAAGGAAAATTTCTCTCGGGTCTGCTGCAGTTTGCCTGTTCCTCCCTGGATCTTCCCAAGGTGATAAACCTCGGGAAAAACAGGAAGGAATTCACAATAAGATTAAGCACCTGCTGTTTTTCAGAAAGAAAGGAAAAACAGTTCTCACGATCCGTGAGAACGTTCTGTTTTCTTCTACTATCCAATGGACGGCCTTTCCTCTCTTCTTCAGAGATCCACACTATAAAAGTGGTTCGACTTCACAATAAAGTTGCTTCTCTTTGCTGCTAGTTGGAGGAGTCATTGTCGTTATTCTCCGCGGCCGTATCGCGAATAACGACATGATCGCGCTTTGTGTTTTACAGCGATTTCTCTCTACCAGAGGTGAATTGTCTATACTGCTCACTCAGTACACTCTGCTGCTAGCTTCTGCTACTGCCAAAACATGCCTGGCATGTGCATTTTTCTTCTAAACCCTCTGTTCCATACAGATCTGCCCTGCATCTTGGAAGAGTGCTGTGCACTCCTTGAAGCCTGCAGAGCGAACAGCACAGTAGTGAAAGTAATGCTTAGGAGAAAGCGTGCACAGCACACAGCATTCCTGGCCCTGCACTGAACATACCAATGTCATCTCTGCATATGGCAGCCGGATTAACAAGCGTCTTATTTGCCACAGAAAACTGCATGAAGAGTATGTATTGCAGCAGCTAAGCTATGGGAAGTTGAATTTCCTTCTTCCTAGTTCTGTGCTCTTCTCCTTGCAGGCTTCCAAGAGTGTATGGCAGTGTTAGCAGAAGGAAAGAAGACTGGTATGGAACTGAGGCTTTAGAAGAAAAGTGCACATGCCAGGCGTGTTTTGGCAGTAGCAGAAGCTAGCAGCAGAGTGTACTGAGTGAGCAGTATAGACAATTCACCTCTGGTAGAGAGAAATCGCTGTAAAACACAAAGCGCGAACAAGCGAGAAGCAGAGCAGCAGAGTGTTCTGCGCAGTGTACTGTGTGTCAGTGAGTGACTCCTGCTAAGAAGGAAGATCAACCACAGCTAACTTTGCTACTACATGCAAATTCTACATGCAGCCTCCTGTGCTAAACAGGATCTTGCTGTTAGGCTTTGAAATGCAGAGAACACACTGGCCTGTACAGTGGAAAGGGAGAAGTGCTGTGTGGTGCGCTTGCTTTCTCTTTAGCTTGAAGTGCACTTTCGCTTTGCAGACTTGAAAGAGTGCAAGCTACTCTTTCAGGAAGCTAGACAGACTGCTGTGCTAGAGGTGGCTTAGGAGAAAAGTGCACCTCTCTGTGTGCCCTGCTTCTTCTATGAGTACCATGCACGTTGATCTTCCTTCTTAGCAGGAGTCACTCACTGACACACAGTACACTGCGCAGAACACTCTGCTGCTCTGCTTCTCGCTTGTTCGCGCTTTGTGTTTTACAGCGATTTCTCTCTACCAGAGGTGAATTGTCTATACTGCTCACTCAGTACACTCTGCTGCTAGCTTCTGCTACTGCCAAAACACGCCTGGCATGTGCATTTTTCTTCTAAACCCTCTGTTCCATACAGATCTGCCCTGCATCTTGGAAGAGTGCTGTGCACTCCTTGAAGCCTGCAGAGCGAACAGCACAGTAGTGAAAGTAATGCTTAGGAGAAAGCGTGCACAGCACACAGCATTCCTGGCCCTGCACTGAACATACCAATGTCATCTCTGCATATGGCAGCCGGATTAACAAGCGTCTTATTTGCCACAGAAAACTGCATGAAGAGTATGTATTGCAGCAGCTAAGCTATGGGAAGTTGAATTTCCTTCTTCCTAGTTCTGTGCTCTTCTCCTTGCAGGCTTCCAAGAGTGTATGGCAGTGTTAGCAGAAGGAAAGAAGACTGGTATGGAACTGAGGCTTTAGAAGAAAAGTGCACATGCCAGGCGTGTTTTGGCAGTAGCAGAAGCTAGCAGCAGAGTGTACTGAGTGAGCAGTATAGACAATTCACCTCTGGTAGAGAGAAATCGCTGTAAAACACAAAGCGCGAACAAGCGAGAAGCAGAGCAGCAGAGTGTTCTGCGCAGTGTACTGTGTGTCAGTGAGTGACTCCTGCTAAGAAGGAAGATCAAGCACAGCTAACTTTGCTACTACATGCAAATTCTACATGCAGCCTCCTGTGCTAAACAGGATCTTGCTGTTAGGCTTTGAAATGCAGAGAACACACTGGCCTGTACAGTGGAAAGGGAGAAGTGCTGTGTGGTGCGCTTGCTTTCTCTTTAGCTTGAAGTGCACTTTCGCTTTGCAGACTTGAAAGAGTGCAAGCTACTCTTTCAGGAAGCTAGACAGACTGCTGTGCTAGAGGTGGCTTAGGAGAAAAGTGCACCTCTCTGTGTGCCCTGCTTCTTCTAGGAGTACCATGCACGTTGATCTTCCTTCTTAGCAGGAGTCACTCACTGACACACAGTACACTGCGCAGAACACTCTGCTGCTCTGCTTCTCGCTTGTTCGCGCTTTGTGTTTTACAGCGATTTCTCTCTACCAGAGGTGAATTGTCTATACTGCTCACTCAGTACACTCTGCTGCTAGCTTCTGCTACTGCCAAAACACGCCTGGCATGTGCATTTTTCTTCTAAACCCTCTGTTCCATACAGATCTGCCCTGCATCTTGTAAGAGTGCTGTGCACTCCTTGAAGCCTGCAGAGCGAACAGCACAGTAGTGAAAGTAATGCTTAGGAGAAAGCGTGCACAGCACACAGCATTCCTGGCCCTGCACTGAACATACCAATGTCATCTCTGCATATGGCAGCCGGATTAACAAGCGTCTTATTTGCCACAGAAAACTGCATGAAGAGTATGTATTGCAGCAGCTAAGCTATGGGAAGTTGAATTTCCTTCTTCCTAGTTCTGTGCTCTTCTCCTTGCAGGCTTCCAAGAGTGTATGGCAGTGTTAGCAGAAGGAAAGAAGACTGGTATGGAACTGAGGCTTTAGAAGAAAAGTGCACATGCC